>NC_081192.1:96523821-96839341 GCF_902713425.1 Acipenser ruthenus
GTCGAGAGGTAGATCGAATAGAAATGGCCGGCTGGCATCCATATTTCATCCCTTTCTATTTATAGAAAAAAGGGAAACATATTTCCTTCAAATTTTAGTAACTGTTACGCTTCATCTTCCCATTTTTGAGAGTCGCGATTGTCACTCCAGCCAAGTTTGAATGAAGGATGGAGGAAAACTACCATGACTACCTGCACAGGACCGAACTGTATGGGAAATCCAGTATTACAACAGCTATCCCAGTTGTGTCAGCACCATAATTTTTTTTTTTTTTTTCTGGACAATGCTCTAACATAACATACAAAACTACATTTTGGTAGCGAGATAGGGAGTCAGAAGAAAGTGGAAAATGTTCTTGTGCTTTGTCTTCTTGTTCTCCTTGTTGAAGAGTCACAACATATCGTAAAGTGAAGCCTTATCTTCAGTGAGGGAAATGATATGTACTCTAGGACGTGTTATTTTGTATGTATTTTTTCCTTATTTTTTTATTGAATTGGCACACTATTGTTATGCTTATGTGTTATATGCTTATATTAATATGAACTTATTTTCTTTGCATTATTCAAGGTCTGACAACACTGCATCTTTTTTGTTATTTTGACCAGTTGTCATTTTCTGCAAATAAATGCTCTAAATGACAATATTTTTATTTGGAATTTGGGAGAAATGTTGTCAGTAGTTTATATAATAAAACAAAAATGTTCATTTTACCCAAACACATACCTATAAATAGTAAAACCAGAGAAACTGATAATTTTGCAATGGTCTCTTAATTTTTTCCAGAGCTGTATATATTTACACTACCGGTCAAAAGTTTTAGAACACCCCCATTTTTCCAGTTTTTATTGAAATTTACGCAGTTTAATGTCTCAATGTACTCTGAAATTAAAGCATAGAACAAATAAACAATTGGAGATAAAAAAGAAATCATGGAATCATTTTGTTTAACAAAATTTAATCTAAATTTTTGACTCATCAAAGTAGCCACCTTTTGCAGATATAACAGCCGAACACACTCGTGGCATTCTTTCTACAATGGAAATCAAATATTGTTCGGAAAGTTCTTCCCAACACTGTTGCAGAAGTTCCCACAAATGTGTTGCACTTGTAGGTTGCTTTGCTTTCACCCTTCTGTCCACTTCATCCCAAACCAGCTCGATGGGGTTTAAGTCTGGAGACTGTGCTGGCCATTCCATGATTTGAAGCCTGCCGTCTTGTTCTTTTCTTCTAAGGTAGTTCTGACATAGCCTGGAGGTATGTTTTGGGTCATTATCTTGCTGTAGGATGAACCCCTGACCAACTAGGCGTATACCAGAGGGTATTGCATGGTGCTGCAAAATGCTGTGGTAGCAGTTTTGGTTCAGGGTGCCACTCACTCTGTGCAAGTCGCTGACTCTGGATCCAGCAAAAGAGCCCCAGACCATCACGCTTCCTCCTCCATGTTTGACAGTTGGTGTCACACACCGAGGAACCATCCTTTCGCCTACTCGACGGCGTACAAAAACCCTGCGTGATGAACCGAAGATTTCAAATTTTGATTCATCGGTCCATAAGACCTTCCAGTCTTCAGTAGTCCAATGGTGGTGCTTCATGGCCCAGGCAAGCCTCTTTTTCTTATTTTGCTTAATATTTTGCTTTTTCTTAGCAATGGCTTTCTTACTGCCACTCGACCTGTCAGACCTGCAGCTCGAAGTCTTCTCTTCACAGTTGAAACTGAGACTTGCTTACTTTGACCAGTGTTAAGCTGTGCTTGAAGCTGTTGTCCTGTGAGCTGCCTATCACGCAAGTTGTTGACTCTCAGAAACTTGTCTTCTGATTCTGTTGTGGCTTTGGGTCTGCCAGACCTCTTCCTGTCAGAATTTCCTCCAGTTTCCAAGTGCCTTTTGATGGTGTAGGAAACTGTACTCACTGACACCTTGGCTTTCTTTGCAATTTCTCTAAAGGAAAGACCTACACTTTTAAGGGTTATAATGGTCTGTCTGTCTTCCTTTGTTAATTGCCTTTTTCTCGCCATTATGAGAGCAATATACTACTACCTGCAGTACAATACTGTCCAAATAATGCTTAAGAGGGTGTAGTAACACAGTCTGTTCCAACACTGCTTTTATACAGACAGAGGGTTTGTAAGTAATCAACAAAAGTTGGGACACCTGTAGGAATTGTTAGCATCAACTTTCAAGGCTTAATTTACTTCCATTGCTGCAGAACAGCTGTAAGTTGTTAACCCATTACTTGTTCCCTGAAAAAGGCCTTTTTGTATAACTCTGAAATGTACATTATTTTTCAGTTTTTGGTAACCTAAACCTTTTTTTTTTTAACTTCTGGCAGTTTACCGCTTACCTTTGTACCATTTCAAGTTATTCACTGGACTTGAACTGCTTAAATTTCAATAAAAACTTGAAAAATGGGGGTGTTCTAAAACTTTTGACCGGTAGTGTGTGTGTGTATATATATATATATATATATATATATATATACAGACATGCTCAAATTTGTTGGTACCCCTCCACAAAAAACGAAGAATGCACAATTTTCTCTGAAATAACTTGAAACTGACAAAAGTAATTGGCATCCACCATTGTTTATTCCATGTTTAATAGAAATCAGACTTTGCTTTTGATTTTTTATCCAACATAATATTGTAAATAAGAAAACAAATGAAAATGGCATGGACAAAAATGATGGGACCGCTAACCTAATATTTTGTTGCACAACCTTTAGAGGCAATCACTGCAATCAAACGTTTTCTGTAGCTCTCAATGAGACTTCTGCACCTGTTAACAGGTAGTTTGGCCCACTCTTCCTGAGCAAACTGCTCCAGCTGTCTCAGGTTTGATGGGTGCCTTCTCCAGACTGAAAGTTTCAGCTCTTTCCATAGATGTTCGATAGGATTCAGATCAGGACTCATAGAAGGCCACTTCAGAATAGTCCAATGTTTTGTTCTTATCCATTCTTGGGTGCTTTTAGCTGTGTGATTTGGGTCATTATCCTGTTGGAGGACCCATGACCTGCGACTGGGCAGTACGTTTCGCTCCAGAATGCCTTGATAGTCTTGAGATTTCATTGTGCCCTGCACAGATTCAAGGCACCCTGTGCCAGGCACAGCAAAGCAGCCCCAAAACATAACTGAGCCTCCTCCATGTTTCACTGTAGGTATGGTGTTCTTTTCTTTGAAAGCTTCATTTTTTCAACTGTGAACATAGAGCTGATGTGACTTGCCAAAAAGCTCCAGTTTTGACTCATCTGTCCAAAGGACATTCTCCCAGAAGGATTGTGGCTTGTCAATATGCATTTTAGCAAATTGCAGTCTGGCTTTTTTTATGTTTTTCTTTCAAAAGTGGAGTCCTCCTGGGTCTTCTTCCATGGAGCCCACTTTCGCTCAAAAAGCGACACATGGTGCGATCAGAAACTGACGTACCTTCACCTTGGAGTTCTGCTTGTATCTCTTTGGCAGTTATCCTTGGTTCTTTTTCTACCATTCGCACTATCCTTCTGTTCAATCTGGGGTCGATTTTCCTCTTGCGGCCGCGCCCAGGGAGGTTGGCTACAGGAGGTTGGTTCCATGGACCTTAAACTTCTTAATAATATTTGTAACTGTTGTCACAGGAACATCAAGCTGCTTGGAGATGGTCTTGTAGACTTTACCTTTACCATGCTTGTCTATTATTTTCTTTCTGATCTCCTCAGACAACTCTCTCCTTTGCTTTCTCTGGTCCATGTTCAGTGTGGTGCACACAATGATACCAAACAGCACAGTGACTACTTTTCTCCATTTAAATAGGCTGAATGACTGATTACAAGATTGGAGACATGTGTGATACTAATTAAAGGAACTCATTAGTTTGAAATATCACTATTATCCAATTATTTATTATCTTTTCTAAGGGGTACCAACAAATGTGTCCAGGCCATTTTAGAATATCTTTGTAGAATAAGCAATAATTCATCTCTTTTCACAGCTTCTTTGCTTTATTCTATGACATACCAAAGGCATGCAAGTATACATGATAAAATAGCTTTTAATTTCATCACTTTTCAGGAGGAATGAAGCATTACTTCAATGAGCTGTAAGGGTCTGTATATATATACACACTGGTCTTTGATGTATTTATTTGTGAATATTCTGATGCCGGAAATATTCTAGAACAGTTAAGTGAATATAAAACTATTTCGTCTATCAAACTGAAAAACCTTTAAATAGCCAATGAAATCATTTTATATTAACTATCAATTTGAAATCCCTTATTTAATAGTCGTCACAGGCCACTTACCGTTCGTGAGGGCAGAAGAACAAAAAGCAACCAACATTACCAATGTCAAGCCCATCATCCACCGACCCAAAGCAACAGATTTCATCAAGCTACTGAACAATGATGGGAAGGGCCCCGCCTGGCATTAGTGCTTGCTGAACCACATTGAGATGAACTAGCCCCAGCCGACTACTGTCCTTAACCAAGCGACAATGCAAACTCCAAAGCAGCACTCTCTGTGGGTCCCCAGCCAAGATTGGCAACTTGCAATGACAGGGATTGTAACCGATTGGCAGGGCTTCTACTAGTTGAGCCACTAGAGACCCATGACCTTTCTGAATATAGAACATTGTAATAGATTGGTTACTTGTTTTGATTAATTATATTGATTAATTACTATATATATATATATATATATATATATATATATATATATATATATATATATATATATATATATATATATATATATATGCATATATACTTCATTTTTTATTGACGATTAATATAATAAATATAGAAATGTCGAGATCACAAGATAATTTATAGCATTTTCTATATGTCCTCAATGAGCCAACAGGTCAGTTGTTAACTACTTACAATACCATACAAGAAAAATGCCTTACTTTGAATAACATTTTGTGTATAGGAATGGGTGTGATCATGAACAGTTATTAACATTCAAGTCCAGAACAGATGCCTTTTACATATAAGTTTACTAAGCTGTCAGTTAAGCTATAGTAAAATCAACTGTCTTTCTGGTATTTTGTTGAGACTCCTAACGTGTTTTAAATTAAATCACAGCTAAATATATTCGTATTCAGTTAAATCAGGGATGAACAGCAGGACTTGTCAATTCTTGTTACCAAGAAGAAAAAAGGCAACATTACCTCAAATGAACAGCTAGTCAGTTTCTCCACTACCCCTCCCATAGAGTACAGTACTGTGTGAACTGTACACCTCTAAAATCTTCTGTACTTCAACACAAGAACGTGCCTGCAAAATACATTGGGTTTCTGTATTGTTTTTAAATGAAAATGATATATCCACACATAACATAAACTCACTCCAGTGCAGTTTGGGCAAGTCACCCTTAATTCACATGTATCCCTGTGAAACTAGAACAAGCAATCCATTTCATTTAGCTGACAATAATATAATACCACACACAACATCTGCAGTAGATCCTACGTGTGCAATAGGTCCTGCATATGCCTGGTGAGACTGTTGGATTATTGATTAGGGCTCATCAATTCTTGTTACTAAGAAAAGGAAAAAGCAACAACGCTATCTTACATATCCTTGGTACTTTATTGGTACTGCATTCTAACAGTCTACTTAAATTATTACCGTTACTATTGTGTACCAAGATTCTAATACATTTCACTGCATGTAAAGTGAACCCAGCCTTTCTGGTGCTGAGGAAAAGAGATATACATGCACTGTATCTTATCAGGACACACTAAACAAACCATGGTAGCTGCAATCTAAGCATTTACTAGATTCACTATTGAAAGTATTTTAATTTAGTATGCAGCTATCTAATTAATTAATACTACTGAGTGTTTCCCAGCCTGTGCTTTTCAGAAATTCTAAAGGCAGTAAAAGCACTTTTTGTAGATTAGCTCATAAACCCAAAGCTAAAGTATCGATTTAGACAACGGCAGTACACTATTCCCAAGCTCTACAGGGTTGCTTAGGATACTGCTTATTAAAAACATTTGAAAACAGAACTTTGATCATTACTTTCTGCATAATGTTATTGATATTATGTTCATGGGGAGATCAGTGGAAGACTTTCTGTGTTAGGTGGAAACAGTGCTTTATTGTTGCTTTCAGTGTTACTGGCTCTCATACCTTCATCACTGTGTGGTTCACTGGTTTGCTTTAAACATGCAACACAAACTTGAAATAAATCATGTTGACAGGGATGTACTTCCATATGTCACACATTTATCTTGAGATCTGCTCATCCAATTGTCATAAAAGTGTATCTGGGAAGTCATTTTTGCACTTCACGTTGAATGAACACGCCTGACACAGACAAGTTGCTTCTGAGATGCTGCAGGTAAAACAATTGAGAAGGTTGTTTTTTTTATTCTTCCAGACAATGACTTTGAGTGTAGAATATATATTGTAACCGTCCGGCACTCACGGTCATTCGTTTGCCCCTTTAAAAGCAGACCCAGGACACAGGAAATTGAGTTTTAAGCGCGTTTGAGCTGTTTTTAATAAACAAATAAAACACAAACAGAAATAAACACCTAGCTCCTTGTTGGAGCACTGACTATACAGGCAGGTCCCTGACTAGCTCGTAGGACGGCTAAACCGTTTACCTGCCAAACAAACACACCAAACCACACAGGTTTAACACAAAAACAAAAAGATTTTTACACTACCTTTTCTTTGTACGCTTGAGCACACTGTCAAGCGGGCTTCTAAACACACCAGCAACCCTGAACAGACTGGCTGCTTCCTTTATATACCCTGCACCTGGCTCTAATTTACAATGATCACCAGGTGCAGGGGATAATTACTAATAAAACAATTAACAAAATAATTACACAATTAACCAAAAGGTGCATATGCACATATTTTATGCAGGGAGGACATTAACCCCCCTCCTTGCTGTGTTACACATCCTCCCCCTCAAGTGTGCAACACTGATCGGCCATTCCAAGGCCACTTCCCCCCACCCTTAAAAGACCACCCACCCTTAAGTCCGATTTCTTTAATCTTCGCCCTCTTCCACGGGCGGGCTTGAGGGTGGGTCGGTCCCTCTGGCGCTTCCAGGGAGGGACCACGAACCGGCGACACAGGACCCCACCGGAATGACAGGGGCGACTGAAGCGACGGCTGGGGAACAGGAGGATGCAGCAGCAGGCAGAGGTCTTCACCTGGGGACCGGCACAGCGATGTCCGATCACCCAGGGGGAGCAAAGCAGTGAACAGGGGGAGCACCAGCGACATCTGGCAGCAGCCCAGCAACATCTGGGTGCTCAGGGAGAGCGGAGTAAGGAACCAGGGGCAGAGCTGTGGCCGATGGTACAGACTCCTGGGCTCCAGGTCTAGCGCAGGGAGGTCTAGGCAGACCGGCAGGGTGTCCAGGAGCAAGGAGCAAGGGACTGCACTGACCAGCGCCGGACAAGCTTCAGGGGCAGGGGGCTGGAGCTGTGGTGGAGGTGCGCTCTTAACCTCCTTTGGCTCGGGAGACAGCACCTCCTCTCCCTTGATTGCAGCCGGTGGCTCCAGAGACAGCCACGGCTCCGCTTCCTCTGGCTTCGGGAAGGACTCCTCCTCCTCCCGCCCTTGACTCAGCACCAGCTCCTCTGGTGCAGGAGACTGCTGGGCTTCTTTTGACGACTCCAGCTCCCACTTCTGGAGCAGCAGTTCCAGCTCTGTAGGCTCAAACAGGTGGACAAACAGGTCACTTCCAATGCTGCAATCTCTATTACTTCAAGCCCAGTATTCCCCACTCCTGTCAGGCCGCCGTCTCGGTTCAGCGCTTCCGGACTCCACAGCTAACATTCCCACTTACAATCTGGCATCAGCTGCACGCAATGGTCCACAGCAAGTACCTGTAGTTCGAAATCAAGTTCAGCGACCACATATGGCTTCTACTTTTGATATTTTTGCAACATTAAGGGCTAGATTCTCAAAGCTATTTTTCCAGCTCATTTTAATGTATTTTTCTGAAAGAGAATATTTTCAAGTACAGTTCTAATTTAAGACTGCTTGCAAGTAATAAAAGAAATGGCTGAGTTGTTGTTTCTGTTAAGTATTTTTTTTGGAAACAGTCTTCACACTGCTATTTGTACTGGACTTTCCCATCCTGTACACTTCAAGTTTTCACTGCTACTGAACTAAAGATAGTTTCATAATGTATCATTGCAATCTACGCTTTGAGAAACTTCACACCCAGAACAAACATATAAGAAACCAGAACATTAGGTTTTAAGGTAGACTAACAATATTGTCAGGAGCCATAGTTACAAGACTGCTATTTATGATTTGATATTCCTTTTTCAAGGTCCTTGACTTCTATTAAATAAAAAAAAAGAAAAGTGTGTATGCAATTGACCTTTTATGATGTGGGTTCATAAAACTTACACTCAGTAACCTTGGATCCCTAATTTCTATCAGAAAAAATGGGACCTGCTATCCTTACTGGGCCATTTCAATGACGCAATTGCGCATCATCCCACAGGGTAGAACCTTCATTTCATGTCTCCTCGCTCCTTTTCTACAGCATCAAGCCAGGTAGCTCAGAAAAGCATATACGCGGAATCCAGGAAGGACATCAAAATGTGTGCATTATTAATTCAAGACTGGAACAGGCTTTCACTATTCTGCGAAGACTATTTCTCAGCCCCCCATGACTGTTTGATACGTGATTTATATACTGTAGGATGCAGTACCCATCGTGTTATTAACAGCATGCCTGTATGATATGTGATTTATATACTGTAGGATGCAGTACCCATCGTGTTATTAACAGCGTGCCTGTATGATATGTGATTTATATACTGTAGGATGTGATCATGTTCAGGTTATTTAAATTACCATAATAATTGTTAATGTTCCTTTGCTTTGCAGGACATACGCAATTAAATGAAAAACACTTGTAAATCAATTATTTCAATTATTACTAAAAAAAATATGCAGTGTTAATTACGAGGGCATCAACTTTTATATGAACACAGTTTAATAAAAAAAAAAAAAAAAGCTGTAACAATTTCTGTCTGGTTTTTTATTATTTTTTTTATTTTTTTATGTATTTATTGGTGGGGATTTGTTAAATACGGTCAGATCACTTTTTTGACAATGTCATTTTGATGTTGTCGTTAGTTTAGACTCCACCGCACCCAGTGTTCAATAACTTCAAGTTGTTGACAGCATTTTGCTGTTGTTCACTCTTATGAATAGCAGGTTGATGCTCAGGACCGATGAAAACGTTATGTTAATGAGGTAAGCTTTATCTCAATTCATTTAAAACATGCCTTCATAGACGAAAATCGCTGGGGCTTAACGACACATCTCAATTAGCTCTTATGAATAACAACTGCCATAAAATTGGGGGCTATGAACGAAATTTGATCATGTACTCCTGTTTTCTCATTTCGACAGGTGTTAACCCTTTATGAATAGACCCCTTTGTGTCTAATTCCTTGGAAGAAACTGCCTTATTAGTATTCTAAACCATTGTGCCTCATGACTACCCAAATAATGTTTATATATATATATATATATATATATATATATATATATATATATATATATATATATATATATATATATATATCAATGCCATATCAAAAGATCAGATGTACACAGGCTTTTTTTATATGTATTATTACATCTTCTTTTGTATGTCAATCCCATTTTCCAAAAAAGAAACAACTGTGCAATGCGTTAAAATAAATGATTGATCCTACAAACAGTTTCAATACCACTGAAAATCCCTCAGACAAAATGTTCTTTAAGCAATCTACCAGCCCACAATTGATCTGTGTTCCTGACATGGCCTCATCAGATTTTGCTTGATCAGGTTCTGCTTTAAAGCAAGTGGTTCAGCTAGCAAACAAAGAAAGCTTACACTCTTTAACTCGACGTGCTAGCTGGTTTCAAATCGCTCCCTCTCTATTGAACTTATTCACAATTTTCCTGTCATCACACACTAGCTTAAGAACCAAAAATATCTTCCATTTTCACATATCAGACTCTCTTGAGCAGTTACTGTAGAAAAATAGTTAATTGGGTTCCTTAAATTCCAATCAAATAGCTTGTAACCTTTAGTTACAGAAGCTCATGCTCTAATTGCAAGTCTTGGAACCCTTTTGCTAACCACATTTCATTCGCATTTCATTGAAAAAAATGAATACCAAAAAAAGGCCAACTCAGAATGAGAAGTGACTAAAATCACATCTCAAATATTGATAACATCAGGCAGTGCATTATTTTAATCATCAGAACTGTATTTCTCGTTCTTAATGGTTCAGACTATATAAACTAGAGATTAAGGGAATTACAAAAGATCTTAAAGAGTAAGTAGCAGGGTTCCGAAAAATATAGTGTTATATGTCCCCACATGTTGCTACAACTGTTTAAATAATGTACTTGTAATTTTTCCTTTTCATTATTAACATCCTGACAGCGTTTTACACTTATAACTTTTAAGTCTGTTTCAAAGCTCTTTTCAAAATGTCCGCTCTAGTGCACTGGGATTTGAGATCTGTCCTCTAAATCACTGCAGGAAGAGCGATAAATGAGCTTTTCTGTTCCCTACCACATTATGGATTGTTATTGCTGTTACCTGTTTGACAATGTGGGCAATAATCCTTACACTATCAGTGCACTAGAGACATTTGGAAAAAAATCTTTGAAACAGACTTTAAAGTTATAAGTGTAAAACATTGTCAGGATGTTAACAATGAAAAGGAAAAATTACAGGTACATTATTTAAACAGTTGTAGCGACACATGGGAACGTATAATGCTATATTTTTATTGATATATGTTTCTTATTCTTTAAGGGTGAGTTTATATATATATATTATTTGTTTATTTAGCAGACACCTTTATCCAAGGCGACTTATAGAGACTAGGGTGTGTGAACTATGCATCAGCTGCAGAGTCACTTACAACTACATCTCACCTGAAAGATGGAGCACAAGGATGTTAAGTGACTTGCTCAGGGTCACACAATGAGTCAGTGGTTGAGGTGGGATTTGAACCAGGGACCACCTGGTTACAAGCCCTTTTCTTTAACCACTGGACCACACAGCCTCCTTTGTAAACTCGCTGTTGCACTCTCTTAGCATTCTCTGATAGATCTGACAGAGTGCTTCAGATTGTGGATTTCTGTTGGGAGTTTACAATCGGCCATTCTAATTTGGAGATTAAACCTGGCTACAGAAAACAAGAAATGGGATTCAAGAGACAATACAATGACTGTAGGGGTAGTAAATTTACATGGTTTGGTTGAGATTTAATCAGACAGTGCTGAGGAGGTTAGTGGTTCATTCTTTTCAAGTAGAACCATACATTATGCAACATAGTCTTATGAATTACATTGATGATAAGTCTATTTATCTATCATGGGCAAACCCCAAACCCTGGCAGTATTTTCATTCTATTATGAGGTAGAATTATATAAAATGATTGAGAACCGCCAAAAACACCTATTAAGCTGGAGCAGTCACAGAGATAATGGTACAAGCTAATGCACATTGTAATACTGCCAGGATTGTTATAGCTTATCTTGAGCAGACTATAGAGATTAAGGACTGGCCAGCAAGAAGTCCAGAACTTCATCCCATAAAACAACACATTTAACAATTTTTTCTCTAAACAGATGCTTGCGAGAATTATATTTAAACACAGTAGCTGACGACTGGAATGTAATTACAGTATACTCATATAAAAAACTCCTGTTCTTGATAATATATAAATATTCTGCTGCATAGCATTTTTCATCCCTGAAATCTGTTGCAATAATACTCAAAACAGAGCCCGGTTATATCAATATCTGTGAAGACTGATGAGGCTTGCCATGCAGGAGAATCCTTGTAAAAGTCAACACTGAGATATAGAGTTTAAAAATGACTTTTAAAAAAAAGTTGTTTAAATTCACATAACTTCAGGGTCTATACTTTCAGTTCTAGTACAAATATGGGCCTTTCAGTGTATTGAAGAGAATCCAAACAAAATGGGGCATGGGTTAAGTTATTTAAATACACAATTATTATGTTTCTCTTTAGAAAATGTGACTGCTGTATTTGTTACGTAATCATAGAAATCCTGCTTGGATACAGGAAAAAAGGAGATGGCTGGTCTGGTAGATAAGCAGATACGACAACAGGAAATCAAACCAAAGGAAGTTGATCTACTTTTCTTTCTGAGCCATAAATCTTCATTTTATCAAATGAAGAAAGCACCAATGGTGTCTGCCTATGGAGACTCCTGCAGACCAATTACCACACTCAGCAATTACTGATCAGATACAGCATTGAGGACTGATCTTTCTTTTACAGTGGCAGCTACACAGTTATCTTGCAGCTAAATTTCTTAATGATAAATTGAGTGGTGGACAATTTTGTTCTGTGAGGACTTTTCCTTTCTTATGCATGCAGCTGTCAGCTTAATTTCGGGCCAGCCTTTTATAATGTCACTTCCTCTATACGTTTGGCTGAGACATCATGATATTCTGCCACGTAGACAAAAAATACACAGATAACATGTTCTAAATTTAGGAACATGCTTTTCTAATGAGAAAAAAAAAAAAAAAATGATACACGTGCAGTTATTTTAAAAATCACAACAATAACATCTTGGACGCTGTAAGTTGGATTTTGCATATTCTAAACACACACACACACACACACACACACACACGCATATAAATAATTGAAATACAAACGATGCTTGTAATATTAATTGGCATCTTATTCTGTTAGGTCACAGTGCTGGCAGAGGCTTCAGTAACGTTGGCATGTTAATACATCTGGTACCTTTGTCATTTCATTTTCAAGTATTGCGAGATTAAATGTCAAGGTACAAAGAAAGCCCATATATGTATTGCTTGATTAAGTGACAAAATGAAGCAGCACTAAAATGAATTGGTTTCTGTCAGGTTTGACAAAACAGTACACTTAAGTTCATTCCAATTCATTTTCTTCATGTACAACTCAATTAACAAATGTGTATTCACTAGCATAATAAATGTAATTGATTTAAATAGAAGTGAACTGGTGGAGGCTAACACAAAACTCTTAACCACAGAACCGTTTGCCTATATTGTTTATATTGCTCTTCTATCATTATCTTATCTCACCTGTAAAGGTTTTGATTTGTCATATCTTTCTTTCACATAGTGTCATAACCGGATCTGCTACACTTTGACAGGTCATTTTTTTAACGTTAAGCACTAAAAATGCTTCCATAAACATCAGGCCTTTATAAAAAACATACCATATTAAAACATCTTCTGTAAAAAGCACATTAAGGGTTCTATAGATAATTGGATATTTTTCATGTTTTGTTGCCAGTCTAGTTTCAGAAATGTCTCCTTCAGATCCTCTTGACCCGTGCAATTGGGCAATGTCCCTCCTCCTGCCTTGTATCTCACATTGATTCGGAGTACTTTAAACCAACCTCAACTACTGAGTGGCAGCAAATTCCTACATTTCTATTGGAGGACTGTAACACGCTTGCGAGATTTAAAATGAGATTGCAGTTAGAAACTGAGAATTGTTCTTGCTTGTGAGATTTAAAGCTATATTACAGTTTGAGAGAGACAGTATTTACATGCTTGTGGAATTTAAAACAGAATTACAAATTGTGGCGAAAGAAGGTACTAGCCACTAGCCAGCAGAGAAAAGAAAACAGTAGCCCATCACACTTTTAATGCTTACACACTGCCAGCGTATGTTTAAAAATGCACTGTATGCAACATTAATATAGCATTTAGATTTCAAGACCACATCATTAACATACTTTGCATTAAATATTTTCTTGTTGAGGCAGGAGAAAGACAAATAAAATCAAGTACATCCTATAGACCTAATTTAAATAAATGACCAACAAAATAATGATATATTATTCTGTACATATGAAATGTATCTATTTAATAAAAAGGAAGCAATTCAGTCAAGCTTTAATTCCAGATCAAGGTACATTACTATTCGAAGAAACAATCAGAAACAATACTCTTAATTATAACTTTTTTAAAAAAATGTATTCAAATTTAAATGAATCAATCTATTGGCATCCATTACGTCCTTCTACCGTGCTTTGTTCCTTTCACTCTTGTCAGTATTAGCATCCAAGGTCATCAATGTGGGAGGGCACACATCTGGGAGGGTGTGGGAAATTCACTAAACACATGTGAGACAGAGAGGTGTCATTGAAAACACCGCTCAGGCGCACCAAATTTATTTTGTTCTTTACCCATTCCAGCCCGGGTATAGAGACAGTCTTCTGTAGTTAAAATAATATTTATAATCCAAAGGGAAAAAATAACAAGAGAAAACAAAAGACTTTAAATTCAAAAGTACAAATACAAGTTTGGCTCACAGCCTCCGCTATGCATACAATGATTTATGAGCGTAACCTGTAGTAGCCTGTTGTTCTTAAGTGCTTAGTGATTGCTGCAGTACATTGATTTCTAGAAGAGCTCTTTTACTTCAGCTGCTAATAAATTATGCATTTCAGAATGTATGGTAAGTAAACATTTATATTTGCTTTTGATATGTTTGTGAAACAGCAGATGCAGCAAATAAATAAGGCTACTGAAGGCATTTGGATTTTTTTTTATATGGCACTGACAATAAACAGTGCAATTTCCATTAATTTTATACCTTTATCTTTACCGTTAGCACACAATAATTCAGTTATTTCACAATATGACATACATACATTGACCTGCACTAGTACTATTAAACAGAATCCCTAGAATGTTCCACACACAGACTGACTGACAGCTTGATCAACTTCAGGCCACTCAGTCATTTGGGGTATCCTTAGTGATCTACCGATGTGTATTTAGTGCAATGCACCATATAGTAATATTGTCAATAAAGGTCACCTGCATTGCTGTTTTTTCCTTTTACAACACTATCAGTTTAATGGTTGTGAAAATGTCAGGAAAGCATTTACTGGTAAATGTGGCAGTGTGCCCAGCCCCTGTGTGTATTTTGTGTTATATGTTGCATGTGTTGTGCTAATGTTGGTCTATATATATGGGTGCACGGGATATAATGTGGGATAGTTAGCACAAGTGTTGTTAAATATATAGTTGTATTTAGGCACGTGCAGATAAAGTATGTAATAATCTGTGAGCACGGGGATTGCACAAATTAGTTCACATGCTGGGATTCAAGTGAATAATTAATTAGTACTTGAATCCCGGCACAATCGTATATATAGATGCACGTTTCACTCACTCAGGGTTGGGTGTTCGGTGAGTAGAGAACGGGAGAGAGAAGGAGAGTAAAATAAATTAAAATAATTAATAACAATGCTATTTCGTGCAGGAAGGACCAGCCCGATACTTGTTTGTTTTTGACTCACTGTGTTTATCTGTTTGTCCACTGTTTGTTTAGTGTTAGTCCATTTTTGTTTGTCTATTTATTTTGGCCTAAAGTGCCATGTGCTGTTTTTGTTTAAATCTTTAATTTGTTTGTTTAATAAACACACTGAGCACAGCCATAGTGCCTCAGTTTCACCCCGTATCATCTGTGTTTTACTACTGCTTACTGAACCTGACGTCACCACCCACACGCACCACTCAAGCCATCCGTGACAGTGAGATATATCAGTCAAAAAATCCTTGTTCATGATAACAAATCAAAAAAGCGCAGTAATTTTAATTAGTTATTTTAATTCTCACTGCGGAAAGATTTTACACTGTAAACAAAGTGTTTAAGAAGCCTCCGGGAGGCTCAGCTCATTCACAAAAGATGCTCTGATCACTGTGCAGGTAACATATAATCCCAAGTAAATAAAATAAGCAATTGCATCCACGGTATGCTCTTTTCAATGTTAGACTTAATCACTGAGAAAATAAAAATAAGTACCCTTTCCAATTATAATGTACATTTTGCCATTTTTTATATTGTACATATTAATTTTTTATATGAGCGACAGACATCGTCATAAGAATATTACGTTTTCATAAACAAAACTCTGGAAAGCCAACAATTAGATGATGCAACTGAAAAAATCTATTGTCGCAACTGACAAAGTGAAAAATGTCTTCCAACAAACAAAAAAAAAACTCAGGCAAATGTCTACTTTAGCACCACAGTTGGCCAACAATAAACTCAACTCGTCCAGACTAAAAGATTATGTTGACTGATTTGGTTGCTCTGCAGTGTTGGCAAACAAAATCATCTTTGTGGAAAAGGTTGATTTGAATGCTTCTATATTTGTTTGGGTTGTGTGCTAGTTGTGGTCTCTTGTAAAGGGCTGGTAACCACTGTACCAAGGAAACTCAATCTGGCTGGTCCCCACAGGGGTCAGATGGAATACACTCGAGGAGATCTTGCCAGTGATGTTTGCACATTTGATTGTCACCATTGTCTGTTTTGCCTTCCAGATATTTTATTGCACAGAAACACACTTAATATAAAATCCTTCCAAGCCCAATAAAGTTCAACTTGGCTGGAATGACATGTTGGTTTGGTCTGTGTTGTTTTTTGAAGAAAGATTATATGTATGTAATGGAAACCAAAATGGATGATGTGCATGACAGAGAAATTGGCTTGGATATACTATAATCTCTGTTCCATATTAGGTTTCACAGGCTTGCCTGGAGATTCTAATTGAAGTATAGCTTTCTTAAAATATCACAATAAGTATATGTATCATGTTCCTTGTGTAAGCTTAATGTTTCCCCACGATTACCCATTCAGTTGCATTGTAGGGGTTTTCTCTTATAACTTAATAACAAATTGCGTTATCACCATGGCCAAAGGCAAACACGACTGTCATTCAGAACTTGTATCCATGGAGCTTCTAGGTTATTTTTATGTATCGTTCATAAAGTCTGCCGTTCCAATAAACAAAATGTGCACATGTAAATGGTATAATTGAACTATTGTCAGACTGGGTGTTTGAGTATACTTAAATTCTCACTGCTTTTTACAGAGTTCTAGAATACAGATACTGTATGTGCAATTTCTGAGCTCTACAATGTCAGGTCATTTTATAGGTACTTTTTATAGTAACAGATATTATATCTTTTTTTAAGGATATTAGATTAATTTTTAAGGATCTTCTTTAGTTTATGACATTATGTGCTAAAAAAAACATTGCTATTCCTTAACTTGTTTGTTCTGATAATGAATTTCAACATGCTACCTTCTAAATGTATTGCTGCTGAGAGCGAATTTGTGTCCAATGAACTGCCATGTTCTGTGACTCACAAGCCAGTCACATGAATCTAAATATAGAGTCACAATGTGATTGGCTCTTGAATGCAATATAAGTGATTTTAATTAGGTTCTAGGCAGCTATTGGATAATCTGACATTCTAAAATGATTGGTTGTTAGTGATCGCACAGCCTGCAGGGATTGTTTGCAGTACTGCATGGGAACTTTTTTACCTTGATCACAATTTTAAAACTTAACAACATAAATATCAAAGTGTGTCTGGTCAACAGCTTTTAAAAGGGAATTTCGCTGCTATTACAGCCATGGTTAAAAACAACAGGCCACTTAGATATTCAGCTTTTTCCATAATTATACATTAGTGTAAAGGTTTAAAATGTTAATCAATTTCATTGGATTTTTTTTATCTCGAAATCTCGATCTGGTTGGCCATGGCGAGAGCGCCTTAGTATGCTGAAATGCGATAATTTGGAACAAATAATTTAGAAAGGAAACACCCACCAGTGGAATGAAATTAAGGATTTACTGAATTGACAGATAAAAATGCCCATAAATGATTTGTTATTTGAATTTAGCCCATGGCCTTGCTCAATAGCTGCCCCCACCCTGGCAATACGATAATTAACTGTATGAATTAATTGAAAACTAAAAATATATATATATATATATATATATATATATATATATATATATATATATATATAAACAACTAGCTTTCGAGTTAAGGTGAATGAAAGCAATAAATTAAAAAACAAATAGGTTGTAGGGAGATATGCAAATAAAGCATTACAAGAGCCAATCAAATCGCGTGAAAGTTGCCTAACGGCTTCTACATTCACAGCATTTTAAAAGTCAAAATACAGTAGCTGCATACATGTTGAAACCAAAAAGGGCGAAACATGTATGCAGCTACTGTATTTTGACTTTTAAAACGCTGTGAATGTAGAAGCCGTTAGGCAACTTTCACGCGATTTGATTGGCTCTTGTAATGCCTTATTTGCATATCTCCCTACAACCCATTTGTTTTCGAATTTTTACATATATATATATGTATATATATATATATATATATATATATATATATATATATATATATATATATATATATATATATATATACAGGTCGATGATTATGTATTTGATTAGGGGGAGCATTCTCCTTTCAGAAAAACAAATACGTTTTCTAGGAATAGTAATGTTTTAGTTATGCTGCTGTTGTAGCAACTTATGATCTATCCTTAAACAAAGAACGTATGGGTAGCACTTTATAATAAGATCCAATAATAAACACTTTATTAACCCTTTCTATATTATGAATATAGAGTATATAAACTATGAACAAGCAGGTTATACATATCTATAAAGCACCTTCTAGCACCATTATTAATGCTTTACAAGGTACGCTAATAAACACTTTATTAACCATTTAGTAACGATTAATAGATGTTAAATTGGGTTATTAAGGACAAATTAGTGTAGGGAGCTGAGATTATTCAAGCACATCATAAATGTCATTACTAATACTTTATAAAGTCTACTAATAAACACTTCATTAACCCTTTACTCGTGATTAATAAATGACAGATACAATAAATTAAGAACATTAAATAACAGTCGTGTATTATTTTGAATTTAGTATTGGCTTTTTATCGTAACCCTTTGAGTGTGAAATAAGCAAAATTAGATCTATGTATTCCTAAGAAAAAGAATGAATGTTACATTACATCAAAGTTACAACATGCATTTAAAAGTTACGTTATTTTATTATTTTGAGGTACACACAGCTACCGTGAAACATTTCTCCATGACTGCTAAAAAACAATACTGTAAGGCATGCAAGATTAAGAAGACACCCATTGATGTTCAGTCCTCTGGGGTTGCTTAAGATGTGCTGGGCTGAAGGTATATACACAGGAATACATAGACTTGGTGGTCCGAGATAATGTATCTACTTGAAGACCCAAAAGTGTTACACCTACCTCTGTAACATATAACATTCATGAACTATCAGATATAATTTTGAAGTATCAGGTTCCCCATACTACTCAAATGTATATGGAGGCTGTGTGGTCCAGTGGTTAAAGAACAGGGTTTGTAACCAGGAGGTCCCCGGTTCAAATGCCACCTCAGCCACTGACTCATTGTGTGACCTTGAGCAAGTCACTTAACCTCCTTGTGCTCCATCTTTCGGGTGAGACGTAATTGTAAGTGACTCTGCAGCTGATGCATAGTTCACACACCCTAGTCTCTGTAAGTCACCTTGGATAAAGGTGCCTGCTAAATAAACTAATAATAATAATAATAATAATAATATGCATATCAGTAAACAATAGATAAATAGACAGATAGATAGATAAAGCTGTTTAAAAACACAGCTATAAATTGTGTGAAATACAGGTACAGTATATGGTGCAAAACCCCCTGGGGTAACACTGTTAAAATGTGTATCTATGATATAATGTAATTTATAATACTGGTGGCAGCCGGATTTGCATACGACAGGAGCGGCACACGCTGGGATCTAATTAGCATATGGCCGGAGTAGGGCATGCTGGGACTGAGCTATTAGACATTCTAATGCTCCAGTTGGACTGTTTTGCTCCCCTTTTTGGATGTTAACCCTTGTGTTATTGTTTCCCCTTGTGTGTACCACCGTCCTGTCCTGTCTGGGGTAAGTGTGAGTCGTTTGGTGTGACCCCCCTGCCTCTCCGGACTGTGTGTTAAATTCCCTAACATGTGTTATGCTCTGCAGCTGTACCGGTTGGATGAATAAAGCTTGGTTGATTGAACACTGTTGCAGGTGTCATCATTTCTGGGTGAATGCATGTGTGCCAGAAAGGTTACAATATATTAATAAACGAGTTATACATCCTTAATAGATATCTTTAAAGTCTCTCTAAAGGAGCTACATGGTGCTTTGCATTACCCCAACTAGTGTACCACTATTCCTATCTATAATACATGAATACATGAGTTATACATCCTTAATAGACATCTACAGACACTGAATGAGTTATAGCACTAAACACAAACATGCTGTTATCTTAAGTACCACATACCTGGATTATGTGCAATAAAAAAGAATGCAAAAAAGACAATTGTGTAATAAGAACAATATGTTATAGATATTATATAAAATATATTTATAGCTTGCTCTTTCATATTTATGTAGCATCTATTAATCATTAATAAATGGTTAATAAAGTGTTTATTGGCAGACCTTATAAATAGGGAACTACCTAAATCGCAATTTTGCGGATTTCGCGGAAATCGTGAAATTGAGGGGTCACCGCGAAATCCACCTCTTAGGGGCCAATGCATATAAACAAGTAAGGAGAGGAAAAAAAGAAACCTCGTTTAAATGAACTACTGCACAACGCAAGCGACGCAAACTACGTATCTTCCTTCTGTAGATAGTCCTTTTTTATTCCTTCGCCGTCCTGTGTGCATTGCACTTAATCAAAAAACAAACAAACAAAAAACGTCCACAAGTAACATTTACAAAATAAATTCTCCAAAGCAGTTAACATTCTTGTTTACTATTCAAATGACAACGTTTTAATCAGCCTATCAGTGCGTCTTTACTGCTTTTATGTGATCTGCAGTACTGTGCAGTAGGGGGTGGGACAAAGTTGGTGCTGCATTGTTTTCATTTAGGTTGCTAAAATCTAGTTTTCAGCATTGGAGGTAAAATAGTAGAAATGGACGACAAAAAAAGCAAAGTATATTTTGGCTGATGATCGTTTGAAGATATTTCCCAAAGAAACTGTACATGCAGACTGAGGTAATTGTTTTCCATATCTTAATGTGTATTGGAGAAAATACATCAATCGCTATTTAGCTTCAGAATCACACATTAAACAAAAGGCTACTACAGAGGCTGCTGAACAGAACGTAAAATAAACAGCTTTCAGAAACCAAACTGGAAAGTCAGCCCAGACAAAAAATATTCCTGTCTGCAAGTTAAATCAGTACTAAAATGACCCAGCACAGCCACCTCGCTTCAACCTGCTGCTTACAGTTTGAATTTTAGACCCGAATAGCCACGTCTTCTTTGTTTTGACTCGGTACTAATAAAATAAATTATTGGATGGGACAAATAACATGACAACGAACGTACTGCATACATTGACTTTATTAAAGTATGCCAAATGCTCCCCTGTTTCTAATCGATTTCCACATCTGTATAACTTGGCAAAGCTTTGCCTTAACTTCCAACCAATTCAGTGGATGCAGAACGTGCAGTCTAAATGTATGGGCAAGTCAACTGCAGGGGGATGCTGCATACTCGCCTTTAACAAATGACAGCACTCTGTTTTAGTAAGGAAGCAAGTACCACTATTTTTAGGCTTTATAGTGTTCTGAAATACTGTCTACTTAGGTTTATTTAATGTTTAAACAGGTCCGCGAAATCCTAATTTTATTCCTCAACATACCCGTGAAAAATACGTAAATTTACCGCGATTTAAGTAGACCCCTACTTATAAAGTATTAATAATGGCACTAATAAGGTGCTTTATAGATATGTATAACCTGTTTGTTCATAGTTTATATATTATGTATTCATCATCTATAAAGGGTTAATAAAGGGTTTATTATTGGACCTTATTACAAAGTGTTACCAACATGATATTGTAAGTTTGTAAATATAAGCATAAATTAAATCGGAAAAAGGAGAAACATGTGTAGGACTCTGTAACTATAAAAAGTACCTGTAAAGTTACCTGATGGCACTGATTATGATGAAAGTTCTGAATGACAATGTATTTTACTTTTGCCATGGTACTGCTTACAAGTCAGCAGACCTCATTTCAAAAGGGCAACATAATGTCACATTGTGTGCATTAAAACTGTTTCATCTAGTACTGGGGTAATTGACACATTTCCCAGTGCAAAAATGTCAACAGAATAAAATAACAGTGATTCAATGGTAAATTCCAAGTTTATTTATTTATTTATTTTTGGTTTATGGGTCTGTCTGCCATTTTTTAACAATCCTTGCAAATCTGAAGCTCTTCCCCAGCAAACTATTCACTCTCATATGACCCATGTGCTAACCAAACAGTGGCTGGGACTACATGACCCACAAACTCTTCACTGTCTCTCATATGACCCATGTGCTAACCAGACAGTGGCTGGGACTACATGACCCACAAACTCTTCACTGTCTCTCATATGACCCATGTGCATAACCAGACAGTGGCTGGGACTACATGACCCACAAACTCTTCACTGTCTCTCATATGACCCATGTGCTAACCAGACAGTGGCTGGGACTACATGACCCACAAACTCTTCACTGTCTCTCATATGACCCATGTGCATAACCAGACAGTGGCTGGGACTATATGACCCACAAACTCTTCACTGTCTCTCATATGACCCATGTGCTAACCAGACAGTGGCTGGGACTACATGACCCACAAACTCTTCACTGTCTCTCATATGACCCATGTGCATAACCAGACAGTGGCTGGGACTACATGACCCACAAACTCTTCACTGTCTCTCATATGACCCATGTGCTAACCAGACAGTGGCTGGGACTACATGACCCACAAACCCTTCACTGTCTCTCATATGATCCATGTGCTAACCAGACAGTGGCTGGGACTACATCACACCCAAACTCTTCACTGTCTCTCATATGACCCATGTGCTAACCAGACAGTGGCTGGGACTACATGACCCACAAACTCTTCTCAACAAATATCAACAAAACTATTTTAATACAAAGGTTATTGAGAATATTAGGGGGGTTCTTTATTTCCAGTGTTAAGCGAAAAGTTACAATTCAGGTTTGAAAATTTAGCTAATGTTTAGATTTGGTTTGATGAGTGTTGGCCTTTTAAAAAAAGAAGTGTGTTTTTTAACAAAAAGAAAAAAAACCTAGGGTCTTGATTTAATGTGTAACCATCAAGTTATAACACAGTGAAAGCAAAGGTTCTAACATAACATCTGACTGACAGAAACATCTTTTCAATCTTGTCAAACAATCTAAGCATTTAAATGTACCGTGTCTTGTGATCTACTAGACCTACAGTACGGTATATATAAGTTGTGTTTTATGCAGAGTAATCTCAGTGTTGTCACTAGAGGCATGGTATTCCTCAATGCAGAGGCTATCTGCACCACTGTGACAAGCAACAGACATGATACATATTGTTGATCTTTTTTAAAATTTCAAATCTATTAGGAAATATATTTCTCAATATTTGCCTGGGAGTGCCACAGGCAAAAAATCTCTTCTAAGGATATCAGTTTATCCATTTAATGATTACCTTTGTTAAAAAATGTTTTTTAAGTTTCTTATAAAATGTCCAACAAAGGAAACCAATGCTCTGTGGCAACACAAGTATCTGTGTGACTTGAATTGTTTAGAAAATGAATAGGTTCTTGAAAAGAAAACAGCAATTTGAGTAAACAGCCACATTATCTGTAATTGAAAAAGAAACCTAATACAGTCAGCATTCCATTCTGCATAGCGGTACTGATAATAATGTCTAGAGTTTCACGAAGAAAACAAATAACAACACTTCAACCTTGGTTTGGATACTTAAACCAGATGATGTCTTGTTTATGAATAGAGTGAAGGTGATTAGAATACATCATAAGAAATATCACTGATCCTAATAAAACTAGGCTACAGTACATGTAAAGCCCTGGGAATGAAAAATAGGCAGCTTTTCCTGTCAGTCATCAGTCAGCAGATGTGACATTAACTGCCATTGAGACTCAAATCACTTTGCCACCCAGAGAGAAACAATTCTACCAGATATTAGATCTTCAAAGAAAATAGGCATCTGTGATGTTATTTCAAACACAAATATAAAAGTACACTTTGGTTTTTAAGTTGCTAAAATAATCATTTGTTGGCAGGGCTTCTGTAGAACATATATTTTGACGGAGACAGAAATGTTAATGCTAACAAATAATCGCCAGTTCTATGGAGGGAGATCACTGTCACAAATATTCGTATGCGTATATTGAATATTCATGAGAGCCGGCAATTTCGGACAGCACTTCGGCGAAAAGAGCCTTTGTCAGGCCAAGTGAATACATCGATCGTAGAAATAATAACAGGTATGTGTTAAGGAGGGGTGTCTCTAAACAAATCCAGGTGAATCTGCTAAAAAAATGCAATCGTTTTCAAAACAGAAAGCTTTGAATAGGAAATGAAGCAGACTACATTAGAGATAGGAGAAAAGTCGCCACCGGAACTCTTTGCATTCCCATGATGCACCGCATCGGCATGGACGGAAAAAAAAGAGGGAGTTGATTATCGTGTGTCTATAGAAGATCTTTGCTGAGACTGAGACTGTCCATCAGCTGGGCAACTTTGTGCCATATTCCCACTTTGAAAATTCCACCTACACATTTCACCAACATGCAGCCACTCCTTCCCTTCTATCAGCAATGCAAGGTGCTGGACGCATGCGCTGTTAAATACTCATCGATTGTTCCCCCAATCAACAGCCTGTCCTGTTACCTCTATGACGTATTTTTGACAGTGATTTCATGCTTTATCCAACTCGTAACTTTTCGAGTCATAGTAGTAACTCTGTTATTTCTACCCATAGCTTTTCTTGATTCGTACTCGTATTTTTGATTCGTACTCGTATTTTTGATCGTACTCGTATTTTTGATTCGTACTCGTATTTTTGATACGTACTCGTATTTTTGGTTTGTACTCGTATTTTTTTTTTTGAGTTGTACTCATTTTTGATTTTTTATTTTTATGCATGCGAATATTTTTGACAGTGATCTCCTTCCATATAGTTCTATGAATATCTGTTCTAATTTTAGCATCGATTGTCATAGCCAACACTGTCTGTGACAAGCCATTAAAGTGGTATAATAATCAACTGGTTCCTAGTAGCTGATTGATCTAATAAAAAATGAGTTGTTTAATGAATGGAATAATTCTTAGTACAAATTAACACTTTTGTACATAATCTTTTTATACCACAATTGAGAAATGTCCCGCACATTTAAAATGTACATTTTAACTTTCTAATTGTTATTTATAAGTCACTGTGCAGCTGTCTTTTTATGCAGAAGGGGAGGATCAATACAGAGTTCCAGTATTCCCTTAGACATGAATTGCATTGCATTATGGGACGATCTCAACAAACAGTACCGTACCATCCAGTAAAAATAACAGTGGAGAGAAACTCTAATGTAGGGATTATTAGATACTTGTACGCAGCCTTACATGTGGAGATCAAGGCACAGTGTAACTATAACCATAGGTACATCTGCATGTAAGACACACACATCACCAAGTTTGAATATTTAGACTGCAGTTAAGTAAAGATATATTGATGCTTTAGATGTTTTGGAAGCTTTTTCTACAATGGTTAAATGTGTATCTTGAAGTAGATAGTATTATGCTGCTTATGTTCTTGTTAATAAACAGTCCTATGTGGTATGGTAACTGTTAATGCTATTTTTAAAAAATGTATGTTAATGCTATTTTGTTCATCAAAAATGGACAGCCATTTTTGGAATGTTATGATGATTTTTATCCCATCCTTACTAGTACATTGTTGTCTATTAGATGCTTGGCTTTTATGCCATGATCTTCATGCGATACTGAGAATTATACCATGATTTTTTTAATGGTGGTTGTTACAAAACAAAAGGTGGTCTTGTGGCACTTCTGATATGAGGTGGCAATGCATTCCTCAATCTGGGAGCTCTCTTTCCCTTCCTTTTCTGTATACTAGTGGGAGGTATATATGTGTGGAGCTATAGTGTATGTGACTAACATCTCCTTTATATAATGTGGTGCCATACCATTTGGTGCTTTATCAGTCAAAAGCAAAATGTTTAAAACAACTCTAAACTCCACTGGGAGCTACAATGGGTGTAAGAATAGAGCCCTGAGGAATGCCACAAGCAACAGTTGACACCCCAGAGTCTCCTAATGAAACAGATTGCTGTCTGTTAGTGAGATACACAAAGGCAGGTCCCCTCACCAGGAACCCTGTCTTCTCTAAACTAAACATCAGTTACAATTTGCAGATATACACCTGCAAAACTGAACTAAACTACTGTAAATATTTTACTTTACCAGCTCCCCGCTTATTAAAGAGCTATGATCCTCTTGACTGTTCACAGTCTTCTCAGCCTGGGTTAGAACAAAGAAGCTGGTCCCTATAGCTCCTCTTTTATACACATTATCAGACTCTAATTGGCAAGAAATGAATCAATTAGAATCTGACCATATTCTATACATGTTTTCTTGGGATGGATATTAAACCCCTTGGTGGTACGATGGGGCGGGTAGAAAGTCCAGGCAGTGTTGTAAGTTACAAAAACAAAGAAGGTTTATTTACAAAAATAACTCAAAGGAAACAGTGAGGGGATTGCTGTGAGGGATTAAATAAGTAAACAAAAGAATAGAGCTGGACATATCTTCAGCTGCCGTCTCTGTCTGGCTGAGGGCAGACTCGCTGTTCCTTTTCGTCTTCAGTCGTGTCAGGGTGGACCGAGTAAAACTACAAAAAACAAAAAGTAAACAAACAGTCAGCACTTACATGCAACAAAAACCCTACTCACTCCATCCCTCCAGCTCTGCAGACTCCTCCTGTGTTCCAAGCCCTGCCCCTGCAGCCAGTGGAACACCAATCCCTGTATGACAATGTTCTTTACCTTCACATGACTCAAGTGGCAGGGATTTGCATACTCACACTTCCACGCCTCACCAAGATCGCCCCCCCATAATGGTGACTTATGTCAAGGTCACGTGATCTTGGTGAGGAAAGACTTAGGTTGATTCGATACCTTCTGTTGTCGGGAGGCTGAATTACAAACCCGAAACCCCTTTTGACTCATCACACCCCTTACAAACACCCCTTACAAAACCTTTCAAATTGCATCAAACTTTATTTACATACCCCAAACAGACCATAACAAACTCCTTGCCACCACCACCCCATTCTTGTTTTTGTTCTAGGCTGAATACATTTAATTCCTTCCACCTATCTACATAGCTCATTTCTTTAAGCCCTGGTATTAGTCTGGTTACTCTTCATTGCACTCACTCCAAGGCCACAATGTCCTTCTGTTGCCATGGTGACCAGAACTGAATGCAGTATTCTAAGCAGTCAGTGTGTTGTATATCCTCATCATAACCTCCTTTGATTCGTGCTCTACACCAGAATATATACACAAACACTATGTTTGCCTTTTGAATTTCTATCCCACGTGATTGTAAATTTAACAAATGGCAATCTGGGGATTTAAATGTCAGTTTGATCTCACATTATGTAGATGGTGTTGATTGAGTATTATTGTATTTTATGGAAATGTCAGTATAAATCACCTATTATAGAAATTGAGTAAATTGGGCATGAGTTTCTGCATTCAAAACCAAATTAAGCCTAATTGTGTTGGAGTGAAGTGTTACCTTAAAGATATGTTAAACACCACATTACTGTATACAGGGAAGTCCTTAACATTGTTCTAGATCTAGTGCTGATGCAGTAGGCTGTGACATCTTCAACATCTGTTGTTGGTGCTTTTGTGCAGCATGGTTTGACCAGTTTTTATGAGTCCCTTTATCACACAATACAGGTACACAGCTGGCTTTATTTAGGTACTTACTATGACACCATCCTTTCAAAGCTGTTAGCTGGCAACATTATTGAAAATAATTCTAATGGATGCAAGAAATGTACAATTATGGTCATGTTAAATAATACATAGTTGTATTTTAATTAAAGGCTGTACTCAAAACATTACTGTCATTATGCATTTTAAGATTAGTCCATTACCATTTTAAGTTTTCATTTTTCTGCTTGCTTTTTTCTCTAACAACTTGTTACAATCATAATCCTGGAGCGACGTCAATAACAAGTATACATGAACTACCCTGAAATAATACAAATACACAAGGCAGTAGGACTGCGCGACAGACCCAAGAAAATTGCTGGGAAAGACAGGTTCGTTTACAACAAATATAAAGAATAAGAAGGAAATCAAATCAAATACCAACACAAGAATTCAGATAGCAGATGGAACTCAGTACATGCAATAAATAGTACAATCAATATAAGCAGAGTTTAAAACATTGAGAAACCAGAGTTTAATGTATTTCATCTTGCAGGTATTAAAGAATATCTCAAAAACATACATATAAGTATTTAAACCACCCAAATAATCCAGCCACCAACATTAACACACAAAACCTTTGATAATCAATGAGTCAACAGACCTCACTACTTAAAGAAAATGTCCTTCGAACAAAAACAAAAGTAAAAATAATCCAGAGTCCAGAGCCGTTCTGTATCGAGACAATCTCTCTCTCTCTCTCTACACACACACACACACACACACACACACACACACACACACACACACACATATATATATATGTATATATATATATATACAGTACTGTGCAAAAGTTTTAGGCAGGTGTGAAAAAATGCTGTAAAGTAAGAATGCTTTCAAAAATAGACATGTTAATAGTTTATATTTATCAATTAACAAAATGCAAAGTGAGTGAACAGAAGAAAAATCTACATCAAATCAATATTTGGTGTGACCACCCTTTGCCTTCAAAACAGCATCAATTCTTCTAGGTACACTTGCACACAGTTTTTGAAGGAACTCGGCAGGTAGGTTGGCCCAAACATCTACCACAGTTCTTCTGTGGATTTAGGCAGCCTTAGTTGCTTCTCTCTCTTCATGTAATCCCAGACAGACTCGATGATGTTGAGATCAGGGCTCTGTGGGGGCCATACCATCACTTCCAGGACTCCTTGTTCTTCTTTATGCTGAAGATAGTTCTTAATGACTTTCGCTGTATGTTTGGGGTCGTTGTCATGCTGCAGAATAAATTTGGGGCCAATCAGATGCCTCCCTGATGGTATTGCATGATGGATAAGTATCTGCCTGTACTTCTCAGCATTGAGGAGACCATTAATTCTGACCAAATCCCCAACTCCATTTGCAGAAATGCAGCCCCAAACTTGCAAGGAACCTCCACCATGCTTCACTGTGGCCTGCAGACACTCATTCGTCTTCCGCTCTCCAGCCCTTCGGCGAACAAACTGCCTTCTGCTACAGCCAAATATTTCAAATTTTAACTCATGAGTCAAGAGCACCTGCTGCCATTTTTCTGCACCCCAGTTCCTGTGTTTTCGTGCATAGTTGAGTCGCTTGGCCTTGTTTCCACGTCGGAGGTATGGCTTTTTGGCCGCAAGTCTTCCATGAAGGCCACTTCTGACCAGACTTCTCCGGACAGTAGATGGGTGTACCAGGGTCCCACTGTTTTCTGCCAATTCTGAGCTGATGGCACTGCTGGACATCTTCCGATTGCGAAGGGAAGTAAGCATGATGTGTCTTTCATCTGCTGCAGTAAGTTTCCTTGGCCGACCACTGTGTCTACGGTCCTCAACGTTGCCCGTTTCTTTGTGCTTCTTCAAAAGAGCTTGGACAGCACATCTGGAAACCCCTGTCTGCCTTGAAATTTCTGCCTGGGAGAGACCTTGCTGATGCAGTATAACTACCTTGTGTCTTGTTGCTTTGCTCAGTCTTGCCATGGTGTATGACTTTTGACAGTAAACTGTCTTCAGCAACCTCACCTTGTTAACTGAGTTTGGCTGTTCCTCACCCAGTTTTATTCCTCCTACACAGCTGTTTCTGTTTCAGTTAATGATTGTGTTTCAACCTACATATTGAATTGATGATCATTAGCACCTGTTTGGTATAATTGTTTAATCATACACCTGACTATATCCCTACAAAATCCCTGACTTTGTGCAAGTGTACCTAGAAGAACTGATGCTGTTTTGAAGGCAAAGGGTGGTCACACCAAATATTGATTTGATGTAGATTTTTCTTCTGTTCACTCACTTTGCATTTAGTTAATTGATAAATATAATCTATTAACATTTCTATTTTTGAAAGCATTCTTACTTTACAGCATTTTTTCACACCTGCCTAAAACTTTTGCACAGTACTGTATATATATATATATATATATACATATATATATGTGTGTGTGTGTGTGTGTGTGTGTGTGTGTGTGTGTGTGTGTGTGTGTGTAGAGAGAGAGAGAGAGATTGTCTCGATACAGAACGGCTCTGGACTCTGGATTATTTTTACTTTTGTTTTTGTTCGAAGGACATTTTCTTTAAGTAGTGAGGTCTGTTGACTCATTGATTATCAAAGGTTTTGTGTGTTAATGTTGGTGGCTGGATTATTTGGGTGGTTTAAATACTTATATGTATGTTTTTGAGAAATTCTCAACAAACAAGTGCAGGTACTCATATGTCGGGTGTAAACATTTGCAGACAATTTGAGTGCCAATGAATCAATACTTTTTAAATGTATACATATCGGTACATGATACATTTATGAATACAAAATAAGCCTTAAATAAATGATCAATTATAACCAATTCACCATAAACAAGGATGCTGAAAATACTGAAAGCGTTGTATCCTCTGCATGTATCATTCAGTCATCTACTGTACTATACCACTTGTTAAATCATAAATGACAGGCATTAACACATATTACACTATGCAATACCTGCTGTAGAGAGGGAGTTTTGTTTCAAGATATCCTAAAAAAAGGGATATCTTATAACAGTCTTCATAAGATTTATAAAAAAAAATGGTATAAAAAGAAATTGTGCTATGAAAAAATGAAACAAAGTCAAACAATGCCCAGTAGAGGCTAAAATGTAACAGGCACTCCTACTAATGATGTACTTGGCCATTTTAAGCTCCATAGTATTCTCAGCAATCATCCCCATACTTTCCAGACCCTGGGTACTCACCTACAACAGGACCTGGCCATGCTACAATTATAGCCTTGGATTAGAATATACTGTATATCCCTGTTTCTTTTATTTACTTTGTACTTATTACTTATCTAACAATAATATGTTCTGTGTACTACTCTGTTGTGTTTCTGTGTAGATTAATTACCATGATTTATTCCAAAAAAAAGATTTTTCAGGCAGAAATAATATAAAAGTAGACTTTTTATTTTACTCCTGGTATTGTGGTTTCTGAACAAGAAACAAAGTAGCAAAAGACACATTTTCATGAAGTAATATCATTACTGTGGTTTACTTATGCCTTTTTTTTTTTTTTTTAGATGTAAATGCAAGTGAAAACTCATGTTTAACTGAAATAAACTCTTCAAAATGTTTTAGAAAAGAGGGCATTGTAAAGAAAAAACACCTCACTGTTTTGGTTTTCGTTTATTAACAGTCTTCATAATAGAAAACGCTGATCACTATACGTAACATGTACCTTGCAAGTTGGGCCCGTGTTTGAAAAGCGTGAAGCACACTTCCATCTGTATCCCGATTCTGACTCGCTTACCAAAATCTGACGCAGCACTTTCTTAATCCTGTATTTTTAATGTTAATCCCTACTCTCCCACACAACACTTCCCATTGTAGAAACTTTCATGGAAATTCTGGCAATGTTGTAAATCGGTGCAAGGCAAAATGTGTTGATGATAATTATTTCTAATATTTATGAACTATGTAATTTATGGAGAACACTGATGTGGCTTTTTGCCTTCAAATTCATGTGCAGCAATGTTCGTTTCAAATATTTCAGATAGTTTCTCCGCTGCACTAAAGAAAATAGTGGCCAATAGCAGCTAACAGAAACAGTATGAGGAAACAGAATGCAAGCAGCACAAACTGTGCTGAATGAATATATATATATATATATATATATATATATATATATATATATATATATATATATATATATATATGCACCCAAACAGCAATAACAAAAAGAAACCCAGAGACTTTTGTACGAGGTGCTCGTTTAACCCTGATCAGAAATAATATATGAATGAGTCTTCTGTTCAGGGTGCTCGTACTGACTGTGTCAATCTCTACAGTAGTGAATGCTTTAACCTCTGCAAGATTAAATACTTTAAATTCTGCTTATTCAATGTTTTAAACTCTGCTTATACTGATTGTACTATTTATTGCATACACTGAATTCCATCTGTCTTGTGTATTTGTATTATTTGTAGTTCCTGTATATTTCCTACGAAAAATACTTGTTATTGACGTTGCTCCAGGACTGTGATTGTTACAAACTTCAATGAGGATGTATGTCCTTTGATTTCACTAAAGTAAGCATATTTCTATGGAAATAAAAACTGTGTTTGATAAATGCTGTTTCAAGGAACCTGACAGTGGTTTCAGAGTATTTTATTCAAGGGCAATGATAAAGCTGTTCCATTTCTCCCCTGGGATTGTAGTATACTATAGTCCTTGGTTTGTTCAAGGAAACATTTCTGTTTGTCTGCAGTGTATTCTCTCGCTTTGTCCCTGGGAGTGTTGTCTGGTTTGCCGTAGGTAGTAAAATGTGTCACTGTTAATAACTACTTCTTATAATGATCAGTGTTTTTTTGTATTATCTGCCCAAACTGCATCACTTCAGCTGCTTGGGTAGCCTGCTGAACATGGCTAGAATAGAGCTGAAACACAGAACCAAATCATACCACCTTTTTGAGATGTATATTGGGTTTGAGGGCAAATGTTAAATCTTGTACCATACTCCATAAGCATCAAATAAAATACCATTCATTACAGATTATGTGTTATGGGTATTTGTCCTGAACTACTGAAAGCAGTAGCAGAACTGCATCAGGGAAACCACACTTCACATTACTGATACTATACAGTTAAGTACTGCTTATTTGACATTTATGTCAAAGGAAGATTCTTGCTTACAGCGTCCTGTCCTTTGGTTTTTTGATGGCTAAATAATTGAAACCAAAGGAAAATGGAAAATATGTTCTGTGCTCTCACATTTTATAAAAACATTATTACTGTTATGTGTAAAACATTTAAGAGATTGGATTAGACATATTAATGTTTTTTAGTTATTCCACAGAAAGCATGTTTTAGTTAATTTCCTTCAATGTGACCTTTCACTGAGCTTTATTAATTTTACTCAACTTGAAGAGGAAATAATTTCAATTAAGGAAGTGCAGTCAAGCACCACCAGCCTGGAACAAAAACATAAAATGTGGGTCAGATTAGGCTATTCAAGTATAATTGGATGCATTATGTGTGAAAACTGCCAAAGATGAAGAGATACATAAGAATGGAAGGCAAATGGCACATATGGTTTGGGTACTTTCAAAGGTGGTGAGCCAATAATGAGTTTATAAAAATAAAAAAGGCAGCATGCAAATCTAAAAATAACTGTTTTATCACATATTTCACTCCTTCTCACCCTTTCCCTCACTGAAGCATAGGCATTTTTTTGTGTGCCCTGTCTGACAAGTCCTAGAAGAGAAATTCTCACAGCGATTTCTTATGATAACAGTACATTATGTAGTATTTGTCGGATCAGTTGTTTAGAACTAACAACTGTTAGTTTAGGACTAACAGTTGTGTAGAAATAACTGAATCTTAATACAGTTAAAGACAACATCCTGAAAAAAAAGCTTTTGTGTACCAGTGTTAAAACAAGCATTGCCTCACACGGTTAGGATACCCATACTGTATATTTAAAAAGATAAAGAAATATCTATACTATTAAATCGAACATTTTCAGCTTTATCATCCATAACTATGAGCTAATTAAATTTTTTTAGTATACATAGCTTAGATAGATTAGCTTAGATCAGTGGTAGACTTAAAATAGAGAGAATGACCTAGTAAAACACTTTGGGCCCTATTTAGCAACGTTCGCAAATCCCTAAGGCAATCGCAAAACACTATTGAGAACAGTTAGCGCACCAGAATCAGGCGCACATTTAGGCAAACAGACTTTGCCCACATATGTGATTTAGCAACGCATGTTTTTGTGCCCACTTGGCACGTTAGCGTCAGCGCTTCACATGGGCTGAACTTGGGGAGTGTCCTCATTTAAATACAAATGTAGTGATTTAGCAAACCATCAACAGCGTTAGCGTTTCAGTAGACAACTGAAAAACAGGTCTAAACAGTGCACAAATTACATGGTCAACTATAAATACCAGTGAAACTAACAGGGAAGCAGGCAAAGAAAAGAGAGAAAAAGAGAAATAAAAGAAAAATGGAGTGCGCACTGGAATAATGTGATATTTGTAACAATTGTAAGTCGCCCTGGATAACGATGTCTGATAAGAAAGAAAAAAGAAGAAGAAGAAGAAGAAGAATTTCTACATGGCCAGACAAAGAGTGTAGGAGGAGACGTCACCAAATATTTAAAAGCCATCTGTCTTTTCTGTCTGACACACAATGTATGCAGCAATTTTCACCTCAACAGACAAACAATCACTGACATCTGCTTCAGGATGACCTGGAAGGAGACGTGCGGAGAGCACTGTTTGCCTGTAGCACTAAAGTACACGCACCAACACAGAATAGGAACTTCTACGTAAATCGTAAGGGGACCTATTCTGTCAACGTGCAAGTAGTGTGCGATCTGTGATGCAAACAACTACATCACAAATATGTATGCAAACTATCATTGTTCCCTCATGACTTGTTTATCCTCGCTAATTCGCAGGTGGAAGCTGCGTTTCAGCGATATGAGAAGCTGGTTGATAGGGGACAACGGGTATCCACTGAAGCGGTGGCTACTGAGACCGCTGCTCAACCCCACGACCCCTGCCGAAGGTATAACCATACCTTTAAATGTGCTCGTACTGTAATTGAGCGAACATTTGGAATCCTCAAAATGTGATTCCGATGTTTGGATGTCTGTGGCGGAACACTACAGTTCACTCCTCAGAAGGTTAGCAATATCATCCTGGCTTCTTGTGTTTTACATAACATAGCTCTCTGTAATGGACGTTGAACTTACAGAAAAAGATTACAGGGTTTGAAGGAAGCAGATGCTGAACTTGAAGCACCAGTGTTGGCGATTGCAGATGCTGCAAGTGCCAGGCAGGTCAGACAAAGCCAGACAGGGGTTCACAGGTACGCATGTGGACCAATAAAAAAATGCAGACTTTGTTATTGTTGTATAAGACACAAATGCGTACCATCAGTATATTTGTAACAGGAAAACATTTATAATAAAGGCAGCAATGGTACTCAAGGTTCAAAGGTGAGCTATACATGCCTAACTTAAGGAAAACTCCTGATTCAAAAATGTTCGCCCCACTCTGACACCAACCCCAACCCCGTTGCTCGCTCGCTCAGCAAGTGAAACAGAAAGAAACATTTATGTAACTTAATTTTGCCTCAGTGATAAGCGGCTGTCACAATTAAATGAGAGGCATTTGAGACGACTTTAGTCACACTTTTTTGTTGTAAATGAAAAGAAAAAGAATGAAATCACATCACATTATGATTAAATGTTAAATACATCATTTAAAATACAAGTACCTTTTTTTGCAAGAGGAAAGACATATTTGTAAGGGTTCAAAATAAATGCAGTAGGCCTATATGACAATTTAAACGTACATCTCTTTATTAAAAAAAAAGCATCATGTTCTTACACAGAGAATTCTGGGAGTCTGGAACCAACTCCTCAGTAATGTTGTTGAAGCTGACAACCTGGGATCCTTCAAGAAGCTGCTTGATGAGATTCTGGGATCAATAAGCTACAACAAGCAAATGAGCAAGATGGGCCGAATGGCCTCCTCTCATTTATAAACTTTATCATGTTCTTGAGACTATTATTAAAGGCTTACTTCCTTCATTGGTTTACCTCAATCACTTAAAAGCAGAGACTTAATCCACCCTTCTGTCATAATGTTTTTTTCATCCTCCTGCCCTCTCTTTCAAGGGGTCAGTGGGTCCTATTCAGGCAAAAAGGTGAGCTACTGGCCAACACCTATCCTATTATTCCCTTGAATAAATATTCTAATGCACATTGTATTCATGTAACCAACACCAAGTAGGGGTGGTTGGTTCAATCAAGAAAAGATTGGTTTGATAAGGTTATCATACTGAACCTGTTTAACTCTGGAGCTAGCTTATCAGCCAAACTAATTAAAAGTCAAATTAAAAAAGATAAAGAAATAAAAAGTTATTTAATCTGGGAGAGAGACACCGTAGCACAAAACAAAGGGAGGAGGCAGGATTAAAAATGCAATCTGTTTATTACATCTCTCCAATAACACCGAGGGTTAAGCAGCTAAATAGTAAAGTGCTAACAGTGCTGAGTGATCAATAGCAGCAGTTCATTTCACACACGGTGGCCCCAAATAAACTAATTCCAACTACTTTAAACACAAATCATTCAAAATAAACCAAACACAAATAAACTCAAAACCATAATCAAACTAATTAGTGTTTTAAAATAATACACCAAATCAACATAAACAAAAACAAAGTGTTTTAACAGTGCAAATATTTCACTCAAATAATAATAATAATAATAATAATAATAATAATAATAATAATGCAATAATAAGGGAAAGGGGGCAATGTGTAGGCAATCAAACAGTATAGTTAACAATGGTTCTAGCTCTTGATAATGTCTCTTTAATTTACTCACAACACAAACATGCAATAAATAGAATAAAATTACCATTCATACTTTAATATAAACCCAGATAAATGCACACCGGTGAACTCCTCACCCATTCACAGCAGAGCTTCTAACAAAATAGCTCCACTATTAGTAAGTTTTACCTCAGTATTAACTACCATTCACCAAAAAGTCTGGTTGGTTAAAATACTTAAAATATACCAATTCCACATCAGACACGCTCAGCCCGCTCTGCTCTCTTTCTGGTTCAGGAGATTACCTTTAATAATCACAGAGACCCGTTCTCTGTGCACACACCATTTACAGAATGCAAGGACATTTACATACAGTGGATGAAATAGGAAGGGATAGATGATTGGATGGGTCGGGAACATGGAGGCCGATGACGCGTTGTGACAAAGTGGTGAGTGAATACAGGTGAGTGCAGTGTAGAGCGGATACAAAACAGACAGACAATGATTTCCAGGTGCAAGGGTGTTTATTGATTTAATTAACAATGTCCAGAGCCTTATGGCAAACACCTGTAAATAATAATGTTGGAGTGATACAGCGGCGTGTATCACTCGGTATTTGTAATTCCCCGGGTTTGACCCATAACCAAAAGTCCAGTTTTACACACCAACAATAAACACAAAACACAAAAACAGTTCTTAGTGATAGTGAATACGTGCAAGTGGTGTAATTCAGTTCTCAGTGAAATGCAGGGGTGAAAATGATGTCCGGGTTTATCCTGGCTTTCGCTACAGCTCCGGATCGTGCAACTGGTAGTCTATTAAAAACAGACGACAGTTAACAAAACACTAACAAACACAAGACAAAACTCACAGTTCACGAAACAGCACAGACTCCTTGTAGGTTTTCAACACTAACCATTTACCAAGGAACAGATCACGTCAGCTATGACCCCTATTTATATCCTCGCTCATGACCCCTAGGTTAACGAGCGCATCCGGTCTTCCAATCCTCAGATGTCACACCGTTAACCGTCTGGGTCATTGAGTTTGGATACCGTAGCTGCGACCGTTTCCTAAATGACCAACTTCCACCTACCCTACGGAATAAATTGTCGTGCCATTTAGTTAAGGGTACTCTGTTCCCGTTACACAGTGCCCTCACAGGTCGAGAGGGAGATCTAACACCAAGCACCATTCGATCTCTGTCACACGCGCATTGCTCAGCTTCGCCAACCTCAGCCCCGGCAACCTCAGCCCGAGTCAGGAAGTCAGGACACAACCAGGGGAATTAAACAGAGCATGTAAAACAGAAACAACAATCAACACAGGCAACGCAACCGGTAAGAAACCTTTAGAAAATAAACTATAACAACGTAAGCCAACCTAAATCCATACACTGTAAAAGGACAAAAAAAATAAAAGTAATACGTATTACATTCACACTCAAAATATCATCCAAGATGTTCACTTAGCTTGGTGCTCCAATACATTCCTGGTGCATATATCACAGGAAGTATTTCTTCCTTGCACGTTGAAGGAACAAAAGGATGGAAATGTCGAATTTAAATCTAGAAGAAAAAGCACACAAAGCTTCATTCAATGAAGACTTCTATATTTAGGCACATATGGCAGCAAGTAGAAATCAAAAACACATTGCCAGAGTTTTACATATGTCCCAAATTTCTTTTAGCCACAGGAATAATAGAGATTATAATGAAGTGATTATTGTGTGGTTCTACAACCTCAAATACTAAGACTAAACAATCTATGTAACTGGTTTCCAGACACATTCATATCATTATATACACTGAACAGCTTTCCCTACAGCTGCCCGCTGCCAAGCTAACCCTCTCCCTCCACCTATAGGTGTGTCCCTAACTATACCTGAATGTCCCTTCACATCCAGGTGCTCCAGGTTCCCAAAATAACCACAAGAACAAACCCATGGGACTCAGCATAGCCCTAGCATGCCACAAATACTGTCCCATCCCAATAGTTGAAGCATAAACCCCCATCCCATCACACGTCCAGGGGGGTGAGACTCACTTTTCTTTTGTGTTTCTGAGCAGAAATCCCCATCAGATTGGTGAAACAAATTGCATTAAAAGAAATCCATAGTTTTACTTTTAATTTACATAAATTTAAACTATATCTTAAAAAACATTTTCAAAACATGTAACATAAACACCAAAATAGTTATGCATTTGCAAACTTTGCATGCATCTTCAAAATGAAGTGATTATTTCAAATAAATTTGCTTGATCATGCAGTATACCAAGAAATACTATCAAGTAGACACTTATATATAATTAACCAAGCATCAGGCAGAGCACACTGTGACGTTCCCTTCATGTTGACCTATTTCAGTAATACATACAGTAATCCTGCTTAGACGGTACACAGAATATAATCAAATTAGTCTCTTACCCTAACCTTTAATCTCACATTGATGACACAAAATAAACCCTTGTGGAATAATGAACTAAGGCAACTAGAAATGATCTTCAGCATCAAGGCTTGTGGCTATTATATGAACCTTGTTGAGCTTCAGCTGTTGAGAAAAAACAAATTCTAGCCCTGAATTAGCCAGACTGCAGATTTAACAGCACTATGAGGTGCTCAGAGCACTGTCATGAACTCTACTTAATCTCTGTACAAGATCAGTTTGCCTTTAAAAAGAGGGTCCTCAAAAAAGGACTCTCTTCTAATTAGGTATAGTTTTTCAAATACGACGGCTTGAGTTAGATAGGTAGATCGGTCATAATTAAAGAACAAAACAAAATCACGTTTAGTATTAACCATGCTGCTTCGCATTTACATAACAGTTTCTCAACATGGTTTCTTGTTCCTGGGTGATTACTATAAATTGTCTAAGTATAATTCCTTTATAATCTATTGTTAATTAAATATTTTAACTGTGCCTAATTAGCTCAACATAGTTTATATCCGAAAACTGCCACAGTGATTTTCTTAACAGAATTCATCATTCTTTCATAATGTCATAATGAGTATAATATTGCTGTTTATTAAATTGGTGCAATCATATGATGCTCTCTTTTTAGTATTCATTAAGATGTAGGATGGAAGTGCTCTGCAGCTCAGAATAGTCTATCCACAGGGTGCACGCAGCAACAGTGCAAAACTTGTCCTTTACCACCAGCTCAGCTAAAGGCAGCTTATAGAGGTCATTGCTTCCTGTAAACGGACAACATTATGTTATGTAATTCCTGATTTTGTTAACCTATTATAATTTTTTTTTTTTAGTTTGTTGGACCCAGATCACACTGACAACTAAATTAATTGGACAATGTTGTATTGGGTTCTGACCTCTAGGTTAGACCATGTTAAAAGCTCTGTACATTAAACATGTAAAAGGAAACCCAAGTAGTCATGTATAAAATAGGGTTTTCGTCAGCAGCAGTTACAAATTATTGACCTCATTTACGCTGCTGAGTACTAGTAGCATCGGTATCATCCAAATGGTTATCATTTTTTGGAAAGTCTTATTATAATTAACTTTTTAATAAACTCAGCCCAACTGCAATGATATGTACTAATTATTATCATATCGTGGTAATTTGTTGACTGATCCTATGAGTATTACAGACCTTGAAATTATAAGTTGTGGGTAATAGTAAAAACATGTAGAAGAGCATCATTTCACAATGCAAATTCTCTGTGTTGTAAGTTTGGTATAATTTAAAGTTTTATTGTTACATTTTTAAACAAAAATCGGTAACTTTATATTAAGGTGCTGCTTTTTAATGTTTTATAAATATATACGGTATGCTTAATAACTATGCTATAGAGTGTTAATAAAGCATTATATATAGTTTATAACCTTGCAATAGCCATAGACGGAATTATGTTTAAACATTCCAAAGTACAACAGGTGGCTAAAAACTGTTCCCTTTATAAAACTGTACATCTATCTATGGCTATTACATGGTTATAAACCATCTATAATGCTTTAGTAATGTTCTATAACATAGTTATTAATCATTTATTATATATTTATAAAACATTAATAAAACATTAATAAGCAGCACATTAATATAAAGTGTTACCCAAAGTTCTGTAGCGCATAACTGAACTATAACAGTTTTTCAGGAAAACTGTTGCCCTGAGGGTTGAAAAGTGACACTGAGATCACCCTCTAGCTGCGGGTATTATTGCCCACTTCCTCTCACCTTTTCAACACTTAGGGCAACAGTTTTCCACTATAAACCTGAGCTCCAGTCAATATATGTATACTGTGAAACACAGATCATAGGAAATCACAGCTGCTGTAGCATGGTCCATAGCTCCAAGTTTAGGTAAATAGGATTTCCCTTGACCACCTGAGAAGTATTCTATTGGATATGGGTAACACATTACATTAAGTGTCTTAATTATTGTATTTACATAGGAGTTACTTAGGAGTATACTTACACAATTACAATGTTATTAAGCATAGTTACAATGTACTTAATGTGTAAATATTTTTGCACAATGTATGTTAGTACATAATTGTATGAGAAAAGGATTAGGGTTAGGGTGATATTCTGCAAAAAGATATGCAAATTAAGTGCATTAAGTACATTGTAACTATGCATAATAACATTGTAATTTACTAACTAATTACTGTATAAATACACAGTAATTACAGACACTTTATGTACTGTAAACTGTTACCCAGATTTGTTTAGTAAAATACTAGTCTAAATACTAAAAATACTATTCTTAACTCCTGTCGCCTTTGTCACAACTGACATGAAGTCCCGTGCAGCAACAATCTTAAACCAAACCAAGTGTGCTTCCCTGGTGATGCATGTGGGCCCCCATGGACATCTGGGAACTGGTACCCAAAGACACGGCCTATATTTAAATAGATTTAGTGAGATTTTACATAACTGGGGTTGACTTATTCTAGCTTTATCTTTACCACAACCATATAAATTTGGATCAATAAAGGTATATAGGTTTAGCTCTATAATCTGAATCCAATAGAATCAGGGATGGCATTAGGTTATTTAAGGCTTGGGAAAAATCAAGTGCATTTATTGGATGCAGTTTGTTGTCAAGAATTGCAAAACACTGGCTAAAATACAGAGATGAGGCACAAAGACATCAATTTAAACTGCAGTACAGATGTAGTTTGACATGCTGGGAAATATGTATCTGTACCCTGGAAGGATGTTGCTTTATGAAGCGTTGTTTAAATTGTAATGCCATGCCGTAATTTACATTCATTTTGTATATCTATTAAATATTCAAGTGTTCTGCTACCCAATTTAATAACAGCCCACATTGCGTTTAATTGTAATTGAATCTCATAAAATATCGCTGAAATGTTGTTTTTAGCTTCATATTTTTTAAGTAAGTGCATGCCATATAAATGTGTACCATGGTTAATTTTTCAGTACTATACTATTATGGCTTTTGATAGATTTTTGCAATATTATTTTGTAGTTTCTTTAATTACATGACCCACCTGTTCTCTCTTGCTTTCCATGCTCTTTAAGCCTGATATCTGATATTAGCTGCTGTGTTGCTGCTACTATTTCATGTATGTTACTATCATGTATTATGCACTTTCCACTGTATTTAATGTACTATTTCATGTATTATGCTACTATCATGTATTATGGACTTTCCACTGTATTTAATGTATTATGCATTTTTTTACTGTATCATGTATTATGCATTTCTCTGTATTTAAAGTATTATGGATTTTCTTGTTGTAAAATGCTCTGTGATGGTGGTCCACTATGAAAGGTGCAATATAAAATAAAGATTGATTGATTGAGTGATATTAAATAAAATATCTAAATTGTGTTCATATATATATATATATATATATATATATATATATATATATATATATATATATATATATATATATTAATGACATCTCAATCCTAACATTCTAGGTGAGGTAAAACTTTTGGCCACAGCTGTAGTTTGGTTCCATTGAAGTCTATCTAAGTCTCCTGTTTATTATGGATTTTGTGGTTGGAAACTTAGTGCCTTTCCTCTTCGAGAAGGTTTCTGCAGCCTCTCATATGAGCAGTGAACAAACTCCCCAATGCTGTTACACTTGCACACTTGTAATATCTGAGTTTACCAGCAATACCTCCTACACTACAAGATTATACTTATACATATCACACAATAACAGCACTGGACATTAACAGCTAACAATCAGCACATGTATTTGATTGACAAACAGTTAGAATAGATTCTAGGTTTAAGTCAAGGCTCAGCACAATTAAAGTGTGACTGCAATGGTTATCGCTTAATAATACTTGATGCATTTAGATCAGAGGCCACAAAGAATTGTATAAAAGCAAAATAGAAAATAATAAAAACACTGACCAGCATACAATTAGAGAGAGAGAGAGAGAGACAGAAAGACAGATACAGAGAGAGAGAGAGACAGACAGACAGAGATACACAGAGAGAGAGAGAGAGAGAGAGAGAGAGAGAGAGAGAGAGAGAGAATCGACAGTATTCAATACCATAACCTCTGGCCAGGTACTGATAGGATTAAAAAAAACTACATTTACTCATTATTCAAACCAGCATACACGCAATCCAATTTATCAGTCCATTTTGGGGTTCATTTTACTAACCTCTCTGTATCTCTCTCTCTCTCCAGTCCACTCCAAGGACAGATGACACAAATACTGGAGGATGGCCACCCCGTTTTCTAAATGTAGTCTATTTTCAAGTGCTTAAAACTATCAATAAAGATATTCCTGAGGGAACTGAGTGTAGAAGTGTAAATACTCGTGTGTGGATAATTATTACTTATTGATGCTGACTCTTAGTAATTTGAGCCCCGATAGTCCAAACTGACCTATAATTCATACCATAATAAAATAATAAAATGCATTCTTAATGCAGCTAGAAACCAAACTTCAATAGCAGAATTCTATGGTGTGTACACTATTCCCACTGTCACTGTATTTTTTATTCAAATTGGCATTACTGTTGTATGATGAAATATAAGTGTCAAAAACAGATGGCTACTTTAGTCACAGTAATATCTCGAGTGCTTTGTTACTGTAAGTGGTGTTTTTAGGCCAGTTACTCTATTTTAAATTGAGTTTAAATGAAGAAAAAAAAAAAGATTAAAAAAATAATGTTTTCCCCTGAGATTTAACAAGGGGGAGGGGATTTATTCGTGGATGTATATGCAGTACCCCCTAATCCAATGCACATGCAAGCAAAGCACATATCTGTTTAAGCATTGAATACAGTATTTTGATTAGTTAAGGAATCCATTTTGATGATGTTTTATTACCATGATGCAGGCTATATGAATTACAGTTAACAAGGCTATAGAAATATGTCCTGCTGTTTTTTTTTTGTTTGTTTGTTTTTTTAAGTTTAAAAAGTTCTCTGTTGAAGCTGCTGCAGATCTGTCCTCACATAAGCTATTGATTTATTTTTGTGAAATTAAGGAATGGAAGGCAGATAACACGAAATCAAATGATTTAATCACATAATAAATGTTTTCATGACAGGATTAAATACATGCTGTTATAGTATTGTATGTAAACAAGGTAAGGCTAAAGTTGTGAACTAAATGTTTTTTACGAATACACATCATCTGTCATATAGACACTCAAAACATGTTAGACATAGAGAGAGGTGCAATTTTTGAGACCATATGCATAATCCAACCCTACTTTTATCCTTTGATATCCTCTTCAGTCACTGTGTGTATAATTGTACCAAGTTTCCTATCTATGCATCTATTTTAAAATACATGTATTAATTACATTTTGAAATTTGTGATGGAAAGGGATATGCAGTATTTATTAGATAAAGATGGGAATGGCTAGACTAAGATGTAAATCCTCTTAACCCCCGCCGGGACAAAGCAATTTTTGAGAGGACTTTAGTTTCCCATTCTGGTCTGACCTTAGTGGTTTGATACTGTAAACAGCCTAATTGAGGAGGAAAATATAGAACTGTCTCCGCTAGGGTGCTGAGGCCTTATTCTCATTTCAAGCCGTAGGCGCCCGGTCAGACTACAGCGGTCGCTGATGCGCAGTGAGCCGAGGACACCCTGGCCGACTTAAGCCCTCTCCCCCCTGGCGGCGCTCGGCCAATAAAAGAGCCTGGACTCGAACCAGCGACCTCCAGGCTATAGGGCTCAGACTTTTTTACATCAGAGAGCATGATGCTCACATTTTTTGCTTGTGTTAGCAATTTCCCCTCCCACAGCCTATAATTTTTTTAATTAACATAAACAAGTTTTGCAGGTTACATATTTAAACAACCTTTCCTGCGTGTGACAAGTAGGTTTGTATTTGAATGCCTTTTTCCGTTCTTCCCTCCTGCTTTGTTTGGTGCATGCTTCAGTGTCTCGCCAATCTCTAACTCGATGTCTGATATCGTGGCCTTGGTTGGTTCCTCACACATGCTCCTAAAAGGGAAACAATGTAATCTGAATATTATGTTTTATAACAATGTGCATTTGATAAACAAATTAACAAAACAATTTCTTGCAGAGAACAAAACTCAAATATTCGCTGATGGAACTATGGTGTTACCATTTTCTAAAAACAAGTATAAATTTTACCTCCCGCCCTGCCTCATGAACTTAAGAATAATTTGCTCCCATCCCCAGACAATAAAGACAATGGAAGGTTCTCAAACTTATTTTTATATCACACTAAAAATAATTTGTTGTTCAACTAATGGATGACTGATCTGCTTATGGGAAGGTCCTCAAACTTCTTTCCTTTTCTCCCCTTCAGACTGTAGTTGTAATTTGTCCCAATCTTCTGCAGCATGCGGTGCACACTTGCCCCAAGGTTTGCACCACCCAAAGAGGCAAGATACGCAATCTGAAGAAGAAAAAATACTAAATGTCATCGTAGCCTAAACGTTTTATGACTACATCAGTGCTGCAACTAAGGTTTGACAACTTGGTGGTCCACCAGGGCCACCAATTTTGTCAACTTACTCGCCCAGGTCAGAATTTAGTGGCCCTGAAAAAAAACTGGTGTGGCCAAACGTGTCCTACACAAATCATGGAATTGCAAACATTGACTGTTTCCTAGGAAATATTTTTAAGTCACAAAACATTTACGTCAATGCAATCAATGTTCATCTCACACTGTGGTAAGTTGGTTTGTTCTGAACATTTCAATTCAAATAGTTAAATTGTTGTTCTTTCACTATATATGATACTAAAATGTTTTTATAGTATACATCTGCGGGAAAGAATTTGTCTTTCTACTGTCCTTTATTTGTTATCCTCCAAACTTTTAGGAGTTTGTCCTCATGCAAATCATTCTCCGTCATGTTTATAAGACCTTAATCCTTCATCATATAAAGAGCCAAAATCCCCCCCTCCTTACTCTTCTGAAATTTGACAGTCCTGCAGTAGTGCAGCATACAAAAAAAACAATAAATTTGTAGTTTATCCTTGTGCGATCACATTTGCTTGTGTATGGATACATCAAACACCATGAATCTGCCAGAAAGATAACCCTTGTGTTCAATTAACATCAGTCTTAAAGAAAGCAACCATGAGTTTGACGCTTTTCCTTTGGCAGGGGGAGCATGTTCACATATCTTCACATCTTTTATATTATTGACAGTGCATCACTTCGTAAAGCGTCCTTAAAGTCACACTGAAAGGCTTTCTTTGATTGGCTTAAATATTCGGTTATTTTGTCAGAAATACAGAGTGAAGTCGTGCGCACTTGTATCAGCCAATGAAAAAATGTGTTTAATATTGACTTTGGATTGTTTTTAGCGATGAAATTATCGCTTGAAACGGGAACATTTCAGTGCAGATTTGCTCAATTTCTCTCTGATAAAAACACTACTTGGACCATAATGATTAGTCGCCAATCTGGGCAAGTAAGTTCGGGGTTCAAGTTGCCCAAGCAGAAATTTGGTTGATCTGGGCGACCGTCTAAATGCAGCACTGCTATATTATTCAAACTAAACAATAAAAAAGTGTTTTTTTATGCAAATGTAAATTTAAAATTTAATTACACATACACATCAATGTTTGTGTGTGAAATTATATTTGTCTCCAGAGATCCAATCAGTTGTTGATTATAAAGTAAATTTCATCATACTTATACTCCAAAATATAAGTGATGCATACCAACTGCTTGGTGAAGGTCTGCTCTTTGGAGATCCTATCACACAAAGCAAGCAGCTGCTGTTCTGTGTTGACAGGCTCTGGAAGGACATCCTCCATGTCATGTAGGCTGCCTTGTCTGGTGACCAGCCTCCGCAGCAACGACATCTGCTCACTCTGGTTCTCCAATATTTGATCCAGTCTTATCAACATTCTCACCTGAAAGTCTGTTGCAATAATACATTTGAAACACCATATTACAAATTTTAAAATAGCACAACAGAATGCATAAATAATCTGGATGTGACACAGGCCAAGGGTATGACATTTTGAGATTAACTAGCACTTCCTACAACAAGAACACTGGCCCAAGAAAAATAAAATTTTACTTTTGACTTTTAAAACTTCAGAAACACAACATTGGTGGTACAATAAGCTTGTCAAATTATAGTATGTTAAAAATGCATGTTTTTTCCATGCTGCACAAGGTTCCAATTTTATATTTACTTCCTCCAATATGGATTTATTTTTTAAATATTTCTTCCAAGATTTATTTACTTTTCTTGTTGTTATACAATTTGACATACTTTCATTGATGGCATCATCCTTGTTGAAGCTTTTTGATGTCATGTCCCTGGATACTAGACCTTTTCCTGCAATTAAATTAAATTTACATATGAAAGATATGTAAATGTCAAGGCTACAAAATAATTCAATTTTATTACTGTTCGGCCTGTCTAGTTTATATTGTGCATTCACAAATTCTAAGATTATAAACATTTCACTTACCAAGTGAAGTCTACTTGGAATGATGATGGAAGAAGCAATTATACTATTAAAACTTACTGGTGATTTCTGATGTACTTGGTGAGGGTGGTACAGTATAAAACGGTGTCTTAGGAGACACTGTTGCGGCCTTTGCAGGTTTGGCCCTATCTTCATCACTCTCATCAACTTAGTCTAAGGTAATTGTTAATAAAACAGAAACAAGAATAGAAATAGTCTTACAAAATACACTTTATGGCACTCCTCCATATACTGCAACAGAAATAGTCTTACAAAAGCCATTTTAATGTGTTAATATATTAATGTGAGATTGGATATCTATGTTGTACTTACCATCTGCTTGGTCATCAAAGTCCCCATCAGCCTCAAAGCGAGAAGGTCTCTTCTTCCTTCTCTCCCCAAGTTCTTCATCAGACTCTAGATCTGAAGTCTCCTCTGCCTGAGGCATGTTGATTTGCCTTGACATACGTATCTAAAGAAATGTGTATAATCAAAAAGTAGCTATACTGTCAGTCCCCAAAAATACATTTACTAAATCATTCTATTTAGTCTCGTCTCTGACTTTCACAGTTTAGGACATCAAGTTTCACATTTTACTAGACCGTAATCTTTGTAGACTTACACAAATTTGCTTTGGGGGGGGCAAACTTGTTTTGTAATTGGTTAGACAACCTTGTTTAAGACATCAAATGGACACTCTCTTACCAGTAGAGCTCATTTTCCTGACAGGATAACTTTTCCACTTCATCTTGTCAGGCATTTCTCCTACTCACAATAAAAAAACAACAAATAATTTGCCAGAAATTAAAATTCTATTAAACAGTTAAGACAATGGGCATACATATATGACATATTGATATTTCACATACAATATATATTTAATTGAGGTCTGATTTATATTTGACGATGATTCCTGAATATTCCCAAACAAAAGGAATAGTTTTGTGAAGTTTTGAAATATGAAGACTAACAAGACAGGGAGAATATAATTATACAAAAATTACATAATGTTTAGTTATACAAACTTTTACTTTATGATTAGTTTTACAAATGTTACTTAATAATGAATAATTACTTTAATAAATATAGGCTACCTTATTTACATTTCAAAATGCATATATTGGATTGTTATGACAGTTTGTTATTTTATTATATTTCAATATTAACGTTAATAATAAGTCACAGCGCATAGAGTTTATTTAACTTTAGTCTGTTCATTAATTTGACGGCTTGCGTGGAGGTTTATAAGCCTTCCGAAAAAATAAATAATGCTAATAATAGGGAATTTGTGGTTAAAGCTTTGAGTATAGAGCCCATAATCACCTTAAAGAATTCGATTTTTTATATCGTCCTCACAGCTTTTCCACCTCCTCCAAATACACATATTCTTCTTCGAAAAGCTGCAGGAGGGTGATTATGTTGAAAATAAATCTTCATTCGCAAACATTTTCAAAACATTTTGATCATCCCTCATAGATAGACAGATTGATAGATAGACTTTTTTTATTTTTGTTGTTGTTACATCATTAGTGTTTAAGAAGCAGGTAGCATAAATAAATAGATAATTAAATAATTAATATTTATGTATCTTATGTATCAATTTATTTTATTTATTTGCTTGTTTATTTATTTATTTATTTTCATTTTGGCACAAAATCATCCTTACTAATGTGCTAATTTTACCCGTTATACCACCACCCACTCGGTCCATATTCCCTGGCCAAACAAACGTCTCGTTCTACCGACAGCGAAATCGCAATGAACAAAAAACAAAAAAAGAAATAAATTAATTTTTGACTCGCTTTTTCACAACATGGCTCGATCCCGTTTATATTTTAAACCAGAGCCAAATAAAGAAATGTGCATGTATGCATATGAAAAAAAATGCAAGGTTAAACGCTAATTTGATCTTAATTAATGAATGCATTTTGTTCTATCTTCACTCATTCTCTCTGTTTGAACAGTTGACTGTGCAGTGAAGCAATATCTAACGTACAATTAACAATTAAGCAGCAAATGCCGACATAATCACACAATAAAAATAGATCCATTTTTTCATTCTTAGCTTAAAGTTCCTTCGCAGCACTCACAATCATCAAAATGTCCGATCTGGTCAGCCTGTCTTCAAGATTGCAGTCCTCTCCTCTAATTGGCTGATCGCCGTTTCTGATCCGCCTCTTACTAGTGTTGTTTATCTGATTCGTTGGCTCAGCTGTCTGTTACAGCCAAAGCGGTCTAAACGGTTTCTTCTTAACAGACTGGGGGTAATTGCGCACATTTTGTACCTGAAAATTGCAGTGAAATATATGCATTAAAAAAAAAAATCAATGTACAGCATCGATTGGGGAAGGGAATTTCATTGTTTGGGAGGATATTGTATATTATTAGGAAACAAAAAAAAACGCTGACAGACTTTTTACTTTCAATTGAGAGAGAGAGAGAGAGAGAGAGAGAGAGAGAGAGAGAGAGAGAGAGAGAGAGAGAGAGAGAGAGAGAGGTGAGGACGGTTGGACTAGGCCACGGCCCACTAACTACTATTATTCTCAGCGTTCTGATTTTATTTAATAATTTTATGTTTTATGCATACATTAACTGTGGATAAATAAAAAAAGCAGTCACTGAATTCACAAAATGTTGGATTTTAGGATTGAGACATAATTAAAAAAAACAAAAAACTAGATGAACATAATTTAGATATTTTATTTAACATTGTGTAATCAAAGAAACTACAAAATACCTCCCGAACAGATCAGCACCGGGCGAGCCTAACTGCTCAATTGGTTGCCCGGCAACGCGTCTCCTGTTCCGCGTCCCAGCTGCACACGTTTGCGCAAGAACCAGTGACAGGGCTCTCCCTGTCACAATTCTATAGGATGATGCAAAACTGTTGGCCCTTCCTGAATGCTACACCTTACACTTCCACACACACACACACTATTTACAGCAGCAAGGCTTTTGCCCTGCCACAAGGCCTATAACAATTGTCCACGGAACCGTTACCTAACACTGCACATCCTGAGCAGACCCGGGGCTGTGCAGGGCTGGCCTGGTACGACACCAGAAGGGCCTGGTGTAGTTTTCACTCTGGGGCCATGGCCCAGGGGTGGGGTAGAGCTCTTAAAAAGGAAACTGAAGCAAGTTATTCTTTTATTTAAGTCAGTACTATACCAACAGAGCACTGATACAGTACTGCTGTCTATCTCTGTTTTACTGAAGCAAATGTATTTATTAAGATTGGTTTAACCTTATTAGATGTTACCAAGCTCAAAAAATATGTTGCTCTAATTTCCAAAAAAAAGCTGCAGGCTTTTTATTTTACAGCACCAGTTCCTTTCTTGCTTGTGGTTGTAATTTACTTTCAGTTTAAATGAAAGCAGTGAATTGAGGACTCTTGTTGAGGGCAGGATTGCAGGTTCGTTTATTGTTTAGCATATAATCATCATTACTTTATCTGTATGTGTTATATTATAACTGTGCTTAATTATTTGTGTACAATAATTGTTGTTTTCCGGTACATCCGGTATAGCATGCAAAACAAAAGTATATTGAATTGGGTTATGGTAATAAAATGAAATAATACAACATATCTTATATTTCTAGAGTTAAGTATGCCATTAAAAATCATGCATGAGAAATCAAGCAAATTTATCAACAGTCAACACATCTTATCATCTTGGGTAAAGATCTCATCCCTTACATAGAACGTAATGCATAGTTCTAAAGTTGAAAAACAACAACAACATTTTTATGTTTAGCTGAAGAACAATCTTTATTTTTGCATTATTTAAAATCAGATATTCCGTTGTGTGTAGGGTGTTTCATATAACAGATATCGTTTTGCAGTTTGGAAGTGAGGTCTATGAAGCGAAGCTGTTATAAGAACAAGCAGCTCACTTCACAGAATGTATAAACTTATTGTGCATGCAGCTGTTAGCTTACATCATTGTAGCACCTACACTGTGCCTTTTGAAAAACAGTGAACATGCCATTTTCTTTTTAAAAGATTTCCTTGAAAATGAACAGGAGCCCAAAAATATATCTGAATCACATTATCATTCACCAGTAAGGTTTTTGTTAGTTAGCACTCTATTTTGAGACTGAGACAGTCAGTGGGGAAGTAAGGATAACAGGCAGATACAAGGTAAAGGCAATTAATGCAATTGACAGAGGACAGGATTTAAAGATATGCAAAGGGTTGAATGTCTCTAAGTGGTAATTAGCATATCGCAGCAGATATGCACTAATAGAAGGCAATTAGAATTAACAACAACATTGTCTGTCTAAGTTTTTAAAATGTCTCATTGAAAATACGATGGCATTTTTTTAGTAGAACGCTATTTTACAGGTCACAGGAGTACTTGCGCCCTTCTTGGCAGTATGTCTTCCATTATAACAAGACCTTGGGGAAATCTACAGTATTGCAGAGGCGATCAGGTTATCCTGCTGCTCTCTTCTAACTAGAGTAGTAATTTAACACCTACACAACTTCATATGGAAATGACAAAACATTATCTACAGTTCTAGAATAACATATTCATTAACATTGGTACTGCTGGAGCTGAATCACACACGAAGCAGATACACAGTTGAGGCTTTGTAAAGATATCAAATTGTGTTTTGCTAGTTTTTGTGGTCAATGTGCCTAATCTGTCTATCTATCTATCTGTCTATCTAACTATCTATCTACTTTTTCTGTCTGTTGGTGCATGCTGGTAGTGTGAGGTGAGTGTGAGTGCTGCTGCAGGAGGGTGGAGGGGAAGAGAGAGTAGGCGAGTGATTGTTTTTCTGTTTTATATTTATTTATTTTTTTGTTTTTTGTTATAGTTGTCTTTCGTTGTGCTTTACTGACTTGGTCAGCCTTGAGAAGGCCAGGGTGTCCTCGGCTCACCGGGCACCAGCGACCACTGTAGTCTGGCCGGGCGCCTGTGGGCTTGCCTGTAAGCTGCCCGAGAGCTGTGTTGTCCTCCGACACTGTAGCTCTTGGGTGGCTGCCCAGTGAGTCCGCGGTGTGAAAAAAAGCGGTCGGCTGATGGCACACGCTTCGGAGGACAGAGTGTGTTCGTCTTCGGCCTCCTGAGTCAGCGCAGGGGTGGTAGTGGTGAGCTGAGCCTAAAAATAATTGGCCATTCCAAATTGGGAGAAAATAATACAAATAATTGGCAACGACTAAATTAAAAAAAAAAAAGACCAATGTGTTTGGAGTTGGGAAAAGTTGTTGGGTGCAACAACATAAAGTCTGCGTCCAGAATGAATGGGTTGGTTGTTGCTTTTTTAAGCAACATCAACCTTGTGTCTAAAGTAGTGGAAAAGGGGATCGTAATTAATAATTATTTTGTTACTGTAACTGTAAAGAGAGAGGTGAGGATGGTTGGACTAGGCCGCAGCCCACTAACTATTATTATTCTCAGCGTTCTGATTTTATTTAATAAATCAGAACGCTGATTTTTTTTTTTTAAGAACTTTATTATATCCACAAAATATTTGCATTAACAATATCACAAGAAAAAAGTAAATCTCAAACCAATTCCACAGTTTAGTCAGGAAAGTGACAAAATAAAACTATTTCCAAACATTTCATACTGTACTTAACTACATTAAAACTCTCCCCAAAATGTTTATGGAACATTACAATTACCAATTTACACACACATCACTAGTTTGCAGTCTTCAATCAAACACACCATCCCCAATTGCCCAGATCATCTTGAACATGTCTAGCTGATTAACCAATTTATAAAACATGAAATCCACTTTGATTCATGCAGTCACCAACACTTTAAAAACAGGCACTACATCAGCAATTAACACCCCATTCACTTTGTTTTTCCTGCTCTTTAAAATAGCCATTTTAGTCTGGCCCAGCTGACTTGGTCTTTTGTTCTTTTTTGTATATTTCATGCACTAAATAAAAGTGGTTTGAGTAAATAGATATGCCATGGCCCAACTTAAAGTATCACATTAAGCCTCTTCACCTTCGAAGAGGTAAGGCTAACAAGTAAAAATAAATCTGATATTTTCAGTTGGGTCATTATTTATGGGATTTATATACTATAACACTTCTATTGAGTTGCTTTATGCATTTTTTATTTTCTTATTTTTTATTTTATTCATTATTTCTTCTGTTTAAATTGGTACTATGTTGTGTCCTTCCACAGTCTTCAGAGATTTTATTTATTTATTTATTTATTTATTTATTTATTTATTTATTGCATTTATATAGCACTTTTTCTACAAAAATATTGCAAAGCACTGTACAGTACATAGCAGAAACAAATAGCAAACCGCAATACATTTGTATAGCATGTCACACATCCAATTTTAAATAACAGATTTAAATACGGTAACAGTATACGCATAATAATAACACAAAAGCAGCAATTTTGGTATGTCAGTGTTACTACTGGTTGTATGACCGGAGGAACTTTCACGTCATTGGTTCTTTGTTTCCCGTGGGTGGCGGTTGTGGGAATAGTGTCTTTGAATTTCAGTTGAGTTGAGATGGCTGCAGAGGCAACATGTACTGTTTGAAGTGATGGATCTGCTCACCGAGGCCTGGCTTTTGTATGAAGACATGTATTTCTTAATCTAGCTTCTCTGACTCACTCTTAAAAAAAAAAAAAAGAAAAAAAAAACAGGCACATCAGAGGTTAACAGTGGATGTGAATCCTTTCCAGGCTATGTTGTTGGTGCATTCAGTTCCACGGTCAATGCAGTGATTGGCGCTTCATAGTTAAAATTTTTAAAAAAGCATTGCAACCATTCTGATAACGTTTACTTTTGTAAGTCCGGGTAGTTTGCAATTAATTGCTATGATTTAAACCGAAACACCTAATTGAGAATTTTTGCATTTTAGAGATCCAGCTACTTAGTTTTATTGTGATGACTAAAATTTCATAAAAGTTAAACTGTACTGTAAAGGATTGTTATACAGTGGATTTTAGTGTGGAAGACATGTAGATCCCTTTGGATTTTACCTGTTTACTGAATCAATCCTTAATATAATTTGGGGTTTAAAATGATTTGGCGTGTAGTTTCTCTGCTCATTTCATATTCATGTGCGATGTCTGTTGTGCGACTGTAAACCCCCCTCCCCCTCTCCTTCCAAAACATTCCAAATGTTAGCAAACATATGAGAGGCACTACCCTTCAGTATTAGCAAGGCATGCAGTGACTGCTTGTTTAATCTTCAAATGCCTACACTGCTTAAGAAGGGACGATTGGGTGCCAGGTGTAAGGCTGTTTTCGAGGAACTTGGCTCAAAGTACTGAAAATCATTCCATATTGATTTCTACAGACAACAGATCAAAATGACTTTCAGTCACCGCTAACCTTGACTGGAATCATACAAGCAAAACAGACTACAGGCTTTATATCTTGTGTTTGGCTGTTTCCTTTACCTGAAAAAGGACACTGGTGGTTCAAAACAGAGCAGCAGACTCAGTGTTACAGAGCCCTCAACCTGTTACAATTTCTATATAAAAACGATTGTGATTCCTCCTTAAAAAAACAGCTTAAACCAGGCCAGAGATTTACGCTTTTATAATGTAAGGTGTGGTTAAGGTGCAAGCTTTTATTTAAACACAGTGTTGTGAAATATTATTTACATTATGTATGGTATTGACTTAAAAGAGTATTTAAATACTTTTAACATATACTATTCTTTCAATCAAACAACCAAAAACTCTTAACTCATCTTTGAGTATGCAGTCCATAGAAGTCTACCCTACTGTGACTGGGAGACCATGCCGCTGGTTTTGGAGTGCATGTGTGTCTTTAGGGAAGCAGCTGCGACGCGCAACAGCAGATGCGTTGCTAAGCAACTAATTGAGAAGGTGGGCTCGCCCGCCGCTGATCTGTTCGGGAGGTTCGGATTGGCTGGGTAGCCATACAGATGGGCGCTGAGAGGCACTGAGTTTTGTTTGTTGTGTTGCAGACCAAAGCTAAAGCTATGGAGCCAGCACTAATCTTGGGAGGATCTACCCTTGCACACAACCACAACCCAAGAGAGAGTCCTCTCCATAGGATTAACTACTACGGAATTCCTTGAACTGCAAGACAGTGCTTGTGAAGGAAATGCCTAGCCGAGGCTGTATAAAGAGGCAGGAGTCACCATGAAAAGGCCGGGACCCAGGAATAGGGGATGTTGGTCCCAAACAATGTATAAGGGTTTACGCAGAGCAGCAGGTTCAGTTCAGGTTTTAGTAGGACTGGTGCTAGCCTTGTGTGGCAAACTTTTATTTTTAGCTTTGTTTTGTTTTGTTTTCTTTAGTAAATGTGACACTAGGGCTACCATTGCTGTAGTATCGCTATCGCACACCCCCTATGTATTCAGATATAACTTGTCTTCTAATAAAACATGTGTACAGATAACCCATTTATACTTTACATGTGTCAAAACCTGGCTGCGGAAAGGTGCTATGAATATCATATAGGGTGAGTGAGCCACAAGTGGTCTTTCTGGCCACTTAGAAGGGTGAAAATCTGATTGTGCTCTATATTATATACAGGGTGTTTGTCGACTATCTGAACCACACATAAAAAAAAAAAATCTAAATTTGTTCCTCTTTGCTTCAAGACATTTCACAATGGAAAGCAATAGAGGGACAGCCAATATTACCCAAATGGCGCCAATTACCAAATGGTGACTTATAGAACTGTATTATTGTCATTATTTTTCAAATAAGAACTGTGCTGGCTGCTTTCTGTGCAGTTTATTTTAAAACAGTCTATTACAATGATTGCTTGCTGCTACAGAGCCTAACGGTGATGAAATTCCAGTGCAATCACGCTTTCTACCATCCACAAGGACGAAAAAACATCAATCCAAATCTTTTTTTTTTTTTAATTAATTTCCTTTTCCTTACATATTGATGGAACCTCTGTTCCATGTTCAAGTATATAATACATAAGAAGATTGTATTTTTGAGTTTTGCAGATTTAAAGGAAATCTATAACCCAGTCACATAATAAATCTTTTGTCTGTGCACACAGGCTACGTAATGAATGCTTCCACACAATTTTGAATTTTTCTTCAAGTGGCTGTTTGTTACCATTAAGTTCACTACCATCACCCATCACACTATAGAACCTTGAGGAGTAGTTAAATTGAAGCTTTGTGAATTGAGTTTCTGTGTGATAAAGTTCATGTCCCAAGGGTGCTTTCTGTGGCTTCCTTTTGAACAATTTCATGTGTCTGTGTGTGTTTGTAAATAAAAAGCTAAAGTTTAAAATTCTGAGCAGATCAATCTCTTATATTTTTGTTGGCTTCTAACCTTAACAGCAGGATAAGAGACATTATACCTGTAGTAATCATACAGTTTTTTTTTTCTGTAGTCGGTTCACTGTTGCATTTTTATTACTGTGGTTGACGATTCTACTTAGAGTTCAAAAAGCGGGCAAGGCAACCAGTCCACAAGGAGACTTATGTGGTATAATTTTCAGTCTGTTATCCCTGACAATGCACGCAACATAGTAAGTAGCTGCAATCTGTCTCAATCTTAAAAACGAGTTCTAATCCCAGACTTTGCTTTTGGAAGAAAACATTTTGTTCACTCATTCAAAATGAACTGCTTTGAAATAATTCTATAAAAACAAACAGTTTGGAGCAATGATTTTGTTTATTTATTTGTTTAGAGCTAACAAGAATTCTAGTGCCCTCACAGGGAAGACACCTTTCTGAAGTGGAAGAAGGGAGGTTACGAATGTTCATCCCTTGGCTTAACCTTTTAAATCCTGAATTATTTGTGCTGAGTTTAAGAATAAACTCCTTTATTGAGGATGCATGAAAACACTACCTCAGACCGTGAGCTTCCAGCGTGATTTCTGGTGGCATATGTTAAGACGGGCCCTTATCTGAAATGACTGAAATGGTTAAATAGTGGAATTAGTTCATTTTGACTGAGAGGATCCATTTCTTCTCCCAAAACACATCAGTGTTTCAATTAAAAAAAAGACACCAAGACTAAGAAATCCATTAAAACATTTTATAAGAATTAAGAAACAAATTAGGCAATTACACTACTTAGAAAAGGAGTTAATTCAAGATGACCCCATTTGACCCCATCCCACTACATAACATTATTGGTAATTCTATGTCACATGGTAGAATGGGGTTGAATACACTTTGAAGCTCTCCCTGGAAAAACAAATGGGCAAATGTGTTTGCAAGTCTACAAACCTAGTAGGAAGATGGAGAAGGGAGTTTGCTGAGCAAAATAACAGAGTGAACCTTTTACTTGCATAGGTACTGTAGAGTGACATGTTTACTATATCATCAGCATCAGCCTTCAGAACAATCAATCATAGCATTCTGTTGTCTTGTTTACATGGTTTATAGCTGGCTTCAACTGCACCACACTTAATTGGTTTCCTTCTGTCTTGTCTACTGTAACTCAGTCATTTTGTTTCAGTAACACCTCTTCTCCTATATATTATCTATTGTATATGTTCCAGTAAAAATACAATAGTTCAATATATAGTCTGCAACATTATTAAATATCCATAGGTACTGTGAAACAAACCATTCCTTCTCTGACTCATAAATACTGCTTTATCCATAACAATAAGTCCTCTAACCAACCATCTTCCAGTATGCCTTAATTCTGGGGAAACATAATTGCTTTTCATTAGCTCCCACCCTGCTGTTAAAAGATTAGTGCTGAGAATGGCCCTTCATTTAATTGAAAAGGCCCAGTTTAATAGGCATGCAATATGAAATGAAATGCCATTTCAAGGCAAAATGAATTTACACTATGAAACAAGCATAATTAAGAAACTTACATTGCTATACTAAATATGTCATGCCTTGCAATGCAGCACAGTCTTCAGCACTCTGTCTTCCTTCTGCACCTGATCTTTGGTCAGGGATTATTCTACTGAGCAACTGAGGAAAATATATTTACTATTATTATCCTTAGGATGATTTTATACTGACTTTACTTTATCTCCGAAGGTATAGGAACTGCATTTCAGGAACCTAATGTAACTGGAAACACCCCTTTTATCTGTCTGAAGCGAACAAACAGTCACTGTGCCAGTATGAGTGCAAAGCTTTTAAAACTCACTGGAAAGAAATCAAACACTTGACAGTTAAGGAGTCAGAGATTTTGTTTTATTTGATGCTATTGCCAATTCAGATTGTCTTGGAAACTAAAACTAACATCTAGCAAAACAAGTATATACATGTACAGCTTTTTCCATCTAGCTGAAGAAGGAAACATCCTGATATAATGGATTTTTTAAAATCAGTTTTTAACATTTTTATGTACCTACATTACCTTTTTCTTTTTGAAATTGAATTGATCAGCTGTTGCCAAATAGTTTTCTAGTTTTGGAGATTCCAAACAAAATGACTGGGTAATTGTTAACAAACTTTGACTGAATAATATAAATCAATGAATACATTAAATTAACTTTGAGCTAAATTGATCCCCAAATAAACCTAAATAGTACCATAGCATAACATTGTCCAGGCTAACAGATTGTGTCATGCAATGAGAGTGGTGGGTTGCCTAATGCTTACCTTTTCACTGCCTTTTTGCTCCAGGCCCATGCATTGTACCATTTCTGTTCATCGCAGGTGAGTAGCCGTGCCCCAAAACATGAATTTAGAAAAGGAAAGAACTGATCCAATGCTGTTTTAACTCACAGAGTAACTTCTCATTTACTTTTCTTAGTTTGTATTTTTTTAACTGTCCCCTTGCCTTTCTATGATGTGTGAAATAATTCAGTGTTTTTCAGTACAGTTATAGAGATTTTAAACTCATCTCATCTCACTGACTGGGGGGCATAATCTGTAATGCCAGTGCATCACACAACATTGCTCGTTACACTCTTCCCCACTTTAACCTCTGTAATCAGCTACAGCCTACAGATCTATGAGATCCGGGTCACAGGTCTGGCTATATTAGTGTTTGTAGAGCTTGAAAACTCATCTCTGCACACCGACATGGGGCATTATTTGTAACACAAGTGCATCACACAACCTGTTACGCTGTTGAATCCATTATCTATGAACTTCAGAGTATCTGGTGATTCTTTTTTACTTTTTAAATACCCCAATGTAACTGGGCTTTCCAGATTTCATTGGTTTGTGACAAGAATTGATCAGGGAGCAAAATGTATATTTTATGTGAAGCAAGACAGCTGAAAACAAGAGTGGGTGAGGAGCACCACTGAAACACCTACCAATTTCCCAGTTCCAGCCATTCTTAATTAGAGAGACATTATTTAATTACTAAAGGGAATAAAAGTAATACAAAAAAAAGGTTCAAGAAAAGGTTCATAAAAGATTTGCTAGCTAAATGATATACAGTATCTCACTAATAACAAGTTGCATAAACCCTGAATAGGCTCTCACTAGATGAGTTTTGCTGACACAAGTATTTACCACTGACCTAGCATTATTTGTTGTAAAACGAAAAACTAACTGTTAATACCACTGAAATAGAAAGAAAGAAAGAAAGTGTGGAGGCTCCTCGTTAAACATCCTGAGTTGTTTATTTTGAATATTTTCTAAGTGATGTTTTGTTTTTCTTTATTATAATTTAGAATGGTGATAAATTCCTTGTCAATATGGCCCCATGTTTGGCTGTACCACAGTGTAAGTCAACATGACCCCATTTGTTGTAATTTTGCTGTATCCCATGTTTTACATTATGTATTTATTTGGCAGACGCCTTTATCTAAGGTGACTTACAGGTGTTACAGGGCAGTACAGTGTAGCAATCCATAATTTATATTTAAATACATTATTGTTTACAGTAAGTGCAAATAATACTACTAAAATACAAGTATGGACTACAAGAAGTTGTATCTACAATTACGTATTAGTAGTGCTATAGTGCATTAGCTAAGGATCCAGTAGCACAGTGCCTAGGTCAGGCAAGTCCAGTACATAGTAGGAGGGGTGGATCAAGTGATCTACAAGTGCAGTCTAAACAGGAGGGTCTTGAGGAGGCAGTTGAAGGGAGTAAGATAAGGAGCAGTCCTGAAGTTCCCTGGTAGCTGGTTCTACCACAAAGGAGCTAGGGAAGAGAAGGAACGGCACGGAAGGATGGAGTGGAGGGAAGGCTTGACCATTCGGCCAGTAAAGGCAGAGCGGAGAGAGCGAGAGGGGGTGTAAGGAGACACATGGGATTGGAGGTAGGAGGGGGCAGTGCGGTGAAGAGAGCGGTATCATTCAACAGGAGAAAATAAAATCTTCTAAACATTGCAGTGTACCCAGTTCATGCTCCCTCCTGCAACAATGCTGGTGCTGATTGACTTGACAGAAAACCAGCATTGTTGCAGGAGGGAGGGTGATCTGGATACACTACAATCATAGAAGACTTATATTTCTCCTGGAAAATGCACCCAAGTAAATGTTAAAAAATCTATTACCCAGTCAATTATGATGTGTGATTAAAAATGTACAAAGAGTTGGTAATATGTTTAAAAATATAAAAACAGACAACACGGGACACTGCAAAGGTAATGTAATGTGTTTCTTGTGAACTTTTCATGGTGTTCTGTAACACTTTAAAAAGAGTCAGCGTCATAATTAAACTGTCACAGTGCTCATACATACTTTTTTTCATTATAAAGAATTTAAATTACCTGAAACATTTTTGTAGATATTTCTTATATAGATATTTTATATGGTCTTATTAAAAAAGTATCAGCAGAAAATTACCTTTAAAAAAAAAAAAAAAAAGTATAGTTCAATTGAGAGAGTACTCCATTTCAACAACCTTTTCCCATGAAAAACTGCTAATGGTCTCCTATACTATGAAAGGATTTTGTCAGCAAGACATAAAATGACAGAAAATTAAACAAGCGCAATACCACAATTGTGTTAACAGTACAGTATAAACACAAAACTGCCACCATTGAGTAAGTGGTGAAACTATTTTAAGCAAGAATATTTCCTTAATTTATGTTTTTCTTGCGAGATCCAGACAAAATAAAAAATGTCTGGAGAATGTTTGTTTTAAAAGACTTGCAGTGTTTTTGCTGAAAGTGGCAGCTATGTGAGAAATGTGTAATCATCAGGTCTCCACATGAGATGCTCTTTATTTAAGTGAATTGTACTTGTAATATAAACCCTAAGCCATTTAAAGATATAGTGCCCCACAGTATTGTTCGATTTGACATTACAATATAGTCCCATGGCCCTTATCAAGTAATCAATGCAATAGTTTTATAGTAAAGGGCATACTACCACTGACGTGAACATTTACATAGCGGAAACCCATTGCAGAATTATGTTACCATATCAGTACCAGTGGTGCTGTGTGATATTTGTTTAAAATCCATAAACCCTTTAGCTGTTGTTTTGATTTGTATGATCATATTTTAGTTTTTCACAACCCTACGCCCACTGTCTACAGGGAACTCCTTTGTTATTTGTAATCAGGTGTCAGGATGCTTGTACATATAATATAATAATATGTAATGCAGTATATTATATAATACATATTGTATATATTGTTGAAAAGGTGATTAACTGTTGAAACAAAGAGTGTTTTTAAATAGATGGTTGTCAGTGGTACAAGTAAAGCCAACACATGCTTGCTGTCGCATTTTGCAGACTGTTAGAAGTACTGTATTACTGAGTTTAAACCATTTGTTCTGAACTTGGAACCGTTATCAGCTTTACACATCTGGGTGAATGGTTATTTACCTTCCAGCTCTGTGTTCAATGCCATTTATTTTTATGTCTTGGAAACCCAAATATAATTCCATTGGAACGCTATTCAAGACCTAAGTGGAATCAGATTGTAGGCAAGTCAACCAAACCAGGACTATGGTCCTCATTAACTGAGATCTAATAGATGTCTCAGAGCAGAGGCCAAAAGGGCAAGGGAAATTGAAAGCATGAGACACTAAGGAAGGTAGTGTATTAACTCTGTGGACCCTTGATTCCTTCAAAAGATCACAGACACATGAATCTATTTGACTTTTATCCAAAAATCTCCTTGTGTAAGACCTTCAAGGACAGGGAACTGCACCTCTACCAAGCAGGTACAATACAACACAGGAATGTGGGCTTAATTGGTGATAGCCTTTCAAGATGGCTTTAATATAATTAAGTGATAGCATGTGAAGGCAGAATAATGCATATGAATACTATGCCTATCAGAGTAAAGTGTACATGTGAACCAGTGTCCATTCACACCACAAGCAAGGTGTTCTCGAGCTTTTTATACCACAAGCATGGGTATATCTAGCAGGGGATGAATTTCTGTTATCCCACTCGAGTGAGATAACTTGAGTGGGATAACCGGGACTAGTTTTTAATATGTCTTTGTTCACATTCAAATCCAGTGGTGTGCTGCTGAAATTCAGGATGGAGCTGCGTTTTGGTAGTTCAAACAATACTGCCACCGACACGTGTTTTAAAACAACTTTAAAATGTCTGAAATAATTTCAGATTTCTATTGTTCTTTTGATTTGGACTCCGATTTCCTTGAGAACGAGTTTAATCAAGAAATGCCAGCTACCGATCTGTCTGCGTCTGACTTATCCAAACATCCTGTAGCCCCATTAACACAGGTACTGCAGGAAACAACAGAGAGACTGCAAATTGACAGACTGAGCTCAAGGTTCTATCAAAAAAGACAGTTGCAAAGGCCATAAACAGAGTTTGAAATTAATCCACGTCAAAGCATAATCTGCTGACAGTAAAAGTAAAGATCTGCCAGGTAAAATAACCCCTGCATGAACTGATTTAATATAAAAAATGTACAAATTGTAGTGCTATTTATTTTAAATATAAACAAAATACCGAATGCTCGTTCGTGGTATGTTTTTTCCCCAACAGCGGCAAATAAAAAGCGCATGCCACGAACAATCAGCAGATGTCAGAATCTGTAACAGCAGTGCATCAATGGAAACTATGTTGTGCACCTGAAAGGTGGATCCACCCCTTATTACATACGCAATCAGGATGTCCTATAAAGAGCCCTTGGCCTTGCCTCCCTGTCGTTTCTTTGTTTGGTTAATCTTACATGGCATTATGGATTCGACTCCGCCAAACGATCCTTCCCGCATACCTGCCGTTGACAGTCAAAAGTCTTCAGCTCTGGGATCCAGCAAGCGTACTTCTACCAAGCTCGCTTCTCGTCAGAAACCAGCTTAAAAAAAATACCATGTTTGGACAATTCCATGCCTCTTAATATATCTATTTATAATAAATATTTCCTACAGCACAGGGCTTCCCGTGAAGAGCTCATTGCGTTGCTTCTCGAATCCGATCCTTCTACTTCCAAGATACGGAGGCACAGCTTTTTACGACTATCACAAATCTTTTTCAGTTAAAACAGCCGCAACTTTTGAACAATTTAATTTTAGGATTAATTGGGGCATTCTAGACAACAAATTATTTTGTCGCCATTTTGCAGGTTTAACCCTTTGCGGTCCATTGTCGGACCTGGTCCGACATTGCAATTATTCCTATCAGGTCCATTGTTGGACCCTGTCCGACATCATTATAGAAACTCAAAAAACGGGTTTTAGTCATTTTGTCTCCGGAAAAAGTCAAGAAAACCATTCAATGGCCGAGTGGGAACGACAGGAGCCGAGATAAGTCGAAAAAAAATAAATGGCGTATCTCATGAATAGTCATACATGGCCCTGGTATCAGATAACGGGGCGGTCATAAGTAAACAAGCTGGCTGATAGCGAGTCCCCGCACAGAGAACACAGACATTTGCAGAGCTTTTTTGAGATGTTATAGTAATAAAATAATGACTTGGATCGCATTATTGAGGAGTTTGGTGATAAAACGAGTGATCAGGAGATGATTGATCGGTATGTACGACTTATTATTATTATTACTTATTTCTTACATAGGTGAAAGCTATAGCGAATGAAAGGGTGGGGCGGGGCTGGAGATGCCTAGTGAGTGCTTTGTTGATATGCAGGGCCATTTAAACCCGTTTGACTGTGAAAAAAAATACTTTGAAACAGCGTGTCTAAAATTAACTGCGCGTGTGAAAATTAATTAGACCTGGCGTGCCTGACGCACATTTAATAAATGGACCGCAAAGGGCTAAAGGTGTTCTCCTGCCAGATCTGCGGCTCGGTGAACCACAGAGCTCATTTATGTCCTCAACCAGCTCAATCCTCTCAAAACCGCACCACCCCCCCGTCTCCCCGTCATCCGACTTCACCACCCCTCTTTTCCAAACACAGACTGCATTCTATCCACACCACCCTTCCCAAATCCTCCATTTCAGCGTCACCCTCAACAAACTAATGATGGGGGCAGGCCGATAACATTTGCCGGAGGGAAACAAATATGTAATAATTTTAATGAGAATGTCTGCACTTTCCAGCCCTGTCCGTTCCATCACATCTGTAGCTTCTGTGGAGTCGGATATAGCAAAAGTGTTTGCTCTCGGCACAGTGCCCATACAAGTTCAAAATGTGAATCAAATCAAAAATGACTAAGCATGATACCATCCACTCCCATGATATCAGGTCTTAACGATGGATTCCCCATGGGCGTGGAAACCACCCCTCTCCGTGTCTTTTTCTTCCAGTAATTTAAAATCTACTGAAAACGACCCCAAAGCGGTAGACATGCTGCTGCATAAAGAACTAACTGAGGGGTTCATGATCGGCCCATTCTCCGAACTCCCTTTTCCTTTGTAACGCATTAGCTCTTTAGCGGTCGCAATTCACAAACATTCCGGTAAGAAAAGGCTCATCATTGATCTATCAGCTCTGCACACCAGTTCCATATCCAGCATCAACGATTTGACCAATTTTTCTTACATTATCCTAGAATCGATGATGCTATTCGCTTAATAGAAATAGCAGGCCAAGGTGCATGGCTCTCTAAGACTGATATAGCCAATGCTTTTAAGGTCATGCCCATTCACCCCTCCCTGTGGCACCTTTTTTGGGGTTCCATGGAGAAAACAATTATATTTTGCAGTATGCCTCACCTTCGTTTGCAGAAGTAGTCCCCATATATTTAATTTTTTGTCCGAATGCTGGATTCTCTTAAATGAACACAGTCTCCCATTTGTGCTTCATTTACTAGGCGACTTTATATTAATAGACTTCAAAGACACCCCCCCCCCCCCCAGTCGTTTCTTAAGAGTGTTGAAATCTTTATTTTTAAAACTCTGAGTTCTCCTATCAGAAAAGAAAACCTTAGGACCAACTACTAGCCTGGAATTTCTTGGGATTGAATTGGATTCCAAAAAAAGGAAGCTCAACTCCCCCAAGACAAATTATAGTGCATCATAGTTTATTTTTATTTTTTTATTTCAGCTCTCGGAAGTCTTGCACCAAACGTGAACTTCTCTTTCTACTCGGTCACCTTAATTTTGCCATAAGTATATAAACTACATCACCTTGTCAATCTGAATGCTGGATGCCTCGCAGACATCTCCTTATGGCTCAGCCTACTTTCAAGCTGGAACGGTATCTTATCCCCTGCTGCTCTCAACTTATACACCAACGCTGCTCCCTCACAGGGTTTCGGTGGGATTTTAGGGACCGAATAGTTCTATGGGAACTGGCCCCCAGAGATTCTACATCTACCTGGGAAAGACCAAGCCTCAGCTTTATTTGAACTGTACCCTATCATAATTGCCGCCATAATCTGGAGCCATCAGTGGTCAAGGAAAGTGATTGTATTTTATTGTAAAAATTTATCTACAGTGGCAATCATCAACAGAGGCAGATCCTCTTCCCCTGTCACTATGAAATTCATGCAGAAACTCCTCTGGGTTTCCATGCGGGGTAATTAAAAAAATTAAAGCAATTCACATTTCAGGCTCAAAAAACTCAATAGCTGATTCTTTATCTCGTTTTAAATTCCTGGAATTCCACACACTGTTTCCAGAAGGGGACCGTCTACCAACTCCATACCCAACTTTCAAAGAGCTCGCCCTCTCCTAGACAACTGACATTTCCCTGATTCCATCTTTTCTGAATCAGCTCTTAAATTAATGGCTAACTCTGTTTCCCCAAATACCCAGGCAACCTGTACCTCAGCCTGGCAGCTGTTATGCAAATTCTGTACTCTATCTAAATCTGAGGCATCCTCTCCCACCAAACTTTCTATCATTAAATGTATTACTTTTTGTTACATTAAGTGGAATCTGTCTCTCTCTACCATACAAAGCTACCTAGAAGGATTACAATTTCATTTTCAATTAAACAGAGTCTTGTTTCAATCTCTAACCTCCTTTTCACGTATTCGAATGCTGCTACACGGCATCCAACGATTCACTCCCAGTCGCCCCGCTCCCAAACTACCCATTACTAAAGAAGTGCTGCAATCACTCGTCAACATTCTCTGCGGCGGCTGCTTCACCCTATACAAAGATGCCCTCCTGATAGCAATGTTCATCACAGCTTACTGCAGATTTCTTTGGTGTGGCGAAATCACCTCCCGGACCCAGGCTTTCGTCCCTTCTTCTGACCTTTACATTGAAGATCTCCAACGTCATCAGGTCATTATTATTATTATTATTTATTTCTTAGCCGACGCCCTTATCCAGGGCGACTTACAATTGTTACAAGATATCACATTATTTTTACATACAATTACATTTTTTTTTTTACACATTATTTTTACATACAATTACCCATTTATACAGTTGGGTTTTTACTGGAGCAATCTAGGTAAAGTACCTTGCTCAAGGGTACAGCAGCAGTGTCCCCCAACTGGGATTGAACCCACAACCCTCCGGTCAAGAGTCCAGAGCCCTAACCACTACTCCACACTGCTGCATGTATTCTTTACATTTAAAACATTCCAAGACAGATCGTGAAAGGAAAGGGGTACTTATATATTTAAAACAAATTACGGTATATGTCCCTATTCTGCTCTAAAAGAAAATGCTTGAAAATGACACAAAAAATAAATAAATAAAAAAACCCAGTTGATATTCGATTAAAATAACTACACTTGCCTTTTGTTTTCATCTATTTCGGATACAGGCTACCGTAGCTGTTTTGACTGAAGTCGCAAGAAGAACCAATATAATTTTTTTTTTTTTGTAATTGCTACTGATAGGATTTATGACTATAATCATAGTTGTCTTTATACTGCTTTAGTTTCTATTGTATTTAGGGAATTTCTCATGCTCAACTATTTAAAACCAAAAGTCATCTATTCAAATTTTCAGAAACCGTACCACCTAACAACATGTGCATGTATCTTCTTTTGACATCATATCATCTTTTATTGATGCATTTCTCAATAATTGTGTCAGAAGATCAGTGTCACTGTCGGTTGCTAATAGATCTACAATGCGACCTTAATAAATATATTACAAGAATGATAAGAAAATAATATGGTGTCAATATGTAAAATCCTGACCATTAACCCCATCTACAACCTGATCACATGGGTCAAAACAGAGACCCACAGGTATTGATGGTCCCTCAACACATCACATCAGGGGACTGTATACAAATAGAGTTAGTGAGTGTGTGATCAATAGTGATTAATGGCAGTGATTTTATTGAAACAGCTGGGCAATTAAGAAACCTCTTCAGAAGGTGTTTCTCCCAGTGGCTTCCAAAGGGATGAATGAGTTTTAAAGTAAGATTCACATCAATTTATTGAATGATGCAGAGCTTCTAGCTAAGTCTGCTTCTAAGAATTCAGACTCCACATCTATTGGGAGGCCTGGTAAGATTTCACAAATTTGCAATACTTGTTCAACAAATCATTAGAAAGGAGATGCTACCCATACCAGAATCATGTAAAATATTACTGATTTTTACCCAATATAGCAGCTTATATGTAATCCTTACTGGCAATCGTACATTACATGTATGTAGTTTGGGTGTCAGAAATGTAAACAAAATGATTTTATGGAATAAATTGTGGCTTGACCAATTTAATGTGGTGTGTTGGTAAACCATTTAAAAAGTGAAGAAATACATTTACATAATTGGCATTCAAAAGCCTGATTCTTCACGGCTTAGTGAATCCTTGTGATGGATGGAGCTGGTGGATTATTTCTGCTAAGAAATAAATAATAATAATTAGTAGGCTAGCGGTTAGCCAGAGTGTCATGCCCTAATAAATGGCTCAAAAATTGCAACACAATAAATCTCCATAAGGAATTCAGAAAATGTTTGTTGAAATATACACATTGGGCCAAAAAGTCATTTTTACGAAAGAAAATTGTGCTTTAAGTGAGATTCAAAATAGATGCTGCATTGGAAAAAAATGGGTTTGCTAGTTGTTCTCTCGCAAGTGCTTTTCCCTCAAATTTGGGGGAGTTATCCCGCAAATTCACCACCACGAGCTAAATTCAAAAGTTAATTTGCTCGCAAATCACTATGTTGCATAGAAATCACTTAAGACTGGTTACAATCCTCTTAATTATTTCACAGGAAGTATTTCAGGACAATCTCTGTTTCCAGTTAAAGAGTGAACATGGCTTTCAACAGCTATATTTGCAAATGCAAGCAGAGCAACAGAAAAAGAGGAAATATCGTGCAGGCAGAATACACAGACAACGTATAACATTCCTTGCCTACTAAAGAAGTCCTTAGTCAATTTATACTTTGATTAAACATAATAACATTTTGGTTTATTTCCAACTCAAACATTTAATTTATTTGTGGTTTATTTTAAACAATACTAATTACCAGTGCTTAATTTGTAAAGAAAGAGGTGCCGGGGCACAAGCAATGACAATAATACCGTTCTTAATAAGCGCACATTGAAAATCATATCAAATCAATATTTGGTGTGACCACCCTTTGCCTTCAAAACAGCATCAATTCTTCTAGGTACACTTGCACACAGTTTTTGAAGGAACTCGGCAGGTAGGTTGGCCCAAACATCTTGGAGAACTAACCACAGTTCTTCTGTGGATTTAGGCAGCCTCAGTTGCTTCTCTCTCTTCATGTAATCCCAGACAGACTTGATGATGTTGAGATCAGGGCTCTGTGGGGGCCATACCATCACTTCCAGGACTCCTTGTTCTTCTTTACGCTGAAGATAGTTCTTAATGACTTTCGCTGTATGTTTGGGGTCGTTGTCATGCTGCAGAATAAATTTGGGGCCAATCAGATGCCTCCCTGATGGTATTGCATGATGGATAAGTATCTGCCTGTACTTCTCAGCATTGAGGAGACCATTAATTCTGACCAAATCCCCAACTCCATTTACAGAAATGCAGCCCCAAACTTGCAAGGAACCTCCACCATGCTTCACTGTTGCCTGCAGACACTCATTTGTGTACCGCTCTCCAGCCCTTCGGCGAACAAACTGCCTTCTGCTACAGCCAAATATTTCAAATTTTGACTCATCAGTCCAGAGCACCTGCTGCCATTTTTCTGCACCCCAGTTCCTGTGTTTTCGTGCATAGTTGAGTCGCTTGGCCTTGTTTCCACGTCGGAGGTATGGCTTTTTGGTCCCATTGTTTTCTGCCAATTCTGAGCTGATGGCACTGCTGGACATCTTCCGATTGCGAAGGGAAGTAAGCATGATGTGTCTTTCATCTGCTGCAGTAAGTTTCCTTGGCCGACCACTGCGTCTACGGTCCTCAACGTTGCCCGTTTCTTTGTGCTTCTTCAAAAGAGCTTGGAAAGCACATCTGGAAACCCCGGTCTGCCTTGAAATTTCTGCCTGGGAGAGACCTTGCTGATGCAGTATAACTACCTTGTGTCTTGTTGCTGTGCTCAGTCTTGCCATGGTGTATGACTTTTAACAGTAAACTGTCTTCAGCAACCTCACATTGTTAGCTGAGTTTGGCTGTTCCTCACCCAGTTTTATTCCTCCTACACAGCTGTTTCTGTTTCAGTTAATGATTGTGTTTCAACCTACATATTGAATTGATGATCATTAGCACCTTTTTGGTATAATTGTTTAATCATACACCTGACTATATGCCTACAAAATCCCTGACTTTGTGCAAGTGTACCTAGAAGAACTGATGCTGTTTTGAAGGCAAAGGGTGGTCACACCAAATATGGATTTGATTTAGATTTTTCTTCTGTTCACTCACTTTGCATTTAGTTAATTGATAAATATAATCTATTAACATGTCTGTTTTTGAAAGCATTCTTACTTTACAGCATTTTTTCACACCTGCCTAAAACTTTTGCACAGTACTGTATATATATATATATATATATATATATATATATTTATATATATATATATGCCTGTATACATAGGCACATAACTCGTAGGGCTGAGGGGGCAGTGCCACCCCCTCTTTGCCCGTCCACTTTTTTTTGCTCTGTGTATATGCACTATTATTCTATGTTTTGTTATGGTTTGGCATTTAAATGGTTTAAATTAAATAAAAGGTGGAAAGGCATTCAGATGACTCTAGAAGGCCGACATTGATAAAACAAACAAAAAAATAAAACAAACAAAAAAATAAAACAAACAAACAAAAAAAACAATACACACGCCCTACACCAACACTGGTTTGAGCCATGGTCCGCGCTGTAGTAATATCTAGCTATATCTAACATTATTAGCGCTGAGAATGCAACAGAACCCAGTTCATGGAGATTGCAAAAAATATATTAATAAATAAATAAATAAATAAATAAATAAATAAATACATTTCTGTTGAGGCTAGATAGTTGTTAGCTTAGTTTGTTTTTATTCTCTATTAATTACATTCTATTCATTGAAAAAAGGAAAGAGAGAACCAGACTGTTATTATTGTTTTCATATTTTTTTTTGAATAGGGGAAGTTAGCAGGCAATGTTCCTGCATGGGGGTAGGGGTACAGGCAGGCATGAACACGTTTAAGTTCAACACGAACCCTAAATAAAATGTTGTTCCTGTTATTAAGCAGTAGTATAATCTGAAGCAGTGGTATTTAAAAATAACAGAAGCCAGTTTTCACTTTAGTGAAGTAGGCTACAATATTTGTTTTGTTGCTTATTGAAATGAATGTTCAGCTTTCATATTGAAGCTTGTTGTGTACTGTTCATTCAATCAAACCAAGTAGTGTAGGAATTTGCTTGTATCGTTCAAGACGTTTTTCAAATCAAGTAAGCTTATTTCATTTGTGTATAAAAAACGACAACAGAGTCGCAGTCCTTCTTTCGCAGTCAGTGTCATCTTTATGCACACAAGAACTTGCAGAATGGATAAAACTGTGTTGAGAATTGTAAGAAAATGCATTTGAAAGCAAAACATTTAATAACATTTTTAACTTTCATAGCTGAAGAGGTGCTGGGGCTATGCCTCGTCAAGCCCAAATAACACGTCTTCATTTTGCAAAAAGTTGCGATGGTTATGTACCTCGAGAGAGTTGCGGTTGATTTCCTGTGTTAATTCATGTTAATTTATTAATTTCCGCAGCGCTGCGATAATTGCAGTTTCTCTTTTAGATTTCACTCACTTGCGATTTTACGCAAAACATTCGCAACGCAAGCAGTTTTGAGAAAGATGAGAACATTTGCATGACCTTTGAATATTTGCATCAATGTTTTTTTTTGGTTCTACTACTTCTATTGTATATGTATAAGATGGGTTGTGCCAGTACAACAAGTCATACATGTGTTATGTCCAGGTCTCCTTGTGTGAATTGAGTGGTTGCTTCATCACATTCTTTATACTCAGTATTTTTTTTTCTATGAAGTTACTATTTAATCTTACGTTATCTGTAACAATGGAATGTAACATTTTCTTGTCAGTGTCCTTTTGGGGAACAATATATTTGATTTTGGTTCAAATTGGGGAAGGGGCTGTGATAAGATTGAAAGTTAATACTAATGTGGGAGGCTTTGACAAGAGGATAACTAAAATGATGTTGGACACACAAAAAAAAAAATCTGAAAAAGCAAAGCTTTATATTCCATTTATTGACAGGATGGTGTACTTTAAATACAACACAATGAAACAGTGATGCTGAATACACAAGATGAAAATAGTATAAAAAGCCATTTATCCCTCCCCAAAATTAAGACACTCACAGCTGACAAAAAATTGCCCATCCCCAAAAATAAATATGAAACAATAAATACAAAACAATCACTGCAGAGCCCTTAACTCTTTGATTGCCATGGGGGCTTGGTGAAAATTCAGGATTGTAATGTCTGTCACAGAGAGCAGCCACAGCAGCCAAAGGGTTACAGTTAGACATTGTAAACATAAAGACTCTTGTTTCAAATGATCAGCCATGTTCACATCTCGCCATGGCTCTTTGACCTTTTAAGCAACCGATATTATGAAAAACTAACAGGCAACAGTTCATTGGTTTATATCCATTAGGAAGATAAATTAACTAATTTTGTATAATAATGTGATATGTCATTGCAACCTACTAAACCATAACAGAAATAAATGCATGTTGTTAAGTATCCTTGAGTGTAATCAATCAGTTTTAATTGAATTCAAATGAGTGTAAGCACCAAATGATGATACTTATTTGTATCTGCCAGTGAAACAGAACTTTAGCACCACAATCTAAGTCTGACATGACATCTTTAAACACTGCTGCATTAGTTATATGAAGCTATATATGATCATGCATAAATTAAAATGTATTTATTATTATTTTGTTCATATCTTCTTGTTATTCTTGATTAAACATTGACTGCTAACCTTACCAAAAAGCACCCATCGTGGATTAGAAAGATGCAATTAATCAGTTCACTAATAGCAAAAAACAAATTGCATACAGCTCATGGGGTTCAATAAAACCCCACAGCTGTATCTTATTTGGTAGCTACTAAATCTGTAGCTCTCAGTGATCTGTACCATTATTTCAAAGCAAAGTTCACCAGTTCTTAAGCAGAATGTTATGAATAATTGATTATAACTTGTATCTGTTTATATAACTCTGGGTTAGTGAACCAAACCCTGGTATATATGAGCAGGTATCCTTATATCTAAAAAAAATAATAATAATAATAATAAAATAAAATAAAAACCCTGAAAATGAAGATTACAGAAACCTGCATTGGTGCGATATTCACTGTTTGGTTATGATAATGCTTTGGAAGTCCCTTCCAAACACTCTCTTTCTAAAATGAGCTGCTAGAAGGTCAGAAAACAAGCAAGGAGAATAAGAATACCCTTTAACATAGTCCATACAAAGACTGTCCTCAGAAAATACAGTTTAATCTAACATGTCAAAGTCCTACAATAGGTTCAAGGATTTTTTTTCTTTTATTTACAAGCTATCATACTAGGCTCAGTTCTGATTCTGAGACATACCCCATAGCCCTCCTCACTATCCAAAAACAAAAATCACTTACTGGTGTACAAGTCCTGTCATGCTGGCAGTCCGTTGCTTGTTACTATGCATTTATATATATATTTTTTTTACAATACTACCAAGAACCTGCTCTACAGGCGCACTGAAAAACAAGACTGTACTTAGTAGTACTCAAGACACAACACAACAGGGTAATGCTGTTGTGGTACCATAGCTCTTAATGTCTGATAAAACTGTGTCCTCGTACTAGGAAAAAAGAACCCCAGACAATGAATATGACATACCTACGTGCCACCGCCCATAAAGAAAAAAATGCACCAAACATACATACCAACATTTAAACTATTTATGATGACAAATTTATCTGTTTTCTTTCTTTCTTTTTTTTGAACCCAGAGTTTAGATTACATTTCCTGAATCTATCTTGGCACAGTGAATGTTGGAATGTATGTACTAGAGAACTATGGTCATAATGAGTGATCTGCCCATATCTGCATGAGGAGGCCTGTAAAGTTGTATAATAAGCCATTTGATACAATGTCATGAAGTATGACGTTTCAGCCATTGTAATTTGCTTTTACTGGCTCTTCATGTGGGTTGAAAAAAACGCCTTGTAACTGTTAAGCATGTCTTGAATCTTTTTAACTTCTGAAGCAAATTGATACTACATTTTTCAAGGAGTTACAGTAACTTAATGCTCTTCTGAAAGACCTCCATTTTAAAGATGTTTTTTTCCCGCTTAGGACTGGACTTGGCATATCTTTGCCCATACCCTAGGAAACTAGGAAACCAATGTCTACTGGTCAAACAAACAATACTAAGAGCACATCCATGAAATAGCCATCAGCTCTTTAAAACATGAATGCAGCAGTATAAAAAAAACACAAGAAAACAAGATGTGTAATTAAGGCTGTTAAAATATTGCAGGGAATTTTGGCCCCTGTTTCGAGACAGACTGTGACAGCAGTCAAAGAGCCCAACTCCCATTCGCAAAGGATCAAACGCAGTGATTATAGTCCACAAAAAAAAAGAACAAAGTTATCCTCTGTGGAGAGAAAGCTTTTATTTGGGTGTATGCTTTAAAACAAAAAGCAGTAAAAAAAATTAAAAAGGTTTAAAAAGGGGAATTAAATGAAATATTTTCATGAAAATAATACATTGAAAAAATTTAATTAAATAGAAAAGTATAACTTGTTAACGCCAGCAAGTTTACTATGGGCTTTGAGCGTGCAGAAGAAATAAGAAAAGGCCAAGATACTGAACGGTTTGCCAATGAAAGACAAAGGACTTGAAGTAACAGAGGATACTGTGTATCATGGAAGCTTCCTAGTTGAATTCCCCACACATGCTCAGAACAGGTGAGGGACTATACGTCAACCACCCCGAGGTGGGCAAATGCCTGCTCCTCACGTGGCAACAGCATTATTAGTCTGCATGTTACATTTCCAGGTACTTCCAATGCCATGGAAACAGCGCGCCAATCACACCCACTCTTGCATAGAGCGTTTACAGTACAGTATGTGGCGAGGCGTGCCTTTCCTTTTGAATTGAAAGACAGTGTAAACCAGGACAAGAAGACACAAGGCCAGTATGCAGGGGATGACGATGGCTATGGCTTTCACAGTATTCGCCGTGTTGTCCAGTTTGATCACGATGTCAACGTCATCCTGAGGGTGGTGACTTTCTTTCTCTTTATCTGTTGATCCGTCACATCCCATAAAGTCTTTAAGGATGGACCGTGGGTACCCTGGTTCCACTCTGAGCTTCTGATTGTTAAACTTCCAGTACTCCTTCTCTTTGTAGAAGTATGTGAAGCCTACACAATTTGAGAAACAAAACAGTTGGATTGTTGCTGTTGTAAAGGAATAGGGATGGAAACTTTGGAAGGGAGGTGCTGTTAAATATAGTTTGACTTTAGGGATTTGGATTTGACTCGTTCTATTTCTTACTAAAATAAATCAAGAGTAAAATAATTTCCAGAACATAACATAAATCAATCAGAATATAGCATATATATTTTTTGGCTGCACTAGTCAGTTTGGCAGAACTGTATGGAATCTGTTTAAAATAGACGATCATCCCAGTAAACTCACTGGACTTTTTTCAGAATACACCACACAAGTGATAAATACTGCCTGTTTGTTATTTATTTAGATCTTTATATAGTTATTCAATATTTAGAATAAAGAAATACCTATCAAAGTTTTATTATTTCTATATGTGTTAGTCAAATTGAATTTAATCTGCAGACATTCAGCAATTGAATACATTAATCCATTAATTAATAAAAAGATAGACTTTAGTACTTCAATCATTGTTTAAAATCTTAAATCAAAGTCTATCCCCTGGAATGTCATTTGTATGTGTTAAAGGTATTTCACAGCCTTTAAACAGGCTGTGAATGTGTACAGCCAGTTAAGAGACTGGGCTCTGAAATGATTAAAAGGTTTATACATGTACCATTCTCTTTGTCGACAAAAGCTCCCTGAGGAGAATCTGGAATACCCTTCCACACGGTGATGGGTTTGGGATAACCTGGGTCCATGGCCCTCACCTCTTCATTATACCTCCAGTACCTAAACAGAACATGCTATTATCAATTTATAAAAAATAAATAAACACATAAACAAATATATAAATAAATAAATATATAAATAAGAAGGAATGATTACTTTTACTTGTATCAGTTCCCATAGTATACAGCAATACATTTTGCATAATGTTTCTGTGGCAGATACATCAACCAGTCGCAATTTAGCAAGGCTTGTGGACTGATGCATATCTATAAAACTATTGAAGACAGAAACACTTATACATTATTCACTATTAAACATGTATCACCCTGGTATGCTTAACCAAAACATTACTCTCTAGACCACTAGATTTCTTCTGCACATTACATGCATCACACAAACACAGTTAATACTGCAGTGACAGACCAGCCCGGGCTGACTATTTTTGGTCTTAGTTGTTGTTTGAGCTTTCTGGTTCACACCTTAACCTTAATATCAATGTTAATATATTTTCTTATTATTCTAAATGTGATTCACAACTTGTGGTTTCAGATATTAAATCTTTTAGCATATTGAAATGAAGTGTTATACCTACCGTAATTAGCATAATATAACATGCACGCAGTGTATAAAATGCATGACTGAGATGCTTTGGATTACCTTCTTTGTGCACCCTTATGCAAACTACACTATCAAAAAAAAAAAAACAGTATACTACATAGAATCCTTTTACCAGTATACTGTGCAAAATCATAAAAAGCACATGAAATGAATAGAGGTTGCTCATACTAATGGGCACCACTGTATGGTAACTGAAATCTAAAGCATATTCATCTATGAGCAGGTAGAACTGAATTTAAAGCCTTGTAGGTATGTTTTTACCGTTGGAGCTGTCTGGCACGACTGTCTACTTGCTTTCTTAAAAGGCTTATTTTAGTGATTTAATGCTCAATTCCAAGTTTAGATATCATTTTATTAGTATAATTTTTTTTTGTACAGTGCCCATGCTTGTACATGAATGACGCTATATAAATGAAATTGAGATGGTATTGTATGCTAAATGTTGGCCCATCAGTTTACCATACATACAGCCTTGCCAATTCAAGTATATACACCACAATGGATGGAGTGCCTAAAATCCATCATTTACTTTTACATTTACAGTCTGCAATTTATAAACATTTGAGGTAAGCCATTTACTGCAAAGTATCACTAACATTATTTTTTTTCTGAAATGGGAAAAGATCCATTAATATGACAACACTATAAATAAACATAAGAATACCTAAGAACCATTGAATAAAATTACTTTGCTTCAACTTCAATGGGTGTTTTTCTCTTTATAGGAAAAAAAGATGTGCTAATGAAACTGGAGTAAATGGTTTTGTGAATTTCCCCAATTGTGTCTGATAAAGATCCTTTATTTGTCTTTACCATTTGTCAGTTACATGCAAAAGAAAGAAATCAATGCTCATCTGGTTCCTAGTAGCTGATTGATCTCAAAACTTTATCAAGTCAGGTCTTAAAAGATCCCAATGATTAAGCATCAACAACAAAGTTAGGTAACCCATTCCATAGTCTCACCACTCTTTGAGTAAAGAAGTGACTCCAACCCTCTGTCCTAAGTCTATCCCTAAATAATTTCCAACTGTGTCATCTGGTTCTGGTTACTGTACTATCCTTAAAGTACTGGTTAGGGTTAACTTTAGAATCTCCAGAAACAACAGAGTCAATATATATATATATATATATATATATATACAGACGTGCTCAAATTTGTTGGTACCCCTCCATAAAAAACGAAGAATGCACAATTTTCTCTGAAACTTGAAACTGACAAAAGTAATTGGCATCCACCATTGTTTATTCCATATTTAATAGAAATCAGACTTTGCTTTTGATTTTTTATTCAACATAATATTGTAAATAATAAAACAAATGAAAATGGCATGGACAAAAATGATGGGACCGCTAACCTAATATTTTGTTGCACAACCTTTAGAGGCAATCACTGCAATCAAATGTTTTCTGTAGCTCTCAATGAGACTTCTGCACCTGTTAACAGGTAGTTTGGCCCACTCTTCCTGAGCAAACTGCTCCAGCTGTCTCAGGTTTGATGGGTGCCTTCTCCAGACTGCAAGTTTCAGCTCTTTCCATAGATGTTCGATAGGATTCAGATCAGGACTCATAGAAGGCCACTTTAGAATAGTCCAATGTTTTGTTCTTATCCATTCTTGGGTGCTTTTAGCTGTGTGTTTTGGGTCATTATCCTGTTGGAGGACCCATGACCTGCGACTGAGACAGAGCTTTCTGACACTGGGCAGTACGTTTCGCTCCAGAATGCCTTGATAGTCTTGAGATTTCATTGTGCCCTGCACAGATTCAAGGCACCCTGTGCCAGGCGCAGCAAAGCAGCCCCAAAACATAACCAAGCCTCCTCCATGTTTCACTGTAGGTATGGTGTTCTTTTCTTTGAAAGCTTCATTTTTTCGTCTGTGAACATAGAGCTGATGTGACTTGCCAAAAAGCTCCAGTTTTGACTCATCTGTCCAAAGGACATCATCCCAGAAGGATTATGGCTTGTCAATATGCATTTTAGCAAATTCCAGTCTGGCTTTTTTATGTTTTTCTGTCAAAAGTGGAGTCCTCCTGGGTCTTCTTCCATGGAGCCCACTTTCACTCAAAAAGCGACGGATGGTGCGATCAGAAACTGACGTACCTTCACCTTGGAGTTCAGCTTGTATCTCTTTGGCAGTTATCCTTGGTTCTTTTTCTACCATTCGCACTATCCTTCTGTTCAATCTGGGGTCGATTTTCCTCTTGCGGCCCAGGGAGGTTGGCTACAGTTCCATGGACCTTAAACTTCGTAATAATATTTGCAACTGTTGTCACAGGAACATCAAGCTGCTTGGAGATGGTCTTGTAGCCTTTACCTTTACCATGCTTGTCTATTATTTTCTTTCTGATCTCCTCAGACAACTCTCTCCTTTGCTTTCTCTGGTCCATGTTCAGTGTGGTGCACACAATGATACCAAACAGCACAGTGACTACTTTTCTCCATTTAAATAGGCTGAATGACTGATTACAAGATTGGAGACATGTGTGATACTAATTAAAGAAACTAATTAGTTTGAAATATCACTATAATCCAATTATTTATTATCTTTTCTAAGGGGTACCAACAAATGTGTCCAGGCCATTTTAGAATATCTTTGTAGAATAAGCAATAATTTATCTCTTTTCACAGCTTCTTTGCTTTATTCTATGACATACCAAAGGCATGCAAGTATACATGATAAAATAGCTTTTAATTTCATCACTTTTCAGGAGGAATGAAGCATTATTTCAATGAGCTGTTAGGGTACCAACAAATTTGAGCACGTCTGTATATATATATATATATATTATGTTGGCCATGTTTGTATCAACAACAAAAATGCTTTCAAATTGGTTCCTAACTTCATGGATTTGACTGAAATGGCTCTGAAGCGGAATACATCTGGCCATACAACCGTAGATTATGTTACTGTGTACGGACCTGTCGCCTTTGAAGAAATATGTTTTTCCAACATCCTCCCACCAGACTGCTGTGTCAATTCCCTGGCCCGGAATTCCACTGCCAAACATTGACAGGTCTTGAGGGTAGTTTGGCTGAATAGTTGTGTCCTTAAAGACCCAAAATTTGTTACCTGAAAAACAAACCCCAAAAATAATTAGTCAAACCAGGGTAAAGAAGAATAGTGTTTATTTACATAAAAATACATTCTCAAATAAATGTTGTGCAGTACTTAACACCACTAAATGTTTCTTTCAATTCTGGTTTATCAATTGCTTTTTCATGACTATTTCTTGCCTTATCCACAAGCATTTAAGAATGTAAATGCCCTAGTCTTTAATAACAGACAATGCATTCATGTGCTTGGAAATGACAGGAGCTATGCATTGTGGGCTTCGATGATAAGTCACTTAAATTGTTTGGCCAGTCAGTGTAGGACTCTATAAAGTGGCATGAAATACTGAAGCTGTATTCGTAAACTCCTATCTTTCTAATGTGTCTCCTGTATTCTAATGGTTATGAGTCAGAGATAAATAAATACTGGTGTATAAATTCCTGGCAGCTCATCCACATTTACACACATAGCATTGTTTAATCGCTACCATGTTCAGCAGCTGTGCTGTCTTGTCAGTGTTTTTGCCTCCCAGATAAGTATCTTCTGCAGTCCACTCTAGATTGACACATTCTGTGAGTTCTGAGCTTTATGGCGTTGTATTTGAGTTCCAACACACATTTAAGAGTATTCAGTTTAAAGGATTAAATTCTTACAAAAGGTAACAAATAGGAGATTTACCCACACCTTCCTAACTTGAGAATTTTAAGACAGGGCAGTGTCATCAAAGCAAAACGATACCATAAGAAACCTGTTTTGTATGCTACACGTAAATCTCACCATTGATTTACTGAAGAACCAAGTCATGTGTACAAAGATAAAATGTATTTTTAATGAATGTGATGGCAAAATAAACCTCTAGTCTGAGGCACATTGGCTTTTTTTAAAGGGAACTGAACTCAAGGAGGCCAATCCTTTCTTTTGACCAAACCAAGTTATGAGGAAATGAAAAACCTGAAGCAATGTGCCCTGTGTCCGTCCGTCCCGTCCATACCCCCCACACTGGTGGTGTAAAAGCAGAATGTTAAACAGCCTTCACTTTTTTCCTTTTTAGGCTTGCTTTATTATTTATTCCTTTGATTAGTTACTGGTTTGCTTGTCAATTAATGCTGTGGTCGTGTTTCAGGATCAGCTCCACAAGCTCAAGCTTAAGCAAATAGCTTATCAGTCTCTTTCAGCTGCTTGTTGAAAACGTATGTGCCTCATCAATTTGTCAAATTGACAAGGGTTAGTTTCAAGGAGACAAACATTTCAGGACAGCATGCAGAATAGCACATCCAGACACATTTCTGTGCAGTTATTTTCTTGAAATCTAGTTTGCAGGTATAACAATATGTGGAATAACATCCTGAACCAGATGCCAATTTTTATCTAATTCATTTAAGTGGTTCACAAGAACCATATAACCTGTAACAACTGTCCATGCATAGTTCCATAAACAAAAGCAATTTTGTAAGACACAGCTTTCGTTAGGCCAATCAATCATGTCATGTATGAACAAGGTCTTGCTACCATAATAATTAATTTTCACCTGTGTGTCCTTGACCGCGATTGGATGGGCAAACATTCTGCGAAACAATAGTTCACAAAGACTGGCAAGTTTGATACGTTTGAAACTCAAAGTTTTGTTTGGATAGAAAGTAGTGGGCGAATTCCTGTGGGGAATAACTTAAAAATATAGCTATTTCTTATCCATCAAGACTGAGGAATAAATATATATATATATATATATATATATATATATATATATATATATATATATATATATATATATATATACACACACAGTATATACACACACTATAGAAGTCCACTGAATGTCATTTCGTTTTTATGTAAACTGATTATACTGTAAGTGTGGAAAATGGATTAAGAATTATACTGCAACCTGAAAGTGGAACAAAATATAACAAAACTGTGTGATATTATACAAAAACTGGCAAAAATAAAGAAAAGCCAGACATGTCAGCTTAACAATGGCCTATGTATATAAACAAGGGTGACATGGTAAATTAGCAGGTTCCCAAGACTATTGAAATTGTGATTATCCGTCTCTCGACGCCCTCCACTTTCTCAGCTGCAGGAAGCATTCCAAGGGGCTGAGCTCTGCACATTTCACAGGGCATCTGAGGAAGGGGAGTGGGGTTGTGAACAAGCACACTAAGCTGGAAGTTCCTCTAGGAAATTCCTGTCATTCTACCTGCTCCCTTTTCTCATGTTCTCTGGGGTCATTCAAGCCTCATTTTGTCTGAAAGCTTCCTGCCAGGAAAAGTGTAGGCTAAAGTATTAGGGTTAGGTCAGCAGTGTGGCTTTCTAGATAAAGCTGCAGAGAAGGAGCGGAGATACAGTCACAGTGGGTGTCCCACAGGAAAAACAGACCACGTATTCCTTAATAACCAAAGCTTTATCAGGTTACAAAATATATTTTGGAAGAGTACATACTATTTTCAATAGCAAAGTGAGGATCAGGATGTAGTTGTTTAGCAGTTGATTGGGTTAAGTAGACTAATGGTGTGATTCAATCAAAAAATCAAAGCCACTTTATGACATGTTTTTACTATGGTGGTATTCAACCAGATCATTGGATAAACATCATTTGTGATAACATGACATATACAGCGCCTCTTAAGTATCTGACTGAATATCAAGGGAATAACACAGATTATAAAGAAGTGTTGTTGTTTTTTTTGTTTGAATTCAGCCCACAATTAATGAAGAACTTTATGACTGATAAGAGCTTTTGATTGCAGCCCATATACAGTGCCATGTTAGTATAGGCAACTGGCATTAGATAATTGAGTTGCTTTAATCTTTCTTTTGGGAAATATAAAGTGGGCTCTATTACTTAAATGAAAAGTGAAAACTGTCTTACAGTAATATCTTACCGAGCAGATTCCTTTCAACTATTTCAAATTGATTGAGAATTGCGGTAGAGGAGACAAGCACGTTTGGCAGCCCTCACAGCAAGCTTCTGATTCTACGGTTTTATCTTTTCAAGGTCCATCAAATCCAAAAGCGTCGTCGAGACAAGCAAAAATAAATATTACATTGAGAAGCCGAGAGAAGAACAGCCCTATTTGGGTAGCTTTTAATTACAACGAAGGGTGTAAGAGATAGATTACACTGTTACATCTCATAACACGTTTTTTGATACAACAAGAAGGAAATAACATGACAATTAAATATCTGAAACAGTCAATATTTTTTTTTTCAAAGGCAAGGTAATCTTAGCATTCTGGTTCAGTTGGTTCCATATTGCCGTATGTTATATTCCTGAGACTGTTAGGGTTTGGAAACGGTTAAAATTAGAAGATACAGTATATAAGCACTCTCCTATGCAGCCGGTCGCCTCTCCTTGATGAAGTAAGTATATTTTCACAAGTCATATGTTCTTCGTATTTAAATTGTAAGACATGTATTGAACATAAGTATCACTGAACATAAATAACCCATTGCACTGTTTCAAATCAAATGAAATATATGTATACTTCACCTACATTGACAGTATGTGGAATACCTTACTATAACAAATATTGACATTTGGGCATGTAGATTTACTAAGCTTGCTGCAGTGCAAAGTTTGCTCCACTGTTTTCTAAGTGAAACAAAATGATTCAGAACCAGACATAAACAACTCAGAATGTTTTAATTTGTGGTTATTTTCCAATTCTGAATCAGTTGTTTTATCATTTCACTTCATAAAAGTGGAGCAAACCTTTATCCTATAGCCTTTTAGTGGTGGAGAAAATGACACAGCAGAAAAAAGAACTTCACATTAAAGTTACAGAGTGCGTGCCACTCAGTAGAACTGAACCCAAAGCCCTCCAACAAGGGTTATTGGCTTTATACCTCAACCGAAATGAATCCATAGAAGATGCTATACCACATGATTGAAGATTGAACATTCTTCAAACCAATGCAGCGGTCTGCCCATGTCCAAATAAAATGAAAATGTTGGTTTTATTCTTTTTTACAGTGCGGTTTGAAAACAGGATTTTGGCATATGTCTTTGTAATCTTGGAACATTTGTGACATACAAGTGCCTCCACTTTATCTCTATAGGCCATAGACATCCATCCTCGGTGGAAAATAATAATATACAGTAATCCGTTGTGTATCCGCCAGTCACCTATCCACCCTAACCGTTTATTGGCCATGATCAAGCACTTCAGCAATATTAGTTTATTATTGAACACAGAAGATTAGTTTAGAGATTGTAGATCCCAACAAAGTTTTCGTACACTGTGTTATATGTACTCTGTGCGCTACCATTGCTGGTAGTGTCAGGTGAGCTGTTCAGTGTGTTGACTTGATATGTAAATAAATCCTGTTCGCCTGCGGGGAGTATCATCTTCAACCTCCGTCTCAATCGCCTTCCTATCACTCAGCAGTGAATGCACGCACCCACATGTCAGACAGCTACTCTGTCACAAGCATTAATACCCTGTATCTTTGTAAACAAGAGATTTAGGGGAGCTCTGTGAATGTAGTAATTGTTACAGTTGTGAATGGTATTTTTACACATCCGCCCTTACTCTGATCCCACCGCAGTTGGATACGTGGCAGATTTCTGTATTTGCAAAGTAATTCTCTATCCATGTCCCTAGGCTGGGGTTAGGAAATGAAGGCTCTTAGCTATGTCACCAGGGCTAATAACTTTGCTGCTCTTCAACAAATATGGGATATTCAACATCCACAAGCAAGGACAGCGATTTCACATCTCATAAGACAAATTTCATATCTGATCTTTTGAGCCCACCCTTAATTATTTCCTATATAACAGGAAATTACTTTCCCTGGCTTCCAAGAGAAACGTATGAATACACTCTTTACTTATGTTGTTGCGTTAGCCATTCTTTGCCAGAGTAAAGCAAGCTAGTTAGGTTCTTGATCCAACTTTTTGGAACAATAGATGGATTTGTTTTATTTGTTTGTAGTGAACTGTGTACTGCTAATTAAAAAAAAAGTCATTTATGGCTATCTTTAACATTGTAGCTCTTTAGTGGTGAAAATGTCTGGATCCCATTTGTGATGATCATAAGTGCTGACTCTCTTTCTTGTCATAACACACTTTGAAATTGTGTTGAAATCCATACATACATATTAAACACTCAATAGTGCTGAATTTCGAAATACTAGAAAAAACTTAAAATCAACGACAAATGTTACGACTAAAAGTCATTGAAAAAGACTTTGTCTAAATGTTTGTCATTGAATTTAAGTTTATTTTTTGGCATTGGTATTTAAAATATGACAAAGATAGACTGAACAAAACTCAGAATAATATTTTTTTCTCGCATACTATGGATTTAACATCAACATGAAACCAAAAATTACAAAAACTAAGCCCCCCCCCACCAAAAAAAAAGAGGAATGATATATTGCACAAACAATTTGTAGTTCAAACCTATTTGAAGCTTTTAAGCAGACTGCTGAGCCTTGAACACTGGTTTGCTTTCCACCCATCCCTGAAAAACCTGTTTTAAAATGTGTTGAATCAGTGGCTAAATCCATCATTCATGGTCCATGAACCATCACTTACCTTTGAAGAACACAAACTTCCCTTCACTGTTCTCATACACAGCATCAATATTGGAAGGAAGGCCTCTCCAGAAATATGCAATCTGCATGGGATAGCCATCCATCACTCTATTATTTCTCACCCTCCAAAACCACTGATCCTGAGAACAGAACAGAACAGTACAGAAACAATTTTTAAAACAGCTAGTATCTTAAAGTAAAGACAAAAAACAAAAAAAGCAATGACAAATGTCTGCCTAACACAACAAGCAAATGTAATGAGCGAATAAGACAGCATTCAGCGTACTGTGGCGGGTTTGGACAAAGACTGTGTGTTTCATTTCCAGCCTTGGTTTATTGGCAGAGCTTTGCCTCCATTCTAAAATATGTAAATATATGCTCTGAGGTTTACTGTCTTACCATTTTATAGGGTGGAGAGAGGCATTTTTTGGTTAAGAAAACAAATCATTGCATGAGCACGGTTAACCACTCCAGTCACATATTAGAGAACTCAAACAGGTCAGCTGGATCCAGAAAAGCTGCTAGAACACTACACTGTAGACTGAATAAACAGAGCTTCATTGGTTTTAATAATAATGCTGGTTTTAATGTCTCTTTTTAGGGACATACATCATTTTAATAGTTTTTTTTCTTGTTAATAGTTGCATTTCTTTTTTTTTTCCTTATCTGGGATTCAAGTGCTCCAACCTCTGCTTTCTCAAACACTGGCTAGCTTTGGGCCTCAGGGATCACAACAGTGCAACAAAAACCAGGTGATATATATATATATATATATATATATATATATATATATATATATATACAGCCTTCATTAGGTCTGCCAGCCAGATGTCAGAGCATGAAAAACAAACAGGTCTCCATTCAGCTTGACCTACAGTTACAGAATAAAGTGTCATCACAACTAAAAGCTGTTTTCAAGATATAGCTACAATTACAATATACATTTGGGCATCACCACATCTGATCACCGGAGACACAGTATTTCTCAGTATTTTTTTTCTTTTCTTTTATACACGAATAGTGATATTATTTTTCAGTTTCTTTATACTTCATTTTAACCTTTAAAATTTAACAAGGTCTGGCTGGGACCATTTCAGCTCTTGGATATCACTGCATTAAAAGGCATCAGTCACTGCAGTTAAATTACATTACAGGTGTACACTCATTAAGCAGAGAGCTCCCCCACATCAGCAGTGCCTTCAGGAAAAGGCAGCGTGCTGGCAAAACCTTATGTCTGCATGCATACCTCGCTAAGCAATTCACATCTCAGGAGGGAGAAGTGCCTCCTCCAGAAGCAGAGTACCAGTAGTCTGCACTCCAGGGAACGTAATGCACACCAAAGCCAAAAAGGGCACAATCAAGCAGAAAATTCCCTATTAACCTCTGATGTGAGCCACAGAGAGGCAAGAAAAGTGAAAAGGAGATGACACTTGCTTGACAATCTATTATTTCAACTGTTTCTAATCTGAGGTGGTACAAGAGGAGCCTAATAAAAATAAAAATAAAAAGCGCCAGTGAAGCTAAAATCAGCCGGACACCGTCCTTATTAGCCAAGTACTCTTCTTGCTGCATTTGCAGCACTGTTTGTCCTCATTTCCCTGATGTTATTACTCAGTCTCTTTGGACGTACAGCCGGTCAAGATGAATAATGGAAATTCAAAACTAAGGAGTGTCATTTTTAGGCAACTTTCACAGAGAAAACCCTGCCAAAAACCTCAAAGGAAATGGGAAACACAGATGGAAAAGTCATTTTAGATGCATATGATTTACTCCACCCTCTTTAAATCATGGCCCACATATTACTCATATAAATGGGGGTTTATTATTATTTTTTGTATATTGAAATGTCATGACTTTACAAAATGATTCTAGGAAACTCCCTCTCTCATATGGTTTTATGCTGATGTCAGACCCAGGGCTACCACATGGACTGATTAAGCCAACACACTGACAGCTGGCAAACCTTGAAGTTCTCAGCAGTTTGCTTTTTTGTTTTGTTTGTTTTACACTTGCCAAGCTAATTGAGAACAGAACGGACTAAAAAGATAATCAAAATCCACGTATTTCTCATAAACTAGATTTAATAAATACATTCGAAAACTACAAATCCTGAAGTGCCACTTCCTTTCTAATAACAGAGCAACCCTCTGCATCAGCGCACAGTAAGATTAATATGATAGGAAGATGTAAAGCTGCAAATCCTGATCCTTACAACACCCACATCTTTCTCATGAGTGCAAATTTCTCGATGAGAAGGTTACTATAAGTGGATTCAACATTTATAGAGCTATTACAAAAGCCTATTGGGGCCTCTATGGAAGACAGTAACTGAACATCAATCCCATAATTACTCATACCAACATATGTATATATTATCTGCAACATTAAATGTGAAACAGAATACATTGCTTATTCATAATATTCAGAGAATTCATTAATAACACTATGTAACACAATTTTTGTTCCTGGGTAGTAAGTGTTATTTCCTAATTGCTAATGCCTCAAAAGTATAGAAAATGGCTATTATTCCCCACAAACTTTGCTTTTGTGACCAGGACAGTGATATTTTGAAATTTACCTATTTCCAGTGAGAAAACAGGCGAATTTGTGTTTTTTCGTTCACATAAAGTCAGAAAAAAACAACATATGAATCCAAATTAACATGTATTTATACTAAAGTAATACAAAAATGACTACAAAAGATTTAGAAGTGAGTAGTTTTTCGAGATTTACGATTGTACTGTAAATCACTTTCACGAATCAGCCCCCAAATGTAGTCTCCCATCATGTTCTCGTTATACTGTCCTTGGTAGCGGTGTTCAAAGTCCAGTATATCCTGGTGGAAGCGCTCGCCTTGCTCCTCCGAGTACGCTCCCATGTTCTCCTTGAATTTATCAAGATGAGCATCAAGGATATGGACTTTGAGGGACATCCTACAGCCCATTGTGCCGTAGTTCTTCACCAGAGTCTCAAACAGCTCCACATAGTTTTCGGCCTTGTGATTGCCCAGGAAGCCCCGAACCACTGCGACAAAGCTGTTCCAAGCCGCTTTCTCCTTACTAGTGAACTTCTTGGGGAATTCATTGCACTCCAGGATCTTCTTTATCTGTGGTCCGACGAAGACACCGGCTTTGACCTTTGCCTCAGACAGCTTAGGGAAGAAGTCTTGAAGGTACTTGAAGGCTGCCGACTCCTTATCTAGAGCTCTGACAAATTGTTTCATAAGGCCCAATTTGATGTGCAGTGGTGGCATCAGCACCTTCCGGGGGTCCACCAGTGGCTCCCACTTGACGTTGTTCCTCCCCACAGAGAACTCAGTCCGCTGTGGCCAGTCCCGCCTGTGGTAGTGCGCCTTAGTGCGCCTTGGTGTCCCTGCTGTCCCAAAGGCAAAGATAGCAGGGAAACTTGGTAAAACCGCCTTGGAGACCCATCAGGAATGCCACCATTTTGAAGTCTCCTATGACCTTGATGCCATCTCAGAAAAATGCAGATATGTATCCACTTAGGCAGCTGGAACTAAACTGAACTGGTGGGCTTAAGGCCCCTGTATTTATACTACTATTTATATTACTGGAAAGTTCTAGAAAGTTCTAGAAGTTACTCCAAGTTTACTCAGCACTGAATCTATCTGGAATGTTCTGGAAAATAGGTACATTTCAAAATATCACTGTCCTGGTCACAAAAGCAAAGTTTGTGGAGAATAATAGCCATTTTCTATACTTTTGAGGCATAAGCAATTAGGAAATAACACTTACTACCCAGGAACCAAAAAAAAAAAAAAAAAAAGTGTTACACGGTGTATTCTAACCAGACTATAAATACAAACAGTAAAACAATGAGAAACCAGAAAGGGCCTGACCCTCTTTGCTTCTTTTCAAATAAACCATGGGCACTGGTATCTATACAAATAAAGATCCACACAAATTATGAACTCATAAATGTGCAGAGCACACACACATACAAATATTGTACCTGCAACAGGAATGAATGTAGACTTCCTGCACACTTAAGCATTTAAGCTGCCAAAAGCTGCCAGACGCATCCAATAATAAATTAATCTTGTGTATTTGCAAGGTTGTTAAATTAAGTCTGTAGTCTCTAGAATACTTAGATTTTTTTTCTGTGTTTGAATGTCACGTTTCCGCAGCTCTTGGTAGCTAACCCAATGCACCAAGCTGTCCAACCTTTTTGGCTGAAAGGACAATATTGATGACTAGTTCTTAATGGGCCCTAAAAAGCACACAGATCACAAAGGAAAATAAATGTATTCAGTATTTATTGTGCTCATTAAACAGATTACTGCTTCAGTATTTTGGTGCTCATTAAGCAGGTTACATGTTTAAACACAACATTTGTTTTTTCACTTTGACTTATTTCCAACAAAAAATACCAAACTGTCCAGCCCTCCCCTCTCAAATCAAGAAAGCCAGATTGTGGAGCTCAAAGAGCCATACAGGGCTCAGGACCCATCCGTTGGAAGACCATGACCTAGGCCGGGGGAGCGGCCAAAGTTGGCCCTTCCACTTCTGGTCTTTGTTCCATCCCTGTTCTAAATGGTTTAATTGAACCAACTAAGCCTCCACCCAGACCCCGTAGTTCGTGATCTCATTTTATCTGTTAAACCTGGTGTGAAATGGCCCTCCAAAACTGTGATTGGATACCCTACCCAGACCAGATACAGTAAGACAATCACCAAAGTCATGTTAGATAAAATGTAGTAGTTAGGAGCAGGTACCACTAAAACTATAGCAAAACCTGGAGTTCAAGGCCACTTGAAAATGATATACAGTACAGGAACTTTTCCCTTTAAATGACTGAATTCTTTGAAACATACTTAGCACAAATTAGTTTTTAGTATAAGGTAATTGCCATCTTTCTTATAAGAATGTACAGAAGGTGTAATTCATTCCTGGCTCACTGTGAAAAGATTTGTATTCTTTGCAATGTAAGATGGGTGTATTCTCAACTTGTTATCCACATTTTATATTTTATAACTGAAAAATATGTTACATTCTTTCGATATAACTATAATGGGAGCATATTAGTATTACAGAAAGCTTAAAGTCCAAATCCAAATTAAATATAGGTCAAGAAAGAATTAGCCACTGTAACACATGGAATGGCTTGCTTACTGCTATTTGATTCTTCTTTTGTTGAAATAGTGATTTTGCTTTATGTTCTAAAGCTGCATCTTGGTAGCTACACATAGTGTCTATGCATCATTCATTGTACAGATACCTACAGCAAAACAGATGGAATTTGATAGGGCTTTTACAGCGGACGCCCTGTAAACAGAAGAAAACTATGTACCAAAAAGGACAAAAAGAAGTTCCACCAATAACTCTACATACAGAATCCCAGACGCTGGTCTTGTATGCAAACAATGTCTAGAATTCATAATCTCTACACTGCATCTATTCCAGGAAGTAGGAAGGAAAATAATTTCAATAAATTTCTAAATCTGGCTGCCATGAGGAACTGTCTATGTGGACTGGCCACACGTGACTGTGTTCCCGTCCACTGAAAGACAGATTAATAAGCAGTTTCCTGTCGCAAAACTCTAATCTCACATTTTTTTTGTGAGACTACAACAACCCTGAGGCCCAGTTTGTACAGAGGATATATGCAAATATACTATATACAGGCAGAATAATAATAATCAAAGAGGTTTTCTAGTCTTTCCTGCAGCTTTGACCCTGCACCGAAGTTTGTGCCAGACACCTGGGATATATTTGAGCTTAAATGAAGCTTTTAGCATTCTGAAGCAGCACATTCTGACATGTCGTTTTTCTTCTGTGTCCGGTGGCACCAAAAGTTAAAGGAAAACTTGTCTCGACTGTAACTGAAGATGTTTATTACCAATGCAAACAACTTTCTCTATTGTAATTCCCTTTTCCAATTAAGGCAAAGCTCTACAGCAAATCCTGCTCAAATGGTCTGTGGTCAAGTTTAAAGAAAGAGTATAAGAAGGCAAGTAGATACGCAAATCCCAGCTCAGCTACTGACGCACTGTGTACTTTGAAGCAATTCCAGATTGACAAAGTAGCCAATGCATCTCCTTTTGCATGCGCTTGTCTCAATGTACCTGATAATGATCTGTCACAAGCTGTGAGGTTGGAAGAAAAGGCTAATCATTTTCAATCATCATCTTTTCTTTTTTTAAATGAGTTCAGGCAACAGCCCAGCTGGTAGTCATTTGAAGTAAATCACAACCCCCACTTAGACGGGGATACAGAGACTGGAGTACTTTGAGCAGCAGTCTTCAGTATACATTCTTTCTGAATTTCATTTGAGTCAAGCGGCTTGTTTTTCATCCTTCCAAATGAATATATACAAGTATATTTAACTTATCACAATGGAAAGCACCTTAGGTAAAAAGATTTATGGAAAAAGTTAGGAAATTTAAAAATCAATTTCCCTGTTTGAACCTATGACATTGATGGAACAAACACTCCAGGGAATCAAATGAGAAGTCTGCTTGTTACAGAGAGAGAAAGCAATTTTAGGTTAAGTGCTTCTTTGTAGTCTTTGTAGTTCAACTAAAAATATAAAATTAAACACAGCAAAAAATACAGAACATAAATAAACAGAGTGATCCCACAGCAATTTGTTTGGTAATTTCATTAACTGTCAGTAGCTTTTTGGTGAAAGAAATATAGCTTCTGACAAAAACAAAAACAAATTCTGACATCTGATGCATATAGAAAACTGTTCATACAGTACGCCTCTAGGTCTATACTAATATATTCACATATAGAACATTGTTTTCAGAAGTTTCCGATTAGTTTAATGAGGTAGTTTTGCCCCCGTCACAGTTGCTGATTCACCTTAATAGTTCCAAGAAATTCACAGATTTCCATAACATTCTGTTCTGACCAATAAAAAAGCTCCAGCTGTGTGATTTATTCTAACTTAAACCCATTACATACATTTTAATCAGTTAAAGAAGCTTTTTCATAGTGAAGAATTTTTAATCTAGCGGGAAGTATTTCTTCTTTCTTTTCTTTTATGCTTCAATGAAACTGAACATTACTGCTGAAAGAAAAGTATTGCTTCTTCATATTGCACACATATTTGAAAACATAACAATCATTAAAAAGGGCTTCCGAGTGGCGCATCCAGTAAAGGAGCTCCACGTGGAGTGAGCTCTATAGTCTGGACGTCGCGGGTTCGAGTCCAAGCTATTCCTTTGCCAACCAAGGACGGGAGCTTCCAGGGGGCGGCGCTCAATTGGCCGAGCGCCGTCCGGGGGGAGGGAGGGTTAGGTCGGCAAGGGTGTCCTCGGCGCACCCACCGCGCACCAGCGACCCCTGTAGTCTGGCCGGGTGCCTGCGGGCTTGCCTGTAAGTTGCCCGAGAGCTGTGTTGTCCTCCGACGCTGTAGCTCTTGGGTGGCTGCATGGTGAGTCTGCAGTGTGAAAAAAAGTGGTCGGCTGACGGCACATGCATCGGAGGACAGCGTGTGTTCGTCTTCGCCATCCAGTCAGCGCAGGGGTGGCCATTTCCAAATTGGGGAGAAAATAATAAAAAATAATTGGCAACAACTAAATTAAAAAAAAAACAAAAAAACAATGATTAAAAAATAAAAATAAATCGCCATTTATGTAACACAAAGCAAATAAAACTCATGGCTGTTTCCATGCCTTTAAACAGGTTTTGTAAAATGTTCCAAACTAGGAACTGCTATGAAGTTTACCATGGTAAATCTGCACAGTAATTTTGCTTCTTAATACTGTTTTCCTTTGCTTATACCATGTATTAACTATGCTTTGCCACGGTTAACCCCCCCTTTTTTTTTTTTACAATGCCTGAAACGTTCATATCTGTGGTTTACTATGCTGAGCTGAATGATTTCTCTGCACTTTATTACACTTTGCTACAGTATGCTGTAAACTTTTATCACAAGTCTCAGATTAAAAAGACTCTGCTCACTTATCTATAAAGAAGTAAAAGAACCACCAGCAGTGAAGCCTTGAGCCTTGCAGCCAACAGGAACATTATCATCTGGTTCATATTATACCCCTCATATGGTTCATATCCTAACATCCGCACCACATACTTAACCACCTTGTTCAGCACCACTTATCAAGTGCCCTGTGTTTTACCAGCTGAAGCTTAACCATTTCAGCCACTGTGTGCCATCTGGCATGCCCCACAGATATTCAAACATCATTTTATTAGAATTACAAGAACTTTAGTCGTGAATTTTCACTACAAAACAGATTGCTACATATGTTATAACACTACATAGATAATACAATAATTGTGCCTGGTATTTTTGAAACTTATATAAAGCTCTAGGTGATTCTTTAAATATCTATGCTCTGGACGAGTATTACTGTATTTCCTGCTGGGGATGCAGACCCCCTCAGAGGATGTAATACACTTGATGTACTGTCACAAGGCTGGCTGGTAGTGACACGTCAGACCCGGAAGAAACAGACAGACAGAGACAGCGAGGTTGGTGAAGCTGAGCACTTGGTTGTGCTCAGCATTTAATAAACAAAACAAGAGAACACAAAAACACAGGACACGGCACTCTACGCCAAAATAAAATAGACAAACAAAACGTACTAAACACTAAACAGACAAACGAACAAACACGGTGAGTGAAAACAACTATCAATTTAATTTACTTTATTTTACTTTCTCCTTCTCTCTCTCCCGTTCTCCACTCACCGAACACCCAACCCCGAGTGAGTGCTACGTGTCTCTATATATACTGTTGTGCTGGGATTCAATTACTAATTAATTATTCACTTGAATCCCAGCACGTGAATTCATTACGTGCAACCCCGTGCTCACATATTATTACATACTTTAAATGCAATCCCGTGCCTAAATATAATTATACAATTTAAATCCTCGTGCTGCACACACCCATTTATATCCCGTGTACCAACTACAATACACCAACATTTACACACAACATGCAACATACAACACAGAAACGCACACAAGGGCAGGGCACATTGCCACATGTACCTACAGTACTTTGGGGGTATGTAGAAATGGTTCTGTATGTTATTTATGTTTTGCAAGAATCTAGAGAACTGCTTGTGATGAAAGTCAGCAGACATTTTGAACGTATCATAAGTCTTTATGTCATTTCAGAGTCATTCTAGAAAAATGCTTGTCTAATAATTACTGATGTTCTACTTTCTTTTTTTCTTTTTTAAGCACCTTGTGTACCTATTTTACAGAAAGTGCACTTTTTTCTGGGAGGAATAAAACACAATTGAAATTAGAAAAGAACAACATAGTTATAGCAGAATCCATAAGAGGATAAACATACAACCTCAAGCATCTCTCTCAGATTCATATTGAAAAGCCAGCACCTAACCCACTGCCCTTTCAGCCCATATGCAGACAGGCTAAAATAACTGAATCTATTCAATCTTGAATAAAGAAGACTACGCAGCGATCTGATTCAAGCATTCAAAATTCTAAAAGGTATTGACAATGTCGACCCAAGGGACTTTTTCAACCTGAAAAAAAACAAAGACCAGGGGTCACATTAGATAAATGGGCATTCAGAACAGAAAATAGGAGGCACCTTTTTACACAGAGAATTGTGGGAGTCTGGAACCAATTCCCCAGTAATGTTGCTGAAGCTGACACCCTGGGATCCTTCAAGAACCTGCTTGATGAGATTCTGGGATCAATAAGTTACTAACAACCAAAACGAGCAAGATGGGCCGAATGGCCTCCTCTCGTTTGTAAACTTTCTTATGTTCTTAAAAAAAGCATGACGCTTACTGGAATTATTACTGTGTTTAAGGAAAATAATATTTATAGGAGTGCCTTCCTTTGAGAAAACACACACCCTATATTTTATATAAGGATTTGCTCTTGGGACCCTTTAGACAAAAAAAATATTGTAGCCAAAGAAGAAATGAAAACCGTCTGGCTTTCAAATCCACATACATACCAACAGGTGTTGAAATTTCCTGTATTCCAATTTCTTGGAATGTAATTTTCTTTTGACCGTGACTAAATACGCTAGCCAGGAAGACAGGTGCTTTACATTTCAGTGCTAGAAAGTTTCCAACCAGAGTTTAACCAGTCAGCAGACTCTGTCAATTCTTCTGAGGCAGGATCCTGACACCTACACATACAAACTGGAATAAAAATGAAGGGGCAGGGAAAAGGGTGTTGCCAGATGTCTCATAGAATCAATGCCAGCAAGTTACATATGTGTTAATAAGTAAAGGGAAACCTGCTTTGCCTAAAAAGCAGTACCAGAGTTATGAATTTATCCATCTGCACAGACCAAAAATGAGTGTGACCTGCTGCTGAAACACACAATGCGTAGCACCTGGGTACTGTTCGAGTGGCAACAGGTGTGTCTTGTCTAGTGTTGTAAGTTTCTATGAATTTGGACACTAAAGCATGTCTGTTATTTTTTAGTGGTTTTCAGTTCTAGTCTTCTGCACACCATGGAGACAGACTTGATGGACACATTGGTCAAATCAGCCACTGCACTGAGGAGCAAGCCAGCATGGGCACCCACTGTGAAATCACAGAGATCCTTCTGCTTTCACATACATGTTGCTGAACAGTTTCACACAACTCTCACACAGTTACTAGTTACACCAGTTTGTTAGTCAGTCAATGTACAAAACTGAAGTATTCTAGCTACTCTGCAATCTTCTATGCACTCTGGATTAGTGCAATAGACAAATAGCTTGGTAGCATTTAGGATTTGTTCTGGAGATGGTATAGATGGTGTAGGATATTTGGAGGACCCAGTCCTTACTTATTTGTGAGAGTTAAGAACATAATTCCCATGCACCACACAACAAGGGATCTATTACCATGCCAATACAGGGTTTAATGCACCAGCCTATTGCAGAATATTTTAAATAAAACAGTGCCATACATCCTACACAGAATGTTTATTTATGCTTCACTTACACTGATACCATAGAATATACTGGCACTTTAGATTCTCTTTACAAAGAGCTTGGCAAGAGTTACTAGCGAGACTTGCTGATATTAAAGATCCACACATAAATGGATGCATGCCTGGAAAACGTATCCCAGTAACAAACCAATCTTTAGATATTTAAAGAATAGATGTAGAAACGCAGGCACATAAACTCAGGTTCATACAGCTTAGCCTCCTACCTTGAAAACAAACATCTCCCGGCGAAGAATGGCCAGAGTATTGAAGTTCCCATCACAGATGTCGGGTTTGGCACCGGGGTAAGAAGGTGGCCGTGGTAGTTTGGGTTGCCGATTGGTCTTCCGCAGATCCGGGGTTGGGTTTGAGCGCTGTGGCGGGATAGTGGGAAGAGGTCTTGTGGGTTGTGGAATCTTGTCTGGTGGACCTTGTGGAAGATAAAGAAGCACCATAAATGTTAGCATTTATAATTCTGCTGCAGTCTACCAACATCATCTTATGGAAGCATAAGCATTTTCACCATGCCTATCTGTAAATATTGTATAAGGTCATTTTCTTTGGCTGCTTTCTTGTAATTATGTCGTGGATATATTAGTGTAGAATATAAAAACAGTCAAACAAAGCAAACATATGGAATTCTCTAACCTAATAAGGAATGCTACAGTCTTTTAAAGTCTTTTAAAGATAAATAATATGATTTACGTGTGCTCAGGAGACAACAGTTAGAAAGAAGACTTCCATTTTGTGGCAGTTTCAGATTTTATTATGAGCTTCATTATAGACACCTAAGCTTGTTCCAATGTGGATAATTCTGAAATGGATCAAACTGCTATACAAATTGAGTCTTTTTTCCCCATTTGCCCTTTAAATTAACACCTTGCATCATAGAGGGCTTTAACATTATATGTATTTTGGTAGCACTTTACAATAGATGAAAAAAATATGTTCATGTATTTACTCAATTTGAACAAACATTTTATTTTTGACTGAACTCCAACTGTTGTCATCAGTTTCTCATGAATTTTATACTAATTAAAACTTTATCGTGCATTATATCTGGTTTTGCTGGATAACAAAGAATTACCAGCCTCTTCTATGTTATACTGTTTAATGAAATGCTAACCAAAGTTTTTAAAATGCATCCTTTTTAGAAGTAAGAACATTCAAAGCATTGGCTAGCACTCCTTTAATACTTCCTTAAAAGTGGCGTTCACGGTGGCACAGCAAACATGTACTTTGCACAATACTTTAGTCATAGATATTTCCAGAAAAAAGCGTAATAATGACGAAAGCTAAGCAATTTTTGCAGCTGTCAATAGAGCTGGCTGAGAAGCTGTCTTTTTTAACTGATTAAAAGAGCAGCTGTCCCCAGGGCGTGGGAAGCCAGAAATGAAGTTTCTGTGTTGGCAGGTCAGTGCATGATAATGAAGCAGAAGCAGGCATTGGCAAGCTGTGGTTAGTAACACTATCAGCTGCTTGTTCTCATCTCCCCTCTCTCCCAGAAAATGCTGATATTGGGGGGGGGGGGGGGGGGAGTTACTCCTATAATGGAGTTAAGGAATAAATACAAACTTTAACACACAACCCTCTCCACGGCTAGCGATACAAACTTGGAGCTATTAGAATCATGAAGATCACCATGACCTTCCGCTACGTATCCCCAGATTCTGATACTCTCTACAACTTGTGTATGCACATTGAGTGCTAACCGACTCTAGACTACGCAAAGTTTCTTAATAATTTCATAAGACTTTCTCTTGGTATGTCTAGAAATTAAGGTGTATACATACACACATATACAGTTATAGTCAAAAGTTTACATACCCAAATGGAAATTTATAATTTCTAGAAATTTCTCAAAAACAAAGAATTTTAGGAAAAAAAATGCTAATTAAAAAGTATTCATACCCTTTGATGCTGTGATAGCTTTGTCTACAAGGTGCTAGAAATTTCAATATGATAATACAGAACCTAATTCTAGAGAAGTCAAGGAAATGCTGGATACAATCCAGGTGAACATTCTAAGAGAGTATAAAAGGGTTAGGCACAGGATGACTGCTGTCATTACCAATAAGGCAATATGGGAATAAGTAAGAGCTATCTGAAGACCTTAGGCAGAAAATTATTAATTGTCATTAAGCTAGATAAGGATATAAGAAGATTTCCAAGCATTTGAGTATCCCAATTTCAACTATTGTTTCTATTATCAAGAAGTACAAGACTCATGTACTGTCACAACGCTATCTCGGTCTGGAAGAAAGAAGGTTCTTCCACCAAGAACAAGTAGAAGAATTGTGAGGAAGGTTAATAACAATCCAAGATTGACTGCCAAAGATATTCAAAGTGAATTGGCTTCAAGTGGGACTAGGGTTTCCATTTCAACCATAGGTCGAGTATTTCATGGTGAAGGTCTAAATGGTCGCATGCCAAGGAAAAAGCCACTCTTAGGAAAACGTCACAAGGACAATCACTTAAAGTTTGCAAAACGCCATTTGAATGATGGATATGAGTTCTGGTCAAAGGTTTTGTGGAGTGATGAAATAAAAATCAAACTATTTGGTCACGCTGATAGTCGTTACTTTTGGAGAAAGTCTGGTGAGGCGTACAAAGAAAAGAACACCATACCTACTGTCAAGCATGGAGGCAGTAATATCCTTCTATGGGGCTGTTTTTCCTCTAATGGCACAGGAAATTGTGTTCCAATACATTCCATAGCATACCAAAAGATATTGGCCAATCATCTGAAACCCTCCGCTACAAAACTTGGTTTAAAGCACAACTGGACCTTCCAACACAACAACGATCCAAAGCACACATCAAAATCTACTTCAGAATGGTTAAAGATGAATAAAATCAAGGTTCTGGAATGGCCTAGTCAAAGTCCCGCTCTAAATCCGATTTGAGAATCTTTGGTATGAGCTGAAGAAGGCTGTGCACAAGAGAAGTCCAAGGAATTTGAATGAACTGGTACAGTTTTGCATTGAAGAATGGTAAAAAATCACTAAAGAACGAATCATGCCAAAAGCTCACTGACAAATATTCTAATTGTTTAAAACAGGTTATTATTGCTAAAAGTGCATCAACTAGCTATTAATTTCATTTTCCTTGCCAGCGTATGAATACTTTTGAATTAGCATTTTTGGAGTTTTGCAAAATAATTGCTTAAATAAATAATTGTAGATTTCTGGTAACCTTTTTTTCCTCTCATCTACAAAAGCAAAACTTTTGTTACAAAAGATGTTTCCTATAATTATTTTTTTTCGAGAAATTTCCATTGGAGTATTAAAAGTTTACCTATAACTGTAGATTATATATATATAAACAGTGGTGTTATTAGCTTTGTTTCCAAAGATGACCATTTTGTGTAAATATTGTCAGCCTTTGGAATTTGTGCTTTTTTGCTAGATTAAATTGTGCAACTTGTTACTGACATTTTACAAGAACGGCGAGTGGGCATTCACGTAAATTATGCGCTTACTGTGCATCCCTGCTAAGGCAGCTTCTTTTTTCTGTTTCTATTTTACGCTCAACTGAGTCTTTCCTTCTGCTGTAGGGGAGATCACTTGTCTACTTTGCTTTTTGTGTTCCCAATTACTTGAATATTTTATTATAGAAAGATCCCTTTCTCCTTCAGACACATCAGTAGCAAAACAGATGATTACAATGACATGGCAACAAAGAGACACCAGAAAAAAAATTGTGAGGGCTTTGTAGATTTGTAGGTCGTCTTTGTGGCTTACTACTTGATAACATCAATCCATATTGATGCTTAGAAAGGTTAAAAAAACAGTTGTTCCCTGTAGATTTCTGTTTCCCCATTGCCAACATCTGCTCACTGCAGGAATCCCATGGAGCAGTGCTGTGGTTGGAATAATGCAGCTGTATGAAGGAGCAAATGAGACACTCATTTCCCAGCACATTCCTTCATTTTGAAGATAATGACAGCCTTATTGACAAAACGCATCTGGATACAGAAGATCAGTAGATTTGGGTGATCCCATCTTTTTAGTAGAGGCTTGGTTTTCCATATAATGTACCGTATGTCCTTAATTGCTTGATGGTTCATTCCAAAGGTTACCCTAGTAAGTGTATGGTCTGCTGTGGAATGTTTTTTATCAGTCACATATTAAACACAGCTATTCCCAGAATAAAATGATAAATGGTGTTTTAAAAAAAAAAAAAAAATCATATTTACAAATGTAACCAGTCCTTTTGTCAAAAATATATTCATAACAGCAATGGATAAATTGATATTATAAGTAAAAGATTGTAACCAATTATTAACCAAAATACCAGACTAATATTTCTGTGGTTTTATCAATTGTGATTTTGTAAGTCTGCCAAGAAAACTCTAGAACAGAAATGCTCTGGTTAAACAATTGTTATGGTAGTTATATTCTTCAATATCCGATATTTTAAATACATTTTTAAATATAAATGGAATGTATTTAATGCAGTGCTTACTGTAACCCCTTTTTGTCACAAATTGCACTCATGCAATATCACGTAATTAGATTAACATGAAAAATGGACAAGCTTTGATCCTATACTAGCTCAACAATGAAACAAAGTTAGGCCAGTAAATTGTCCATCCCTGGCCAAGGTTATGCAGTAAATAAAAAAAAACTAACAGGCCAACTTTCAAGGATTTTGCTCTGCTCCATTTTTTGCAAGCTAATATACTCCTCACTTGCTTGCGTGCAAAAACTGACTATTTAAAATCGATCCCTGGCTGGTTTTGCTCCAGAACGCAGGTCAGCTATGGTAATGCAGCACATGCCCTCTTTAATTATTTTTGCTCTGCCAAACAGAAGCAAACAGGAATATTAATGAAAATAGATCGAAAGCAAAAAAAAAAAAAAAATTGTACCGGAAATTAAACACCTTAGTCAATTGGGCTTTTGAAAATGATAGATGTGTCTAATTCTTCAAGTAAGTCCCAGTTCGCGGTTGTTGTTTTATAACAGAGACTTCAGCCATCGGCCAGGGTATTGTGCACAATATTCATTAAGTGTTTTTCAATTGCACCCCATTTCCAAATCAAACTAGTAGCTGTCACCGTATACCTAAAGCTTACGTACACCTTAACCCGCTAATTTCAAAGTAGGTGCTTTGAATGACAGGCGCTGTAGCTGGCAAATGAAAGTGCACAGTTGGTGCAGGTCTTGATGATTGACAGTCACTTAAACAAATGAGAGCATTCTAGCACTGCTTCAGTCAATGAGATATGTCAGAACAGAGTGAAACTATAGTCCTAACGGACCACTGAGATGACTGACAGCGACCCCCAGCCATTCAGAGCGGAACGGAGACGGGACACAAACTATAGGTGATTTCTAAATTATTATTTTTGGTAAGAAAATAAAAAAGTGGTTTTACCGACATTTATCGTACATAAATTTATTTCAGTCAAACTCATATTTTTTGGGTATGTGACGTTTAACAAGCTTTATCGATTAATATCAAAAGGTACCAAGCCTAGTTATAGCGCACAAGTCATTATTTTCAAGCTAATTTTACAGTCACTCCCTGTTCCTCCTGCTGTTAGTCCTGTGCAAAACATCATTTCAGATTTTTATATAGAGCTATAACAAACATGTTTTATACAAAGCAAGCAATACCAGCCTTTTGGGACAACAGATTATGAAAATATCAAAACACTGTGTTTAAAAAGATGCAACTACATACCATAAATTTTCTGGATACCCTGCAGATCATCATTAGGCAGTCTGAAATTATCTGTTTCCATGTACTGGTAAAAAGGGGCCATAATTGCCGTGGGATCGTTGGAATGTTCAAGGCCTAAGGCATGGCCCAGTTCATGAACCGCAACCAGAAACAAATCATTTCCTGTCAAAAGAAGAAGAAAACTTCAGCAAACTGAGCTACCCACAGTTCCCAGGCACACACATGTATCGAAGGTGCTCAAGAGAGGACAGTCCTGAAAGAGAAATGAACAATTGTGCAAATTGTGATTTTAGCTACAATTTTCAATTTTTTAATTTAAATATTACTTTTTTTCTGTTATTTTACTCAGTTCCTCGTGATAATTGGGCCTTACTCATGTCGGACCTACTTCTGTGCTGTTTTAGTGAGTTTTGAGTTTGATTCTGTCAAGTGAGTTTTGAGATTCAAGGGGTCTATTTAACTTACCTATAACTACGGCTGATATAAATACTGCTGTCTTTGGAATGATATAAATAGTTGTCTTTGGAAAACCAACATTTCTAACAGTGCCTCTGAGTCTCTGTATTTAGACTCTCTTGTCTTCAATGTTAGAAAAAAGAAGGAACATCAAGAAACTCAACCAACAGCAAACCATAAGGGCAATAATATTAAAAGGTACAATCAAACCTAGAATACACATAACCCCATAACCATGGTGTGTTCATTCATATATGGCATTTAAAAACAGAAAAGTATGTTCATCAATAAGACTATGGTTCTGAATTATGTTTGCAACCCCACATTTGGAAACAATGCAAATCTTGATTTACACACTAAATCTATTTCTGGATTAAGACTACACTTGGCTTCAAAATGCAGGCTACATGCAGTCAGGGTTTCCATAGATGAAGCCACGTAATAACATCTATATTCTACATAAAATACACTTCAATCAAAAAACCCATCTACAAGTCTCTCCATGTTCACATAAAATATTGGAAAGTTATGTTTAGATTTGTAAGATAAGGGTTAGTTTTTTTTAAGGGTTAGTTTTTAATGCAATTTTTCTACTTATATGTTTTCTATGAAAACACAAATGTTAAGACTATACCTACAGTACATAGCAAAGAGACACACTAGGGAATCATTGCACATATTTGTGTGGAAAAAAGGCCACAAATGGTTAGTTAACCACACTGCAAGAAAAATATGCAATTTTTGAAGAGAAAATATATCTACTTGCGCTACCACAGACCCTTTGTGTGTGTGTGTGAGGGTGAACATTTTTATTAATGTAACAAACTATATTTAAACTGGATAAAGCAGCTGTGTCAGATTCAGAACCGGCCACGATGTAGCAGCGAGAGTTGTAATGTAAATTATATAGTAGTGCAACAGTATGTGGTAACTGCTTGATTTATTGTAGAAGCAATTTTATCCTAAATGTTTTAACTGTAAATTCCTCCACAAACATCATACATCTAAGACACTTCTGACCGATGGCAATGCAATTAAACTTCAAGTCACTACATAACAACTTAGAACATGTTAGACATGAGGCGAGACATGAGGATGATTGATAAAAATAAAAAAAATGTTCCTTTAAATTTACATTCACAACCTAACGAATGTGCATTTGTGGTTTTGGTACAAAATGATCTTCCTTTTGGTTGTGGGTTTTGTTTGCTTTTTTTGTATGCACTTCCTGCTGATGACTAAGCTTTCCTTGTGGTGGAGGTTTTTTCTGGGCTGTCTGACTGCTCATCTGGTGATTTTTAAAATAGAGTTGGATAAAGTCTGCAAAAAAGTACAGATTCCCTGCAGGATTTGTTTAAGAAGATCACCTTCTGTAATAATACAGCTGTGTTACCCACTGTAATGTATTTTCCAACCAATGGAACCAGTGTAGCCTCTGATGAAATTGCTATTTATCCTTTGGTTCTGTTCAGTTTTATCTGTAGAACCAGGATGTCCTTGCCCTACGGTATTTAAAAAACAAAACAAAACAAGGAACGGTAATAATTTCTGATTCCAGGGATGGACTAACAGGTCTGCGAGGAGCCTACTGCTGGAGCCTGTTTCTAACAGAGATGCATTAGGGACCACTTGTTATGTTATTCAGGAGTGGGTATATGGTAAGTGCAAGATCTAAGGTTGAAACGTTGTCATTTTACCCTTCCATACAAAAACCAACACAGGGCCAAATGGTCAGAATGTACACTAGTGTTAACATGTGTTCTACTTCATGTGTGTTTTCTGATACAAGGTCAACAAAAATGTGACTGGCAGTGGTTGCCAACCTAGACTAACATTTAGTTACATATAATTAGTGTCAAACTGTGAGCTCTTTCTCTTCCCACTCCCATCACCTGCTGTGGGCTTCTCGTTTTATTGAAGGAATGTCCACTTCTACCATCATGAAGAAAGTGTAGCCACACTTCTGTTTAACAAGCTAATGTCAGTTCAGGATTTCTAATGCAGTCTAGCAGGGTTTTCCCAGGGGAATTTATGGCAAAGCATATCAATGCGATACAGAGAGATAAAGGCTTTACTCCCCCCCTCCCAAATCTAACCATTCTGTTAAATGTTACCTGTTTGTTCCCATGGACTGTACATCATTATCAACATGTTTATATTATCAATTTTTTATTTTTTTTTTACATCTGTTTATCAGTCTGTTCGTAATTGTCAAATGATCAACTAACACAGGATGCACCGGTTAGTTTGAGCCAAGGGCCATCAATATAGTTACTGACTTGCAAGACAGCAGTTATCCGGATTGCTGTAGTCAGCTATTTCAACAGATTTAGATGACTGGCACTGGGATGTGACACAGATTTCACACCTTTACAAATGGATTAGGGGAAACAGTTCCTTTGAAGTCAAACTAGTTTATCACCTGACATTTGAAACACAGGGAGTGTTAAAAATGGGGGGTGTTACATATTTGCTTTGCTGTGCTCTGCAATTTAGACGTTTATCTGCAACAGTGCATTTTAGGTTAGGGGCCATACCTAATGTTATAACTTTCTCAATGCTATCTTTTTGCAAGTCAACTTGATTTTAAATAGCTTGCATACTCTTATCTTGTTAAGTGTGTTGTGCCTTGCAATTATCTAAAGCAATGTGGAATTCTGTTCACTTTAGCAGCCTAATACAATTTGTATTTATTAGCTACACATGTGATGCATATTTAAGTGTGTTGTTGGTCTGGAGGTGATACAAGTGCTGTGGCTATTCTACTGTATTTATGTTGAGTTACACTGAGGAAGTGGCTTTACCATAAACCACTGTAACAAATAATATATTACCTATTCTATTTCCATCAATGGTTAGGTATCTCACTATTCCAACATGAACATATGATTACAATAATAAATTACGTGGACATGAATGATAGGGAGCCAGCTGCAAAACCTGTACTTGCAATGCCAATGCGATGATTAAAAATCAAATTTAAAATTTCTCTCTCAAGCAAGATTTCCAGATGTCAAATTTTTCAAATGTTGTCAATATGTTAACGTAACATTATTCAACAGGTTTCATTCGACTATGAAGTGAAATTAGTTAATTCTGTAGGGTGATGCAAAACCTTTGGCCATAGCTGTACATTAAACCTACAAACTAACAGGTAAAATAAAGTTGTTCCTAGGAACATTAAATGTGATATCTGAAACCCCATACTAACTCTGAAACTACATGCCATTGGGATTCAATTTACAATTGACCAATAATCTGTGAAACAAGTCATATGCACCTAGGTACAAGCGCTTCAGCTACATCCTTTTCACCAAAGATCTGCATCATCATCTGCTGGGGATAATAAATCAGTAAACTAACAACCAACGTACCACTTTATTCTAGGATTTGGAGTCACCTGTGTGTACCTTTCTCAGCTTCTAGTTTTTTGTGTATTTTTATTTATTTATTTCAATCAGTTGAAAATACTACTAATTTTGTACGGAGAGATTTGTTATATTTTCTGTGTCGCAGGCAAGATTTATTAACTGGGAATCAAACCACTGTCACTGCTGTGTCAACGCTCCTAAAGTGTATACTGTAAAGACATTTAAATAGATAAGAGTTGACACTTCAGTTAACCAGTTGGTGATGACAGGCAGGAGAACACCTTTTAGTGCTTGAAGATACTGAACAGCTCCCTCACAGGCAACTCTGGTTTCTATTCACTCTTCTATCCTCTATTTTAAACGGTATACACTGCACTGTACACTGTAGGGAAATTGCAAGCAAAGTGCCCACGCCATAGTGAAGGTCAAACGTGGACAATCTGTCCACAGTGTAAAATCGTGCCCACTTAGTCCTCTCCCAGCCTCTTTCAGTAGGTGTGCAGTACAATGAAAGACTTGACATGTATGTTTGAAGTTGTGATTCTTTTATTTTATTTTTAAGCCATCTGCCTTTCTTTGTTATGAATGTTTTCAACATGACATCCTAGTGGGAGAATGCACTGCTGAGTGGCATAATAAAAAACTCAACATAGCAGAAATAATGGCTTTGAATCTTTTGTCGGCAGGTAATAAATAAGCATGGGGTTTCAAAGATCAACACTGTCATCTGAAACCCTCTTTTTATTACTCATTTCATAATGGAAGTTACAGAATGAGAATGAAGAAATGGTTATTGTTACACAGCGCACAAGAAACATGTGGAATTATACAAAAACAGCATTGAATTTCATAGACAGGTTAGAGGGAGCAGGTTCTTCAATGTGGGAGGAGAAGGACATTGTCATGAATTCAATTTTTGAATAGTAACATTATATATTTTACTTAAGTCTTTTTCAGAAAGGATTAGGATACTAAGAAAAAAAACAAAACCAAAACATACTACACATAATAATAATAATAATAATAATAATAATAATAATAATAATAATAATAATAATAATAATAATAATAATAATAATATCATACCATCATGATTTGGGTTTCCTAAAGTCCATGGCTCATCTGAGTCAAAGTGTGTGTCTCCACCAATCCCTGGCCCAGGAAAATAAGCGTGTGCCAAAAATCCCCCTTCACCATCAAAAGGAGAACTGTCTCCATGGAAACCTGAAGCAAATATAATTGTAATGTCCACGTCCCTTTTGCCAGACTCCAGCTCACTGTATGGGACTTCCTGAAATGTCAGGGGGGTTACATTCTGCCACACATCGAAGGCACGGCGAATGGCTTTACGAGTTTCCGTTTCTCCTACTTTAGGAGTGACGTTCTTTATGCTGTGTAAAGACATGAAAAACATATCAGAACAAAGAAGAGTTCCACTGTGTACTGAAGTGGCACAATTACAATTTGATTTGATTTATTTAAACGCTTGTTGCGTTTGAGGATGTATGTTGGTGACCTGACTACTTGCTAGGGTTTAAAAAGGTAAACTGATATATGTTACCTTCTCCCAGATGCATAATCTGTGTCTAAAACAGAATCAAAATATTGCCCATTCTTATCTTAGCCCAGTGTAGAGCAATTCATTTTTTTGAAAACCACAACCATAACCAGAATACAATTGTTTAGAGTGATATGAAATCACGGATATACCATAGAAGTATTTTTGAATGAAGTGCATTATAGTATCCCTCCCTCCCCCTCAAAGAAAATCAACAGTAGAGTCTAAAGGATAATGCACAATTGTGGCTCTTAAAATTCAGTCCAGGCAGCGTGGCTGAACTTTAACCTTTGGCTGTTATCATTCCCCTGCAGCTCATGAGGGATGAAAATCTAATTTTTAGGCAGAAGGTCTACTCAGAAATCCATCATCAGTCATCAACCCTTCCCCAATTTACATTTTATTTGAAAAGGCTAGCCCATGATAGAATTAAAAGAGGCCAGAATTTGAATAACAATCTTTATCATCCATTGCTACCGTCATCAATCAAAGTTAAATTGGCCAAAAGCGTTTTTCCTTCCTCTATAAAAGTGTTAATGTTATTGAAATGAATATGTCACCTCTGGTCAAATAAAGATTAAATTCCTTGCTATTATTTCCCTAGAGGCATTTACCATGAAGGTGCTTCATTAATCTCTGGCAGTGTTGGATCCAACTCAAACTCCAGTATCTTATCAACATAGTAAAAGTATGTCAAAGATTATTCCCAGTAGTTCTACTTTAAAATGTAATCTGAAGCTTTACAAAGCAGCCTAAAAAACTAATAATACCTATAATGAAATAACCTTTTTTTATTTTTGACTGTGAATATCATGAATGATGAATGTTTGTATAGCTTGTAAAATTATATTAGTGCAAAAAGAAGAATTTCATTTTTGTTTCCTGAGTATAAATGGAGTAGTATATAACACTGCAGTAATTAGTAACAGCAGGAGTGTGCTTGTTTGACTTTCAGAGCAGCACAGTGCCCTATTCAAGTAACTTGGAGCTGGGTTTAATTAAAAAATAAATAAATACAAATTCATGCAACAGAAAGAGCAAATTCTGGTCCATTTTTATGTTCATAGTCAGGATTTAAGGCATAGCCAAGATTTAAGCCCTGTGGATAAAGAGTTAGGGTTGATGTCGGGTGTGCAACATTGGAGACTGGAGAATGTATTTATCTAGTGCAGGGATAGAACATGCAACAGCAATGTGAGCTTCACCTAAACTGGCTGCAAGCATGCAGGAATCCTGCCCTGAAGAGACCGCACTCTGTATGGGATAGAAAGCAGTTAAATCAGTTAAGACTGCCTTCAATGGTGCCCAAGTTACATGGTGGAGACTAATGTCCTGTTAAGACCAAGTTCAGCATGGTTTAAACCCATGATTTCAGAGGTGAATGGCTAGTGCATTAATGCTGTAGTACACAATGTGAAAATGATGTTAAACTTTTAAACTAGAGCCAATTTATTTCACAGCAGAAATACTTGTGCCGCTGAGTAACAAGGGGAAAAATGTTTTTAAAAAAAATGGTTTGGTTATATTCATGTTCCACAGAAATACCAAAATCAATATTTACACGTCATTGACAAATGAATTGCCAATAGTAGTCTTTCAGAAGCTCTCATCCTGTCAGTAACTGCTCTACCTGTAAGTTATATGTTTGTGATGCCATTTCTGCCCTGTCAGTGCATAGCGCTTTCTTCGGACATTGAACCTGGAGATTCCTCCAAACTGATCAGGCACTCCACACCGAGGCTTCTTCATCCAGCTGTGGAGATCAAATGCATTGGTTTAAGCCTAGCTCTTGAGAAGAAAGAAGGAAAGAAAGAACACAATCAAAACATCTGTTTACATTAAACACTTACAGTAAATTCAATCTAGAGCCGGCTTATTTCATGTGTTGCTAGTTTGTAAACTACTTGTACTCTATATTACTTGAGTATATCACAATAAATAGTTTCAACAGTACAAATAAAAATGTAGCCAGCCTAAACAAGTCAACTTACTTTTACATTATAAAATAAAAGCAGTTTTTGCATTTGTAAGTAACACCACATCCACTCATAAGCAAACATGACATTATAAAACACACAAAATAAGACTTAATTTCTCACCTTAAAGTGAGATCACTACATCATATTAAAGCAAAAAGAAAAAATACAAAACAAAAAACAATGCACGTTACTTAATTACAGGATTAAACTCTGCCAAGATCATCTCTTTAAAATCATAATACATCAATAATGATAAAAAAAATCCACATTTATACATTTTTATTGTTTTGTTTACATTACTTTTACAGAATACTAAGAAACATTACTGGAACACGTGGCTGTGTTCTTATTACTGAAACATGTGGATCAGCAATTATTCATCAGACAGGAAGCAATCGGTAACCATTTAATGTAAAATATCAGACAAACCAAAACTATAGCCTTCCCAAGAGGTTAATGTCTGTGTTTCTAATATTAATGATCTACCCAATGTCTGAACTGGAAGCAGTATATTCTACTACTTGACTTCGGGTTTCATTTGAACCACCTATGACTGCCGGGATAAAACAGCTGGATTGTTTCAGAGTGTTTGATATCACTGGAGAATCCCTCTTGATTTGAAGCACCTATCTTTAAGGGCAATCCCACAATATTCATGAATATGCTTTAAACAATCTAGCTGTGGCTCATCCCAGTGGGATATAGGTTCAGCAGTTTTACCTTGTTTTACTGCCATTGCTTATAACACATGATCCATAAATACAGACGGAATTTAATATTACTCAAACATGGTTAATGAAAACTAAGAATGCAATATTTAACTCTAAATGGAGAATTAAAATGTTGATATTGCACTTAGTTTTGAGTAACATGTTTTTTTTTGTTTTGTTTTGTTTAAATGATCCACTGAAATACTTAGAACTAAGATAGTTTCCTAAAATACTTGCAGAGGTCATGTGGCTGTAATGATTGATTACAGGAGAGCAAAGTGATGGAGTCTGATGCACGAGGTAATTTAAAGCAAGGGCAGCCATGCTCACCAGAGTGCTATCAGGTAGTGTAGCAGTTTCCTCTGTCTGAGGCCCTCACTCAACCTCAGCTAACACACTGCACATGCCATTAGCACTCATGTAGAGTTAACTTTGTGTTTTGAACTATACAAATATTATTTAGGTGTTAAAAGGATCCTGAATTCTTCACGATGCCATTAATGCTTTCTGTCTCCAATATATTTTTGAAAATTAGATTTTGCCTCTACGTAATCATTTTATTAATGAGAACATTACAATGAGAAGGAACATACTGTAATGATATTGAATCTGCAGAACAGCCGCTACTCAGAACATAACTTTACTTGCATAAGGCCAAGGATTAAAGCCATCAAAATGTAAAGTCAGGAATCTGTTACTAAAATACAATAACTGTGAAATATGTCCACGACTAATACATTTATAAACTGAATTGTATTACACTTTGGTAAGTAAAATTCAGGGAAACTTTTCTGGGGAAACTGCCTTGTGATTACTCTCTGTTAAAATGAATTTAGAATGAATCTTCCCATATTAGAATCTTTACATATCACCTAGGTGCATGCTTTATCATTACAGTGCTATTCACAAAACAATGCCATTGCATTCACTGGCGTTTTGTACAAATGTTGTCATGCAACACGGAAGGTGCCCAAAGCAATACATGAGAAAATGGCAATACATGAGTAATTATTTATTCTTGTCTCTGTGTAAAATGTTAAATGAATAAACATGTCATTTTTACCAGAATCTTTCATGCAAGACATCAGGGAGGATACTTACTCTATTGTGTTTCTATCCAATGTTCCTGTGATGTTAATGCCATAAAGCCGCTGCATGGCAGCGATAGCAGACTGCATGGTCTGTGCAGAGCGCAACACAGACATTCGAGGGTCAGTTGGTGGAAGGTAGCCATATTTCTGTAACCAGGACTGCAGAAGAAAAGAAAAGTTTCGATTCAAAATTGAGTAGGTTGGCTACGTTCATTCACAACATAATAAGAAAGGTTTTTACACCAACATTTACAACATTGTTATGAAACGCAATGTTACAACTCTAGTAACAAACACCTAATTTACAGCTTTGTCTACTTAATTGAACCTTCTGCTGGATGTTGCAGTTTTCTAAGTTTGATTTTCCTTTTTCAGAAAAAGGTGCAAATTGAAACTTGTGTTCGGGCTTTGATAAATTTGTCCCAGTGTATCAACAAACAGCAACAGTAAACATGCCATTCAAGCTGTATACTGTTGGGCGGTTGGCCCTTTGAGCAAAATCCATGATCTAAAATAGAATATTTTCGAAAACGCTTAAAATACCACAATATTGAGCAAAAAGAGGGGAAAATATATTATGCTAAATTAGTCAGCTATACGTTCAAGGTTTTCTTTGGTTTGAATTTTCTATCTACATTGTTGTATTTTATATTTTGGACACTATTAAAATGTAATAAATCAGAAATGAATCTACTATCACTAAATAATATTTAGAGAGCAACAATCATTATTGGTCTCTCCATCCTGTTCTGGGGAATGGGTCATCGAGAATGTTATTTCCCTTCCCAATGTAATTTCTCCTCTCCCTGTGGTTTCTGAGAATAAGCTTACATTCACTCTTATGATAGTGTCTGCTCCATGAGCTCCACTGGGCTGCATACTTGCCAATGATCGTATTCTGCCTGCCTGCTAATAAAGCTGTGTTTTGGGTTAAGTGAGCTCTAGCTGATTGGGCTCCAGTCTGAGAAGAATTGTGAAGCTGTCCCTTCCTGGGTTATGACTATCTTTACACTACAGTAACATTCTTACAGTTAAAACACATTCATTACATTAAAACAGAGGCTTCTAGGAATCCAAATTTTGCAAACTATAGCTCGGGCAGGCTGGAGACGAATGAGATGCTGAAGGCCCCCTTTTGTGGTTTTTTTTTTCCCCTGATGTGAACCAAGGCATTATAATTCACATTCCGAGGAGGTATGTCAAAACTCTTTACCTTATTCATTAACATCCCAGAGTGTCACTGTAGTAACAATGTGTTACAGAGAAATAAATAGTACACTAGGAAAACAGAACTGCATTAAACTGTGTTCCAAATCGGGGCTCCCGAGTGGCGCATCCAGTAAAGGCACTCCGCGTGGAGGGCAGGAAGCGCCCTATAGCCTGGAGGTCACCGGTTCGAGTCCAGGCTATTCCACTGCTGGCCGTGGACAGGAGCTCCCAGGGGGTGGCGCACAATTGGCATAGCGCTGCCCGGAGTGGGGAGGGTTTAGGTAGGCCAGGGTGTCCTTGGCTCACTGTGCACCAGCAACCCCTGTAGACTGGCCGGGCGCCTGCAGGCCTGCCTGCAAGCGGCCCAGAGTTGCGTGGTCCGAAAAGAAGTGGACAGCTGAGGACGCGTGTGTTCCTCTTCGTCTCTCCAGAGTCAACGCAGGGGTTGCAGCAGTGAGCCGGGCTTAAAATTGGGCATTTCAAATTGGGGAGAAAATGGGGTAAAAAACAACTGGCAATTCCAAATAAAAAAAATAAAAAATTGTGTTCCAAATCAACAAAAAACACCAACATCTTTGTTCATACTATTTCTATTCCTAATTTTGTGTATTACTGCTGTACTGAGAGAGGTAAAGGGACAACAGTGCAGCAGGGTTACAGATAACACTGATTGCATAAAAATGGAAGTCATTTCATGCTTGCTGTGACCTTAATTACACACACCTGTGTTTAATTATACATTAAAAAAACAATGAAGCCCTTTTACCAAATCAGGATTTTCAATTATTTTTAAAGTATGTGGCACTTACAAGGTAGTAGGGGCACCCATCTAATCGAGGAGCTGTGCATTTCTCATGGTTTAAGCAGGTGTCTGACAAAGTACTCCATTAGTGCAATGAAGGAGCTTTATTTCAGCACTGCTCACAGCAAGGCAAGATCAACAAGGAGAATTGACTTTTGGAGCACCAAGGACCCTGCAATACAAGGCTGTCTGAAAAAAGAATTTGCATTTGCTTTTAATCTAAACAGTTTAATAGTTTTATAAAGGGGTGCACCGATAAAATTCTCGGCCGATACTGTTAGCCGATGGTTATCTACCCATATCGGCCGATACCGATAGGATACCGATAATAAATAGATAGCGCTGGTAAACTACTAGAACAAGACATAGGGCCTATATTTAAACTGTTTTATAATTATACATGTTAAACAATTAACAGATATTGATTAGTTGATGTATTAATGACAAAAACGAACAGGTATTGACTGACAGCACATTCCTGCATTTTTATTGGAGACTCCGCTGGCCAGATTTAAAACGAGATTACAATCAGGATGGAGGCTTGCTAGCGGGATTTAAAGCTGTATTACAGTTAAGACACGGAAGATTTAAATCAGAATTGTGGCGAAATGTACAAAAATTCCTCCAGACAAAAAACCCCAAAAATGTGCCCATATGGATTTCGTTGTGGAAGACAGCAAAGGAAAGAAGGTACAACTTAAGTGTGCAAGTACTGTCGAGTTACTATACATGTTTTGACAGAAAAAAACAAAAAAAAACCCTCAAGCATTTTGGAAAGTAACCGAAAACACTAATGTCATAAGTATATCAAAGACGAAAGCCCCAAAAAAACTGATTTACATAAAACTTGAAAATAGATAAAAAATAAGCACCGAAAAATACAATTAATAAAACCCAAAAAACAGAAGCCCTATTTATACTATACAAAGACTTCTGACAAACCGATTCTCCTTCACAAGCCACAGTGACTCACACATCAGCAGTACCATCACAGACCTACATCTATATCAAAACTAGTTTAGTCCCTCAGCAGTGAAATTCAAACGAGAGTAATATGAATTTCAAAAATACAGACATCAGATGACGAGCATTGAAAATGTTACTCTAAAGAAAGATTAAGCTTTTATTGCTGCCCACAGGGCTCCAGCAAATTTAAGACATCCTCTACAGATTTAAAGGCACGTTTATCATTTAGAACATGTTTCAGATAACCTTAAACACCTCATAATGTTTTTAATCCCAACAACCTGTATTCCTATGTGCACATGCACAAATACAAGCTGGCAGATTTCTGCCAATTTAACAAGGATTTTAACTCCCAGAATCCTATATGATTTTCACTCTCCTTCTCAGTATTCTGTCATGTGACCTCTTGAATTAGAAAGACTGAAGTACAATAGTGTAATACTGAACTATAAAAAACATCACTAGCTCCATGTCCTTTAAAAAAAATGCCACTAATGCCAGACGTATATTCTTTATATATTTAATCTCATATTAATGTATATTGTTCTATATAAAGCATAAGCATAAGGTTCAAAGAAACATAGTTAATTATAAGATCCCCACACAAGTTCTCTGCATGTCTGAATTATGTCTTTGCTATATTGAAGCGTTTGCACACAACATGAGCAGTAACATTGATTTCTAGTCATGTGATCATTCACTATATTTTCTACTACAAAAGGGCAGATTCAGTCTGTGGTGACGTTCAATCAGCTTTTCCAGTGGTGCGTGACATTTGGGTTTTAAATTAAAGGCTTAAAAAATCTGACCACAAGAATTTCGAAATGTTAACTAACATCGTGGCTGGGTCTGGGCATGTCCTACTGTATGTCTGGAATTATGGCTGAAAAACAATGGAAAATGACATGTCTTAAAATTGGTGTTGAAAGAAAACCCTCCCGCCCTTCTTCATTTTGAAATGGAAGTATGCAGCTTTAACACAATCCCAAGAAAAGACAGAACTTTGCTCCCAACGGATATGCAATGTCAAAATTAGAAATGACAAGCACAATCCATTGGCTAAGGGGGACATCGAAAAAACGGGTTTAATACATTTCTAATGAATGTAAATATTTCTTAGATCCTGTGATTGTCTAACCACAAAGCACAACAATAATTTATGTAGCAGCCATAACTACACTAAAAAAAAGCTTATCTCATTAGCAAATCATGAAATCTGAATCTTATTACACTTGAAAAGTAGTGGACTGAAAATAGATATTAAATTGAACCAGTAGACCATACAGTATACTCAAAATGTCTATGTAAATGTTCTTTTGTTCTCAGACTGCTAAATTAAGGGAGTTCCTGCTTCAAAGTCCAAATGTAGCCCATTTCTAATCAAGTACAAGCCTGCTGACTTCCATTACTATCTCAGGAATAACCTAAAACCAATAAAACAGGCTGTGATGAGAACCCAGGAACTGTCTCCGGATCTAAGCACAAAGAAGCAAAGAAAGAAATGTGGTCCATCATTTTGTCAGAAACACAGGCAGATGGGACAACCAAATCAGCATGTTATCTTAACAAAAATAAAGCAACCAATGCTCTCTGGTGGTGTGTTATAACAGTCCAAGGCTACATCTGGTTGATGTTTTCTGTTGATAATGGCAGAAAATGTATACTGTTCATTTATAAGGCTATATAATTATTTGTTTGGGAAAATAAACGAACAATTAAAAAACCCTAATCATTACACAAATGTTTCTAATAGACCAAACTGGCTTGTTTGGGCATTACCACAGACTGAGTTACTCAAATACAGGATATTATCAACATATTACTTTAGATCAGTGGAATCTAGTTAATACGAATAGAGGAGTTTGATTATGTTACTAAATATGTTAAACTAGTCAAATATGTAATTAGCACTGTACACAGTGCAATAACATAACCCAAAAATGTAATACATTCTATAAATTGGCAAACTGAAACTCATTCAGCTTGAGTTGTGCTTGTACGTATCTAGTTGACCTAGATTCATTCCATGGCCGGACACATTTTAGGAAGTCTTCTGTGTTCTTTGTGCTGACTTATTAATGCTTTCTTAGAAATGATAACCCAGCCAAGGCACAGGCAGCTCATCCTGTGCTTATTTCAGTGCTAAGCCTTCACAGTATGTACAGTACCAGAACTACACAAAAAAAGAACTACACAAAAAATATATTATATATCAAAAGGTGAAATCTATCAGATATTGCAGTATAAAAAATACATGTACTGATTCTTTGAATGTAGGCCTTTGCTACAGTAGCTGTAAATGGTCGGTACAGTTAAGCCACACAGCTTGGTGCAAAAAAGGTCCCTGCTAAACAGATGAGAACATTGAATATGACACCAGTTTGAGCCCCTCTGACATCATCTTGTTGCTCTCCTCAGTTACTTGCAAGGAGATTATATTTTTTCCTCACACTGGCTAAATAATTCAGAAGGGTGCAGTGTTGTATGTACAGGCAGTAGGCCAATGCCAAGGTTGCTATGGAGACTAAACCAGCCATACATACTTAACAGTTTCTTTCTCCTATTTTCTGATGAGGTAAAGTACTGATGTTTACTACCCATTAAACACAAACACTGCTGTCTGTTAGCTGAGCAGGCTTTGTTGATGTGTTTCCTGTTCTTTTTATAGACAAACAGATCTACTATTCCTATTAGTAGTGTGTGTCAGGCTCTCTGAAAAGCTGGATGAAGATGATAGCAGCAACATAGCCTTATCAGTAGTTTTATCCCCCATTTTTGTATTTAATTAAACTAGATTGTTCAGCTCCAGTCTGGTCCTACACTGTACATATCTGCACAAATGATTTATGGTCTGTCACATTTAGTGACAGACTACAAGCCTGAGAAAGCTCTAGTTAAGGACTGTCTTTGAGAATAGCTATATCTCTGGAAGCTATCTATCAGCAGGCCACTGGACTGATACCACTCTGTCTTATATGATTATATCTATCTATCTATATATACATTGCCTGCATATTAGATGAGTAAATACATTTGTGCAGTATGTATATTTCCCTCCATCTTTTTCAGACGACATTTATATCTAAACCTGCTTCATACTTCAAAGGCAATGCAATCAGAAATACTGGATACTGTCTTGTGAAAGCCCCGATCTCTGGCCACTGAGCGGATTCAGTACCAAACCTTCCGTATTGTATTAATGTTCACTCAAACAAGCAGTAGACCCACTCATTATCTATACTAAGAGCATAGTGTGTTAATTTGTGCTGTACAGCTACTGTCTCTGCACAAAAATAAAAGCCTTCTCTGCAGTTTTAACATTCATGTAACAGCTCCAGCTTGACAAACTGTAGATGAGAATTGTCTGTGACCAAGATCATTTACTAGCAAATACTACAGTAGCCTGCAGGAACAGAACTCCCAAATATAAAGGTTATAAAGTCCCAACTCCTATCCTACATCGGGCAATCCCTAGAAAAGTAATAGTCAGATCAGGAAGTCAATAGACTGAGATGAAACAACTTTCCACTTCTTACAATGCGTAAGAGAGGAGCAAAGCCCTTTCCACAAAACGAAAGTGTGGTTAGTGGAAGGCATTGGCATTTGAGGAGCTGGTAGGCTCTTATCGTGAAAATGAGTGTGAGCCAGAAAAGTGGAAGTCTACTTTCTAACTAACAATGTTATGCTTTTCAATGTATAGCAGAACTTGATTGCCTTTTAGACAATCAAGTCACTTCAGCCAATCACTTATACTACAGCCATGTATTTCTATTGCAGCCCTGAATGACATGCCTCACAGTTTAATTAAATAGACTACATTTTTATGCCATATTCCAGTACAAAACATACCACAAATCACAGTAAGTTCAATACTGCTTGTGGCACCACCTCAAATGACTGTACCAGCACTGGACAAGCCACTGCTGAGATCACAACAACTGGCTGGAGAGATAGAATCAAAAATATCCAAAGCATTGCATAAATGAAATAACAGAGCTGCACCAGTGTAAAAAAAAAACCTGTTCAAATGGTCTTCATTCTGCAAGATGTGACTTTTGTGCGACAAATGTGTAAGATACTAGAATACCCAAATGAGGATAATTTTGATCATATGAAAAGAATCAAAAGATATCAGTTGACATAAACAATCCAATAATTTCCATATCCATTTGAAAAGTCTTTACAGTTCCGTTTTTGGCCACTTTCCCACATGGGCAGTGTTCAATTAGCATGCAGGCACTAGGCTTCAGTTATTCAGATGGGAATTTGCAATTGAAAATGACAGTCGTAATAGGGTACATTTTAAGTGAAGTGTGTTGTTGTAAAGTCTTATTAACAGTCTAGGTACACAGAACGTCCTGCTTCTAGATTCATTGTAAAATACAGCCTGTAGACTATTCTTACTTAACACTCTTGCAATCTCTTGTTTAATTAATATATATATATATATATATATATATATATATATATATATATATATATATATATATATATATATCCTCATGTGAACTCTCCTGCATTTGAAACTCAGACATGTTAAATAGATAAACATGCAATGTATTTTAAATACATAGAGTTGTTTACTGTATTGAATTCCTGGGGGTCAAACAAATAGACAGGAAGCAATCACAATTGTTTGTTTAATCTTTTTAAATTACTCCAGAGTGGCATTCAGTTTACATTGGGACATAATGCAATAGTAGCTTATGATAAGAACTAAACTTTCAAGCAAATCCAATTTCCATTCCTTACACTTCAGCTCGTCTTTAGCCCACAGGAACAAGAAGCAGTGTTGTTTCTGATGATCCCATCCAGTAGACTGACACTTAAGGAATGTGTAAGCACTCCTCTGTCTGTGTATACATGTGCTAAGTGCTGTCAATGTAATCAGAGCTTCCTGTTTATCCTATATCTTACAAATGACAGGCTTAATTAAAACAAATCATGATCCTTAAGACTTTGAAAAGCATTTGTATTTTCTTTGTGGCTGGCATGCATTCTTTAAATAAAGTGTGTCAAGTACAGTGCGCTGTTAAACATGATCATTTTACCTCTGCCCTCCCAGCCAAGTAAGCTTATGTCAAGATGGAAATAATTTGCTTGGGTTCACCACACCTTCTGCTTGGTTTAAAAACTAGACAATATTTCCCAATGAAGAGGGACACCCCTCTTTAACCAATAAGGTAGGATTACCTTTAACAATCATTGAATAGATCAATTGCAAAGGTTCCCTTAAATATTTGTGACAGCATCACAGGTTTGAATATTCGTTGAGCAGTTTAATTATTCAGTGGTTGTTGGATGCAAACACGGTGGACTCAAGCAACAACACTATAGTTGTCAGAGCTACTGCAGCCAGACACTGTAGTCATGAAATATGAGTTTGTACCAGATAACGAGATTAAAGACCAACACATACTCAACCATTCATTCAAATTTTAAAAGTATTAGATCATGAAAAAACCAGGTTCATCCCAGCAATCGAAGTTATGAAATAGAATGGAGCTGCATTTTCACAATTAACAAGGAGGAGCCTGCAGATAAAAAAAAAAAGTGTAAAATCAAAATCAATATTTGCAGCACTACTCTGAAAAGCTATAGCCAAGGAAAACAAAATGGAATAATTTCATATTATTAACAATTTAATCTAATCTGAAATTCACACTGAAGCCGTATTTCAGACTGTGTTTGTTCTTATGATGTCGTGTTTACACAATACCTCTTGTCAATAGGAACCAAGCCTTTGGCTAGTAGGCCTTCTAGTAAATCCTTTAAATAAGTAAATAATAATATCCAGCTGCAGAATAAAATTAAAGAGGCTGTGACTCATTTTAATTACTTATCCTTTGCTTAAATTACATCTGTTGCCAAGAGACTCTTGATGCTAGGTTTGGATTAAAACATGAATAGTATTATGAGTAATGGTAACTAAAATGCTGTCAAAGCTGTTTATTGTTGGTTTCTTCCTAATACAAGTCCTTATAAAAGAAAATAATAAAATAAAGTGCAGTCCAGATTAACCCTTTATGGTAAAAGGGACATGTGTCCCACCAAATAAATTATGCTAGCTTTCTTATTTTTGCAATGCAGTGCACGAAACACGGTTTAAAATGTACTGAGAGGTTGGATCTGGTCATCCAAATGGTCAGTTTCCTTGTGATACTTGAGTATTCCTTTCAGCAATGGTCAATGGTCAATACTTGAGTCACTGTGAAATGTATTTTAAGAAGAAAATGTTCACAACTGCTCAATTCCTTGTGTACCTTAAGGGGTTAGTACATGGATATTACATTCAGTACACCAAACCGGGCTTGACCTACATCTGAATTCAAGACTGGGGTAAAACAAATCTGTTTGAAATGTGTTTCAGCACAACTGCAGCTGTGAGATGTGAAAATAGTGGCTTGGGCAAGGACTGGGGATGGACACCCCTTGTGCAACATCCCACTGTGCAATGTACCTGGATTTGTGGAAACTCTAAATTGGTAAGTTTAGTTCTAGCTGTAGTGTGGTTCAGCAGGTAGAACAATGGCTCCCCCCTGCACATCTACAGAATCTCCCGATGTCAGTACAGCTCTCTCAGAACCCAGGTTGGACCCCAAGGCAAATCAAACCATACCATTCATGCCTCCCATAATCAGCCAGTCATTGCCCTGCTCAGTGAATTACTTTCCCAATGAACTATACTGAAGAATGTCTTGTGGAAAATTCCAGGCAAAGAAGATCTTAGACCTGATGAACTAATTCCATCTTTGCAGTTGTGGATATTGAACTTACTTCAACTGTACCCAGCATTGAACAAAGTGCCTCTGCCTATTAAAAACTGAATGAGCCATACCAGAAACTGACAAAAAGAAACTGCAACAGATACTGACAGATACGGAAATGCCAGTCTATTAGTTGAACTGGATAAACAGTCAAAGAAGGTAGAACGTTGTACCGTGACAGAATTCAGTCAAATAAAGTGAAACGTTTAAATAATAGTTGCAGACATGCTATAGTGACATCCCCATGTTGTATTCCTCTTGGAGACTGTTGGTGGGAATTATCCTCTTGCCCCGCACTTTTGGATATTTTGTTCAACCAGTAAACAAAAAGAATAATAAAAAAAAAAAAAAAAAACATCATTTGCATCCACATTTACTGTTTCATTAAGTGATATGCATTTAGACGACCATGGCGGTATTAATATAGGATTATTTTTCTAATATAGAATTTTGTAAAATATTACCCAGATCCCTACTTATTTACGGTATAAAAACAGCTCACATCTGACAAGTCGAACTCTGCGTGACCCATCTTTTGTATCATGTACGTTTACAGTGAAATAAAAAAAAAAAAAAAAACATAAATAAGAGAACATATCATTTTGTATCCAGTGCTCTTCTAAATCTGTTCAATTTAAAACTGTATAGGCCCATTTAACTTTGACTGTTTGAATAACGGGTTATATGGCTAAGAAAATACCGTTTTTTGTTTGTTTGTTTCTTTGTTTGTTTTAGCTTGACGTAACGCACACACACACACACACACACACACACACACACACACACACACACACACACACACACACACACACACACACACACTTCCCAATAGTATTAGTACGACTGACTGATTCACCATGGTCAGTGTTCATACAAGTGAATACAACTTGGCTACTATCGAAACACATATTAAAAGACATACATGCTCAGTTGACAGTCTTCGTATAATATAAAAAATGATGCTCTTTCTGTGTTATCTAAAATTCTCACATATTTTGACCAATCGTGTATACAGTATGATAAAAAAAAAAAAAAATCAAGACTAATTTAATTAGATTTCGTCATCTGGTATAAATAATATATTATACTTACACAGATCACACCGATGTTCAGAGTAACACTTCACAGATCACGCCGATTTCAGAGTAACACTTCTGTTATTTCTCGTTATACTGTAACTCAATGGAAGCCACTGTCTTCAGGGTCACAATTGGTACTTGTGTGATATATTTTCGTTTATAACACGGTACCATGTGGACTACTTTATTAGGGTACAGATCTGTGTAATCCTATTGTGTCGTTGTAGAGTTGAACAATTGTGAAAGAAACAAAGCAGTATGACACATATAAACGCCTATGGATTGCAAACAGAAAGCCACTTTGTAACTAGTCTACCGAGCAAGCTAGCCTGCACACAAAATGCGTTCAATCTTCAAAGCAGAATTGATGCCCTGAAAACAAATACAATTACATTTATAAGGATGCTTTTTTTTAAGTACCAAAACCCTCGAGCTCTCCCTCTTACCTCTACACTGAAATGCTGCTCCTCTCCGCAGACCGCACATAAAATCCAAAATAAGGTTTGCAAGCAAAACGCCCAGGAATATAAACAATTAAAACGTCTTCTAGTGTGGAATGTAAATATAATCATAGTGACCCGTTTTTAAGATATATTATATATTTAAATAAAATAAATCCCCGTGATTCAGATGAACAAGAACATTGGTCGAGAAATGTGGATTGACTAGATCCAGAGGCGAGATGATGATGATGATGACGGAGATGAGTGTCTTTGGCCGCTCTGCTGTCTGTCGGAGGTTGCAGATAGGAGCTATGAGAACTCACATTTAGCTTCCTTCGCTCTGTGGGATAGCTGGTCATTTTCATCCAGTTCTCTTTACTACGGCGCATGCGTTTATCCAACCGGTACAGTACTGCTGTAACACACCCTTTCATGACCGAACTGCAGCGAATTACTGAACCACAATGAAGCCTGTGTGCGATATTAGATTTATTACAGTATGTTATAGAAATTAGTACAAAACATTTGTAATGAAAACCAGACATATTCATTCCACATTCCATCCTAAAAGGAGACTAGATCTTGATTACCTACAGGGGCGTCATTTCAGATAAAAATCGTGTATCAACATTCTCCGTCCCAAATAGCATCATGCATGAGATAAACCTGCCCCATAGCAAATGATGCCCTGTCTATAACCTTGTAAAGTGGTTTGGTTGGGTGGGTTTTTTTTTTTTTTGCTGACTAAAACGTAAGAAAAAATAGATACAAATATAAAAATCAGCGCCACATTTCTTGTTATGGTAATAATAGCGTGTCATTTTTTTTTCGCACACAGCTGTAATAATCTACATTATCAGGTCTATGCGCATCTTCAGAGTTAATTGCCGTCCCTGAAAATGGTACAATTATTATTATTATTTATTTCTTAGCAGACGCCCTTATCCAGGGCGACTTACAATTGTTACAAAATATCACATTATTTTTATGTACAATTATCCATTTATACAGTTGGGTTTTTACTGGAGCAATCTAGGTAAAGTATCTTGCTCAAGGGTACAGCAGCAGTGTCCCCCACCTGGGATTGAACCCACAACCCTCCAGTCAAGAGTCAAGAGCCCTAACCACTACTCCGATACATGTACTGTGAGAAAGTTGTCCGCTAGAGGGCAGTGATTGTTAACCATATTTGAGAGTAAACTATATACAAGTCGTGATAACTCTCTTTATTTTCAATGTAGTGGGAATGTCAATGGAAAAGGCCAGCTGCAAAAGGAATAATTCATGATCCACAATGAACCTGGGGGATAACAGAAACACACACAGCTTTAGGTATGTGGCTCAAGCTACATAATAGTCTAAAATACTCTGCAAAAAGTTTTCAGTGCACCACACCAATTCTGCATTATTGCTATCATTTATTGTACATATACATGAACACGTAAATCAATATCTCATGTCCCAAAAAATGACTGCTGAAAGTAACATGTATGTTGGTATGAATTTTGAGGCATTTTAATCAGTTTGCTCAATTTAATATTATTTTCATTTGAAATACTCATACTCTTAAAAAAGGCCTCCTCTTTATAATTATTGAACCAGCTTTAATGTTCATTTTTAATACTCATAACTGTTTCATTGTCTGTACCGTATTGATTTTGCATCACAAAAGAATAATCAAATCTAATAAATGTACTGTTGACATGTTGTGCTGTGCTATTTATTTCATTTGAACCAAAATTAGTTTACTCTATTGTAGACACTACGGTGCCATTCACTAAAATATTACTTTAAGTCTGAGGGAAATCATATTGAATTTGATCAATTTCTCACCCAGAGTTTTTCTGTATACTTTTAATTAATAATAAATACCTCACACTCACAAAGCCAAGAGTTATATATTGATGACAAACACATGTGTAAGTCTGTCTCTGCAGACCTTGCATTGACTCTTATGAAATGAAGGTTTACAGTTCTACACTGTCTCTGAAGACCTTGCATTGACTCTTATGAAATGAAGGTTTACAGTTCTACACTGTCTCTGCACACCTTGCATTGACTCTTATGAAATGAAGGTTTACAGTTCTACACTGTCTCTGCACACCTTGCATTGACTCTTATGAAATGAAGGTTTACAGTTCTACACTGTCTCTGAAGACCTTGCATTGACTCTTATGAAATGAAGGTTTACAGTTCTACACTGTCTCTGCACACCTTGCATTGACTCTTATGAAATGAAGGTTTACAGTTCTACACTGTCTCTGCACACCTTGCATTGACTCTTATGAAATGAAGGTTTACAGTTCTACACTGTCTCTGCACACTTTGCATTGACTCTTATGAAATGAAGGTTTACAGTTCTACACTGTCTCTGCACACCTTGCATTGACTCTTATGAAGGTTTACAGTTCTACACTGTCTCTGAAGACCTTGCATTGACTCTTATGAAATGAAGGTTTACAGTTCTACACTGTCTCTGCACACTTTGCATTGACTCTTATGAAATGAAGGTTTACAGTTCTACACTGTCTCTGCACACCTTGCATTGACTCTTATGAAATGAAGGTTTACAGTTCTACACTGTCTCTGCACACCTTGCATTGACTCTTATGAAATGAAGGTTTACAGTTCTACACTGTCTCTGCAGACCTTGCATTGACTCTTATGAAATGAAGGTTTACAGTTCTACACTGTCTCTGAAGACCTTGCATTGACTCTTATGAAATGAAGGTTTACAGTTCTACACTGTCTCTGAAGACCTTGCATTGACTCTTATGAAATGAAGGTTTACAGTTCTACACTGTCTCTGAAGACCTTGCATTGACTCTTATGAAATGAAGGTTTACAGTTCTACACTGTCTCTGAAGACCTTGCATTGACTCTTATGAAATGAAGGTTTACAGTTCTACACTGTCTCTGAAGACCTTGCATTGACTCTTATGAAATGAAGGTTTACAGTTCTACACTGTCTCTGCACACCTTGCATTGACTCTTATGAAATGAAGGTTTACAGTTCTACACTGTCTCTGCACACCTTGCATTGACTCTTATGAAATGAAGGTTTACAGTTCTACACTCCAGAGAGGCATGGATTACAACAATCATGAACATTTGAGATGAAGTAATGTCTTGAATGAAAAGTCTTCTTTTAAACAAACAAAAAGTAGTATATTGGTTATGCAGTCCGCCCAATTGACCCCTTCTTGTACTTCACATCATGGCTTCACTTGATGAAACCAGTTGCATAGGTTTGCTCGGTTTTAAACTGTCCATAAACACATCCACACCCATGTGGATAATAACTACAGCACTAATAACATGCCAGTAGGTACCTGTACATCACATATGTTTGCACTTCATTATCTAAACCAAGATACAATATATTCCTTTTTTTTGGTACCTAGCTGCAATTTTCACTGTTCATTATGAAACAAATAGAAACTGTAGCCCATCATATGGTAACCATGGTTATATATTCAACCTTTTTTGAGTTACAGAAAATACATTATGTTATATAGACATTTTTACTTCCCATATATTTTAAATGGACTCCCTGAGGTGGTGATTTCATTCAGTTAAATCCTAATTAAGATCTGATGGCATTTTATTCCTTGTCAAAGATGCTTCTTTCTTTCTTTCTTTCTTTCTTTCTTTCTTTCTTTCTTTCTTTCTTTCTTTCACCTCTTCAATATGTTACATTCTGATTTATAAATTGTAATGAGATCAATAACTGTGTTGCAGTTGGAATCTGATAAAAAGGAAAATCCCTTGAACTAATGATTTAACATACAATACAGATCAGAAGTAATTACAATAAAAAAATGACAGATCCACCCAAGATGCACTCAGCTACATTTTTAGCACTTGGCCCTGACTAAAAGACGTCACTAATCGCAATTACTGAATATGTTATCTGGACCCTTGACCCTTTGTACAAAAAGGTAAGTGGGCAAAGAAGAATACCATGCTGACTTTCTGTGTACTGATATTTTACTCATTCTAATTCATATAAAGAATATCTGTTCTATAAAATGTTCTTTTCTATACAAAATGTCGTTTTCATAAACTTGATAACCGTTAACATTCTCGACACATTTTGTCCAGCAACACAGCTAGAGTGGTTTGCCATGCAGGAGGTTTTATTTGCTTGATTATGCACACAACATTTGCACAGTAACTTTCCCCATGAATTATTAAACACATGCATAGAAAATGATTTATTTTGCATGGCATAAATAAGCATTTCAATGGTATGTTATTACATGTTAATAAATAGTCAATACATTTGTATTAGTGTGTTTGTGTGTAAAACACCATTGGTCAATTGCAACACACTAAAAGCAGCGTACTAACTGGGGATGACCCTGTAGGTGCATGGAGGACAGTACTAAAGTCTGCAAGCCAGTTTCAATTGCAATGAATCGAGCGCCTCAAGATAGTCTGCGGGGAGGTTGTAAGATGTTCTCAATTTTTCTGCCCCCTAGAGGATTGTAGGACATGGTATTAAGTTAGTCCAGTGATTCTGTAGACTAAAAGACTAACTTGCTATTCATATAACATACTATAGTTAGGGCCATTTCTCAAATTTCTTAAACCTATTCTTTTCAACGTCAGGCACTGAATATGATCGCATTCCGTGCTGAAAATATCTTTTATATGAAATGCAGACATTTATTTAATTATATTATTATAATTATACACAAATATAGAAGAGACAAATGTAATAAGATGCTGTACAGGAATGCATCACTTCTCTTACTCTCCTGCCCCTGAGACAACTGAGCAATAAAGACATGTAGCAACAAGGAATGCATTGGGCCTCTAAGCTCCGCTCTTGACAGTTTCTTCCTCTTGAGCTCATGATGAGCAATGGACTTTTATTTGGGTAATCAACTTCCAGTCTTTTTTGTTAAGAAGACATATACATACTGTATATGCAATCTCTAGTATGATTTATCACTTAATAATTATAGGACCTGAGGCCAAATTAACTGGGAATCACCAAAGTGTAATAAAAATATATAGCTTACCTAGCATTAGGAATACAGACTTATTTTTTCACTTTCACTCAGATGAAGCCCATGTTTCCCTCCTCATGCAACCAGATCAGTAATAGGACCCCACCTGTGCTTTACATTCACACTCATTTTTTATGCTGCTCATAGGTGTAGTTTCTCCTAGGGCTTGATTAGCATGTTAGGGCTCCACAGGGCTTGTTTAAATGGAAAATCTCTCCCAAATGCATACATGCGAACTTCGCTAGATATTTAAGCTTTATTGTGTATTCTAAATTTAAAAAATAACTATCAATATTATCATACTACCCAACAAAACCAAATTCCACTGTGCTTTCTGTGATTTTTTTTGTTTTGTTTTGATTTTCTGCTGTTGTATAATGCAAAATGTGTCATGTGGCTACAGTAATTCAACAAGTGAAAGTCTTAGTGTTTCTGAGCTAAACAGACCAGAGCTCAATTTCACAGCAATAATACATCTTGGTTAACTGTGCAATGTCTATTACAAAGGTTCATTTTCTGTTTTGTATCGTCTTTTCTCATATTTAAGCATTAATGTGGAGGTCTCTTAAAATTATTATGTATGTATTAAACTTGGGAGATGTCGGGTAGGAATGTATGTAATTAACTGAGGTGAAGAGGAGATCTGCATTTATTTAGATGGATCTAAGATGAAATGCTGTACATTGCACTAGTGTTACCAACGGAGCTTCAAGCCCCTAAATACTAACTTTTAATACACCCAATACTCCAGTTTATCTTTTTGATTACTTTTTAAATTAAAACAGAATTATATTGCTTGTTTAACACACAGGGATTAGGCTTAACTAGCAGATAATAACCCGAAATGGCTGGGGCAATGTCCAATGTTCTATTAGGTTTATAACATTGAATATGTAATGTGCATTATCATTAGTAACAATAGTAACAATCATGGACCTACGCACAATCAAAATGTATTCCTCAGAAAGAATTTGCTATTCCCCCTCATGGCTAGAGACAGAGACAGTTGTTTGTATTTAAAATGCAGGCTTGGCTCGAGTGCATGTATATCATTATAATCGTAATATACAGGGATTTGAAATGCAGATAATATATAGTGGTCATAATAATATATTCTTATGATATTAAATAATAATTCTATATTTCCGGTATATAAAAGTAGGCTGCAGTATTATTCAAGTGATTTCAGTACAGTAATGCACATACTTCCTTTTCCTAAAGGTGCATCCCTTCTGCCATGTGCAGATCTGTTTAGCAGCATGGATGGCTGGAACCGCATCACGTTTATACTGGGATAGAACTGACTGGTCAAGATTGTATTCTGAGCTTAGCTGGAACCCTTCCAATCTACCCATTTTGTTTGCAGGACATCAGGAGACAGTGGAGCCTCTACCAAAGAGCCATCATCAGGGGCAACGTTGATAGGTCAAGCTATTTGAGACCAGGAAGTGGAATTTATAAAGTTGAAGCACAAAAAACAGCTACAACATGCGATCTAAAACAGCAAAATCATCACTACATCATCTGTTCTGTAGCGCTGTTTCACTGAAGTGGTCTAGTTGATATCAAGTCATGTGACAATACCTGTACAGTCATGATTAGATACCAGAAAGGAACAGTTTGGATTGTTTCAATATATATGCCAAATTAATTAAAGAACACAACTATCTTTAAAAGAATAGGGTGTCTATTGATACTACTGCTAGAGAAAAATAGGTATTGTAACAAAATTAATGTAACACTCATTTAAGCATGATTGAAATGGTAGTACAGCTTTTCTTTGTTCACACAGACCAGGTGCACAGTTTCAAATAGATATGCCTCTCTGTAGATGGTGACAAAGTACTTAATTGAAGTGCCTCCTTTTATTTACCCACCATCTGTTTGGTGTTGCTATTTTGTATTCTGTTCTTTTTTGGGCTACAAATGATGTATGCATTTTCATAACAGATCTTTTCGCGGAGGATGTTGCTTGTTTTTGCATTTCCTCCCACATCTCAGATTTTTACTCTGGCTCCAAACCTTTTCTAAACATATTACTTATAGCAAGAACTCCATGTGTGCTTACGTTAAATGGTTCAAGTTGCTATGGTATCAATTTTGAATGATTTCCAAATGAATTAACCCTCTTGTCATTTACTGGATTTATCTTTTGTCTGTTTTTTATATTGTTCCACAAAAATGTTTTCATGCAGGGAAGGGAAGGGAGTGCTGTAGTCTTAATAAACCTCCCTTGGATGAAATGGAAATGACGCAGGTGTGTTACACAGCTTGTTAGGGTAACTTCCTCCTCTAAACCCCACCCACTTCTGCATCACAGGCTTGTGTGCTGAAACCCTTGAAAGAGCCAGTGACATCCTGAGAGAGACATGCCAAGCCTAGCCATGTGAAAAAAAACCTGTGACACTTGCACAGACCTTGCACTGGCAACATTATCCAATAATTAGCTGAAGACATTGTAGACTTTTGATGTGATGTGATAGGACAGAAATCCAGAATGGATAAATCTGACATAAATATGTACAAAACTAAAAGCATAACTAATGTTAGTAGGGCTTTTAATAACATTATACAATGTTTTGTATTACTGAAAAAAAAATAAAAAATACCCCAGGCGAGACAGATAGGTATTGTGGTTAATAGTGAGGAATTAGTTAAACAAAACGACCTCTTTAGGATAGCAGAGATTCTAAAATAGTATGCAGCATTGTATAAAAATAAACAGATAATGGCACACACATTGAATGCTGTGCACAGACTGGGTATTTACATAATAAGCTTATGTGCTTATTCGGATTTGCAACTACTACCTTTCCAAGAACCCAGCAAGCGATAGCTGAAGTGAGATTTCTACCATCTGTGGGGTCAGCTTTGATTAGAGAAGTGCAAAGACAGCAGGGTAACAATAAATCACAATTGGTGGTTTTTCTGAACTTACTTCCATTCAAGAAATTACAAAGAGAAAGTAGAACTAGTTTTAGAACCTACACTTAGCCTACAACACATTTATTGAGTTTCAGCTGTTATTTCCAAGAACCCCACCCCCAAATTCTACAAACACAAACATTGTAACTTATAATCTTCTAAAAGGAGAAATAGTGTAGGCAAGCATACATTTGTACATACTTAGGTAGACATGTACAGTACTTCGCACTGTAGATTTGCATATACTGTATTTAGAGAACTGCTTGTACAGTGCTAAATAATATGCTAAGGACCTTGTCTTTATCAAACGTTTTTGAGTGTGCAATAATCTGGGCTGTCTGGAGGCTGTCTGTACAATGTATCCAACAATTTTACATTTATCTAGGGAATTTCTTACCCAGTTATCTATGAACATATAACCTACACCTCATTTATTTTAATCCAAATAAGCATTGCAGGAATAAAGGACTGCATCTTTTACAGCTTCCTGGTTACATGCCACTTTCACATTTTTTAGTTGAACCTGTAAAACTTATTAAAGACATTTAGGGGCTGCAACGTCTTTGTAGAAACAGCAACTGAACTATTTATGAAAGTCTGCAAGAATTATGCCAAGGTACAAGTTAATTTAAAAAAAAAAAATGTTAGTATAAGCAACACCTTAAATACATTTTAATTTATTTTGTTAAAACACATGTTTCAGGTCATAACCCATATACAAATTTAGAATTATATAGCAATCCATATTGCATATACAAGCTATATAATACTGGAAATGTCTATAAATGTACAAAAAAGATATTGTGAACTGGCCAGTTACTCAAAGTTACCTGCTGCATTCTCCATAATTATATATATATATATATATATATATATATATATATATATATATATATATATATATATATATATATATATTTAACAATCTGTAGTTTGGACACAACTGTTGAAAACGATATTATGGTATATGGGAATTGCATTAAAAATAAAGCCCAGAAGCCTAAAAGAAGCCTGTTTGATTTGGTGGAAAGCCAATTTTGATTGAAGCCACAGGAAATATTATTCAGGTTTACAGCAACATGAATGCTGGGTAAGACTGCATTGTTAGGTTATTGTGTTCTTTTATTTTTAGTAGACTGCCTGGAAATGTTACTCACTGAATCTTGCTTCAATAGTAAATCAGTTTTAAAGATCAAAATGCCCCTGGAAGGATAAGCTAAGATTAACATTGCAATTGATTGATTTGGATGCTGTAGAGGCAGATGCAGATCGACATCAACATGCAATCCAAACGTTTCTATAGCAGCACATTCTTTTTCTCACCTCTTGAGATTTTTGTTGATTGCAGTGTGCTAAATTAGCATCACAAAATGCCATTTCAAATGTAAGAATAAATCAATAGTAGCATCATTTCTAATTCATTAACCTTCAATGCTTGAAGACCAACTAACACCAGATCTACAGTAGTCATGATAAATATTTTTGAAAAATCATTTTTCAGCATATAGTACAGCACCTAGCCTTTCTCCGATGACAAGTGAACAATGCTTTACATGAATTCCAGTATGTGGACACTTAAATATATCGTAACACTTCTGGCTGGCTTTACAGCCCCTGATTAGCACCTGTACTACGTAATGTTACCTTAGGTAAGGTAGTCCAAATTAATCGGGGTCCGTGAAACTAGTCGTTTATATTTATCTGGCCAAATTAACAGGAATTAAAAAGCAATCAAAATATCTATAATTTTCCATAATAGTATTTATAATTCTAAATGTAGTCGTAATAGTTAGGGAAATGTTTATAGTTTCCAATTAATTCTAAGATGTGAGAAAATCAATGATGTGTCATCCTGTTTGTCTACATTTTCAATGCTCTTTTTTATTATAGTGGAATGCATTGCCAGAACTATTTATTCTCAGTAGTGTTTTCACTTTTAGCAGGCTGTACGAGAGGCCCTGCTCAGACATATTAGGTACCTAGATATTAAACCTTTTAACCCGAACTGCTATAAACTGCTTTAAAGGTTGGCTCAGCTGGTAAAATAACGGCTGTGCTATTTAAAGTTCCTGGGTGTAAAGAGAAGAATGGTTTGGTGGTGGGATCGGAGAACACCCACCGATGCTCAGTTCTCCTGAACTGTTGTTGGGAGTTGCTGTAGCGAGGGAACATAATCAGAAATTATAAAATGTCTGGGTATATAGAAAGCAAAAACTATTTTCATTTGTATTTCTTTAAAAAAATCAAAAGCACATTTGCCACGAGATGATCTCGCCCAGTGATTAAACTTTCCATCACTTCAAAACTGACATGGTTTGAGATTACAGCAAAATGACAATGCAGTGAAATAACTTCTCAGTTTACAGTTTGAGGTCTCAATCTCAGATGCCAGAAGCTTGTCCATCCACTACACACCTTCTTTGAGGCTGTTCAATACAGGCCTATGTAACAGGGCAGAGGCTGGGAGCGAACCGGCAAGCCCCACAAGCGAGTGTCTAACCACTGTGCAAAAGAGCATTCATGGTTTTAGAGCTTTTAACTTCATCCCATCTCACCGACAGGTTACAGGACCGAATCTGTAACGGCAGTGTATCAACACAACACTGCCCGTTACACCTAGTAATAACTAAAGTTTAGTATTAGTTTAGTTGACAAATATGTTTCTATATCATTATTCTTCTGAATGTTATATTAAAGTTCCTTTAGGTTTACTCAAAAGGTATGATTGATTAATTAAATTTGCAGATGAGAATACATAAATATGTTGCAGTTTTTATTTAGCTAAGGGGCAAAAGGATACATGGGTTGCAGTTATAAAACATAAATTAATGTAGAAGTTTAAATAAAGCCAAGGTTGTTTATAAGGTATAGCACTGTCTAAAGCACACAGAACTGTGGGATGTGATTTTTTACAATAAAACAAATCCAAACTATACACTCTAATCTTGTCATAATATTTTCAAAATGGTACAGAGATTTAAAAGGTTTAAGATTATAAATTATTACACATTACTTTTAATGACATTCAAGGAAAAGTAGAGATAAGTAAATCCTGCAGTAATCTGCTAATATGTTTTATTGACAACAGAGGAGATGCCATCCTGTTTCCCAGCCATACTAATTTCTATTTCCATGCACTAGCAATCATAATGTTTATTATTTGTCTGGGTTTTCAAAATGAAGTCAATCACAATGTCAATTAAATATTTAAACGTGTGGTTAATTTCATATATTTCAGCATCTTGTTATTTACTGTAAAGTTACTGTTTGAGCAATTCAGTTTTACAGTTGTATAAGTCATTTAAATAAGTAATTTAAACTTAAAGAGGTTTCCTGATTTTGCTACTGGTATAGCTACATCGCACACAAACATACGTGCAGTGTGTTGGGTGCATATCTTCGAAGTTTGATAGGCCATTAATGCTTGTCAAAGCATAAACCTTGGAGAAAAATATAACTATGTTTCAAAAGGGAAAGAGCCATGTTACCTTCACTTACTGTATATCTCAACCACCATACAGTCACCTTTTTTCTTTCTTCAAAAGGGTTTAATAAAACCGATGTGGGTCGTAGATTTTAGTTTTTGAATGTGAAATGTTTCGGTCAGATACAGTATACAAAATATATATTTGTGATACTAATTTCCCTGTAGCAAATAAATAAATAAATAAATAAATAAATAAATAAATAAATGTCCTGTATTTCAGTTTTACTATGTCATTGACATTCTGATCTCCAGCTGTTTTATGTTAAAATGGGCCATCCAGTCAGTTATTGTCTGATAACAAACTGTTTCAACATAACAGGACACATTTTTACGCAATATTCAAGCTATGTATGACAACAACCCATCCATCATTGTTATATACGTATATGCTACTATGACACATGCTAGAATATCCTGTTAAGTATGTCCTCTCTCATTCTCTGATTCACACGATTATCCCAAACACAAAATGAAAGCTGGACTTATGTGAACAGATAAACTACAACTGATGTGTATATGAACATGATTTGGGCTACCAAGGTCTTTTAGTATCCATCACAAATTTCCTGTGAAATCCTCAGCAGTACTCAAACAATGATACACACATCCACCTGAGTTGTTGCATTTTGGTGTAAATGATTCCATGATCTATGCCAAAACAATAATAGATAGTGGTTGGGAATCTGTAGTAGGATATTATACTGGTGAGAAATTAAATACTATACAAATCGAAGATGATTAAGTATCCCTGTAATGCTCTTCTGGTTCTGTCATTCAAATTTGAAAGAGTTGGCACATACTGTATTGGTTTTCAGATACTGTATTGGTTGGCACATACTGTATTGGTTTTCAGATACTGTATTGGTTGGCACATACTGTATTGGTTGGCACATACTGTATTGGCTGGCACATGCTATATTGGTTTTCACTTACTGTATTGGTTTTCACTTCGGTTTGCCTGATTTTATTTTTTTTAATCACACAATAGCACATTATGCTGCTTGACGATTACAATGCAGCATGTCTGTTCTGTTCTCTTTATCTTAATGAGCTGGTTGGATGTTGCTTATTTAGTTTCATTGGATGCCCTTAAACTATCAAAGTTAAAAACATGGAACTTGACAACTACAGCAATTTGTAATAGAAGTATTTTGTTTTGTTTTGCTTTTTGCTTCATCAGTCTTCATTAACCTTATTTTTTTTCACTTACATGCAGTGATAACTCGGAAACCAGTGATAGAAATAGATCTGGAGTATCATTCCAACTCACTGGTTCATACAAGCTAACCAGGAGAATACGAATTCTAAAACATTACCATAGAGTTTTGATTAGCAGCATTGATATTGCGCTGAAGATCATTTGGTTCTGGGTGTTTTGTACACTTTAATCGAGGATATACAGAGGGACAATACTGTACATAAAAGAAATAAAACCAGTTTTGTTTCTGGTGTCTAATCTAATCACTTCTTGTGTGATAGGTCTCTGTTACTAAACCGAAGGAAAAGGGGGGGCAGTGAACTAATGAGAGTGAATTTTAAAACCTGAAAAAACAACTAGAGATATGGCCAAAAGTTTTGTATTACCTAGAATTCTAGGATCGAGACATAAAAAAAACCTATATGAACATAATTTAGATAATTTATTTAACATCCTGTAATCAAGGAAACTACAAAATGATAGCCATAATAGTAGTACAGTATTTCATGTTAGATTTTGAAATGTCACATATATGGAAAACTACAAAGCAGTATGTAATTCAATATGTTAACATAACACTATTCAACAGGTTTCATTCGACTCTATGAAGCAAAATTAGTTAATTTTATAGGGTGATGCAAAACATTTGGCCCTAGCTGTACATTTTTTTTTTTTTTAATGGAATAGATATTTTCACCCTGACATTTCAATGGCCCGCTGTATTTCTTATGATAGAAATAAATGCATGAATTTCCATTCCTTAAGCAACTGAATATTTCTGTGCTGCTATCATGCTGTTACACAGGGTCTGCATGCACAGGAAACAACTCGTAGGCCCTGTCCACACTACATAACCGATCTCAAGAACCGTACTCAGAAAATGTTTTAATAAATCCAGCTCAAAGCATGCACACTAAAGTACTGTTTCAAGTTTAATAGGGCTTAATATGTACAAATACCATTAAAATAGTTCAGTTACAGTTCCTAGCAGCGCAATAGATTATGAGACTGAATATGACATTATCCCACCATGCACTGTATTTTATTTTTACAACTTGGCAAATATGGAGCCCGTGCCGATGGAAGACATAGCGCTTCTTAGCATGAACGTTATGGATTTCTTAAAAACACAAGGTACATATGATCATAATGTGTGCGTTTCATTTTGAACTCTGAAGTTCTCATCGCTCCAGATATCAGTGTACCTTGATTTTGGCATCTGATCGCGTTGCTCCATGATTCACCATTTTACAACTCCTTCAGGCACCTGTTCTGAGTGCTGTATTTGTAATGTCCATGCGGCAAAACATATCAGAAAGCATTTTGGGATATTGAAGGATACACAAAAAAATGTAGGTCTGTATTACAGCGTCCGCTCTTCTGACAAACTACCTGATGCAATCTAATTTAGAACCGGACTTGAGACTACCCCCTGAGGAGGTCTCGAGTCCGGTTCTCGAGTACAGTATTAAACGCTGCTTAGTGTAGACACTAACTGTATTTAGCACTTTTAAGCCGGTTTAAAGGCAACTAATACGGTTTAAAGGCATAGTGCGGATAGAGTCTTAGTTTTCTCAGTGGGGCCTAGAAAAAAAAGCCCCATCTGAAAATCAAATTTGTCTTGAATGCCAAAATTTCACATGAATAAAGATTGACATAAGGTTGTTCAAATGAGAAAAATGTGTAATTTATCGCAATGATTACGTATCACAGCCAAAACAAAAACAAGATGCAGAAATAGAAGGCTAAAAAACAGAATGTCGATACTTTGATATACAGTCAGCACTCAGATATACGTCAGTCCTGTTTTACCGTCCTTGTATTACTATTTATAGGTATGTGTTTGGGTAAAATGAACATTTTTGTTTTATTCTATAAACTACTGACAACATTTCTCCCAAATTCCAAATAAAAATATTGTCATTTAGAGCATTTATTTGCAGAAAATGACAACTGGTCAAAATAACAAAAAAGATGCAGTGTTGTCAGACCTCGAATAATGCAAAGAAAATAAGTTCATATTCATTTTTAAACAACACAATACGAATGTTTTAACTTAGGAAGAGTTCAGAAATCAATATTTGGTGGAATAACCCTGATTTTCAAGCACAGCTTTCATGCATCTTGGCATGCTCTCCACCAGTCTTTCACATTGATGTTGGGTGACTTTATGCCACTCCTGGCGCAAAAATTCAAGCAGCTCGGCTTTGTTTGATGACTTGTGACCATCCATCTTCCTCTTGATCACATTCCAGAGGTTTTCAATGGGTTCAGGTCTGGAGATTGGGCTGGCCATGACACCTTGATTGACCTGGCTGTGTGGCATGGAGCATTGTCCTGCTGGAAAAACCAATCCTCAGAGTTGGGGAACATTGTCAGAGCAGAAGGAAGCAAGTTTTCTTCCAGGACAACCTTGTACTTGGCTTGATTCATGTCAAAGCTGCCCGATTCCAGCCTTGCTGAAGCACCCCCAGATCATCACCGATCCTCCACCACATTTCACAGTGGGTGCGAGACACTGTGGCTTGTAGGCCTCTCCAGGTCTCCGTCTAACCATTAGACGACCAGATGTTGGGCAAAGCTGAAAATTGGACTCATCTGGGGGTGCTTCAGCAAGGCTGGAATCGGGCAGCTTTGTCTTTGTGAAGGACGCATGAATCAAGCCAAGTACAAGGTTGTCCTGGAAGAAAACTTGCTTCCTTCTGCTCTGACAATGTTCCCCAACTCTGAGGATTGGTTTTTCCAGCAGGACAATGCTCCATGCCACACAGCCAGGTCAATCAAGGTGTGGATGGAGGATCACCAGATCAAGACCCTGACATGGCCAGCCCAATCTCCAGACCTGAACCTATTGAAAACCTCTGGAATGTGATCAAGAGGAAGATGGATGGTCACAAGCCATCAAACAAAGCCGAGCTGCTTGAATTTTTGCGCCAGGAGTGGCATAAAGTCACCCAACATCAATGTGAAAGACTGGTGGAGAGCATGCCAAGACGCATGAAAGCTGTGCTTGAAAATCAGGGTTATTCCACCAAATATTGATTTCTGAACTCTTCCTAAGTTAAAACATTAGTATTGTGTTGATTAATAATGAATATGAACTTATTTTCTTTGCATTATTCGAGGTCTGACAACACTGCATCTTTTTTGTTATTTTGACCAGTTGTCATTTTCTGCAAATAAATGCTCTAAATGACAATATTTTTATTTGGAATTTGGGAGAAATGTTGTCAGTAGTTTATAGAATAAAACAAAAATGTTCATTTTACCCAAACACATACCTATAAATAGTAAAACCAGAGAAACTGATAATTTTGCAGTGGTCTCTTAATTTCTTCCAGAGCTGTATATATATATATATATATATATATATATATATATATATATATATATATATATATACTGTGTGCGTAATATATATACATAATATATATGTATGTATATATATATATATATACACACACAGTATATATGTAACAAATTAATGCACTTACCCGTCACATCAGAAATCTCTGTCACCAGTTTTCTGCTACAAAGCCCATCTCTTCAATGAAACAATTTATTTGATTATCCGTCACAGACCGAATTTTTTTTTCTCGAATGCGCAAATCAGTTATACAGCGCTTCCTCCAGTTTCAAAATGTTTAGAAAATGGAGCTAATCATAAAACAGTTTTAGATACTGTGATGTATTTTTTTAAATCTGTGATCTTTAGGTACTTTTGTGCATTTTCATTTGCAAGTGGATCAAGTCCCAATTTTTTCAAAATCTTACTTGGAGACACAGAATAAAAATTATAGTAGATTCCCATGTCTCTGTTGAAAAATGTGTTGTTGAACTGGGTAAAGCTGTAGGATGTGCAAATATCAGGTCAGCTTCACGAATGAATAAAGCTGTCGTTGTGTTTATGAATGATGAAGATTTGGTGCAGAGGCTAGTTCAAGAGCGATTAGTGTTAGATGGGGCTCTGGTTTCTGTTTTGCCAATTGCAGTCCCTGCTAGAAAAATAACAATTTCAAATATTCCGCCATTTCTGAGTAATGAGAGAGTTGAGCAGACACAGACAGATTATGTCAGGAATCTCAATGATCGCTCAGGCTGTAAATCTCCTATATGCTGCTGAAGGATATTAATGGATATCTAAACATTGTACTAAAGTTTCAAGTAGATGGGAGTGAATATGTTGAATTCGCTTCTTCTGAATTAATGAAATGTTTTAAATGCGGTTGTGAAGGGCATAAAGCAAAAAACTGTAAGCGATGTGATAGGGAAAAAAGCACTGCTGGAGAGCGAACCTTGGGGAGAGCAATCCCCCTGAAGGTAGTGCAGAGACGCCCGGTCAGGGAGTCGGGCAGGCAGAGAATATGGCTAAGGATTTGGGAGCTGAAGGGGAAAGCAGCAAGGACAATGAGCCACAGGGGGTGGAGGAGGTCAGAGAGTTGGTGCGTGAGACAACAGGGACTGCCAGGGCTGAGGCTGGGGAGCCAGCGAGTAAGATAGTTCAGCCACTGTGGGAGACAGTGAGCAGGCTGTGTTAGCGGGGTTGGGAGACTGTAAATAAGGACACGGCACAATTTAAGTTCCCCAATAGGAAGATGAAAAAGAAATCGAAGCACCAAGTTGCTGCAAAACGCAGGCACTTTTCTGAGAGCACACGGAGAGTGGCCAGCGCTAGACCAGGGAGTCAGAGCACTGAGACCAGTGTGATTGAAGACAGCATGGTGAGTGATGAGGAATGTAGTGACAGTGGGCATGTTAAGCAAGTGAGCCGCTCAGAGCAGCTCAGTGAAATAACCTACTTAACGGCATGCTCAGTTCCACTCCCTTTGAGCAGCTCAGAGCGCTGCAGAGCAGATTTCATCAGTGATCCGAGTGAGCGAAAAAATTGAAGATGGAAGGTGCAAAAACATGCCTTTTCTTTACTAAGGCAGTGGTGGGATGTGGCAAAAGTCCAGGTGAAGTTGCTTTGTCAACAGTACACTGAACATGCTACACAATGTACTGCTATAGTCTGGAGAGAGCTGGAGGAGGACAGCACTGAGCTACACAAAGCTCTGCAGTCTGGCTATGACAACAGGCTGTTTGAAAGCCTGAAAATGAAAAAAACCTGACTGATCTGTTGGATGCACAGGTACAGGGGACGCTGGTGCTCTCCAGGTGTCAGAATCTTTCGCAACTGGATGCCTCAACTCAATACTTTTTTGGGTTGGAGAAAAAGGCAGCTCAGCGTAAGCTGATCCACTGTCTAAAGACCCCGACTGGGCAGGAGCTGAGGGAGCCTGAGGCGATCTGGAGGCATGCTGTGGCTTTCTACTCAGACTTGTACATGGCAGAGGCTGTAGAGGAGTTCCATGAGGCCCGGAAGTTCCTTGAGGGTCTGGCCCAGGTTCAGATGTTTTTGTTAGTTGTCGGACACCCTTGCGTCCAAGTTGTGCCAGATTAAGTTGAAGATCAAGCCAGACTTTACGCACCAATCCGACCTAGGTGTCAGGGGACAGTGCCTCATTGTCCCGCAGATGCTTAAAATCCAGGCTGGTAATTCGGGGGGGTGGCGTCTGGCCTTGTCTTTACCTGTTTTTCTACTGTTAAAATATATATTTAGTCCAGCTCAGCATTATAAAACTGGAGACTGAATACTGGTCCCCAGTTGAACTTCTTGCACTGAGATATTTTGTGTCTACTGTTATGTGTCTACTCATGACAGTTGCTGGTGCACTAATTCTATTTGTATTTTTTTTTTCAGGTGGACTGCTGTCTTCACTCGGAAAGTTGGTGTTGTACCAATTATCTGGAGTTTCATCCCCAAATATGTTAAAGGACATAAGTGGAATGTCATTCATTGTTGGCAGTGGTTTTGTAACTAATAACAAATAAAATGGCAGTTTGTCATGGAATTCAGAATGCAGTGGTGTGTTTATTAATAAAAACAAACTGAGCAACATTTGTTAACTTGTTTGCAAGGTTGTTGTTAACAGTAAATAAACAACTGAAGTACCCATGAACATAAAGAGATAAAAGTTTATTCCCAGTTGCTTTTTCACACCACACACTGACAATCAGTGATTAAGTTATTTTCCGTTGTTTCTTGGCATGGTCCCCTCAAGTAGTCTAGCATCAAACGGCAAACAATTGCAAATCTGTAACACAGCTGGGGATTCAAATTAGACTTCCTCCTACTTTCTGAAAGGAGTTACTGAATCAGCCACGTGGCTAGAGACAGCATCATCAGCACCTTCAATGACATCATCAACAGGAAAAGGGCTAGCTTCTTGGATGCACCTGTTTTGTTCAATAATAAACTCTTGTTAAGCACATATTTGCTTCTTTGTTAGGTAAACTGAACATACAGAGTTTAAGGATGATAGCATACATCACCCAGCCATTACTGGATCAGATCTGACAAAAGTCTTCTAATGTTTTTAATATGAACCCTCCACAAGGCCTGTTGTATAAAGTGTGGTTTGACATTCAAATACATTTTGGACAGAGAGGCAGAGAAGGCTCAAGAGAATTACCTCATAATGCTTTCCTGATCAAAACCGATGAAAATGGTTTAAAGTGTGCAAGTCTCAGTTTCAATGAAGCTACAAAAAATCATAACAACCCCACAGACACCTTAAAATCTTAAAATCCAACTACTGAGGGAGAATGTATGAATGCCCTGAAGATCCAAGCTGCCCCATCAAATCACTGGAGAAATATATAATGAAATGTCAGAATAATCCAACAGCTTTCTATCTTTATCCACGAACCGGACTAGATCCAACCAATGTGAGTGATCAAAATATTTGGTATACTTGCCGGCCATTAGGAAAAAATACAATCGGCAACATGATGGCAAAAATTAGTATTTTTGCAGCTTTGAGCCGTTGCTAAAGAAATCATTCAATTAGGCCCACAACAATCCAGTTATTGTCGATCTCTGGTTTGCAAAGCGTGGAAATAATGGCTGTGACTGGTCATTGATGTGAAAGTAGCCTTACAAATTACTGGACCATCAATGAAGAGCAACGCAAAACCTGGTCACACACTCTGTCGGCAGCAGGAAACGTTCATTCACCATCTTCATCAAGCTCTTCCGAAGGTCACACAGCTTCTGCTGTCCAATTTAAAGGCAACTTTCCCAGAAGCATTTAGAATACAGTAAATACGCACAAGAACACAGACATTGGACTATGGAACAATGGTCAAAAGTGCTTTGGACTGTTGATGGATGGACAACGACACCTGTGCTTTCTGCCAGTTCTGTTGCCAATTCAACGCTTTTGTCTTCAATTACAGGTGATGTTTCTCTGTATTTGTCAATTATGCTTCGGATACCACACCTTGAAAATCGAGTAATGCAAGCTATTTCACTCGATGTTTTTCCTTCTTTATGCAAGTCAAGGTTGTTACAATAGTAGAAAACACTAGCGGAGGCTTTGAGTAAATTGTTGATGCTCATAATGCATCAGAGTAGAAAAATGCAACATGTCTAAGACTTTTGCACAACAGTATATATATATATATATATATATATATATATATATATATATATATATATATATATATATATACAGACGTACTCAAATTTGTTGGTACCCTTACAGCTCATTGAAATAATGCTTCATTCCTCCTGAAAAGTGATGAAATTAAAAGCTATTTTATCATGTATACTTGCATGCCTTTGGTATGTCATAGAATAAAGCAAAGAAGCTGTGAAAAGAGATGAATTATTGCTTATTCTACAAAGATATTCTAAAATGGCCTGGACACATTTGTTGGTACCCCTTAGAAAAGATAATAAATAATTGGATTATAGTGATATTTAAAACTAATTCAAAACTAATGTCTCCAATCTTGTAATCAGTCATTCAGCCTATTTAAATGGAGAAAAGTAGTCACTGTGCTGTCTGGTATCATTGTGTGCACCACACTGAACATGGACCAGAGAAAGCAAAGGAGAGAATTGTCTGAGGAGATCAGAAAGAAAATAATAGACAAGCATGGTAAAGGTAAAGGCTACAAGACCATCTCCAAGCAGCTTGATGTTCCTGAGACAACAGTTGCAAATATTATTAAGAAGTTTAAGGTCCATGGAACTGTAGCCAACCTCCCTGGGCGCGGCCTCAAGAGGAAAATCGACCCCAGATTGAACAGAAGGATAGTGCGAATGGTAGAAAAAGAACCAAGGATAACTGCCAAAGAGATACAAGCTGAACTCCAAGGTGAAGGTACGTCAGTTTCTGATCGCACCATCCGTCGCTTTTTGAGCGAAAGTGGGCTCCATGGAAGAAGACCCAGGAGGACTCCACTTTTGACAGAAAAACATAAAAAAGCCAGACTGGAATTTGCTAAAATGCATATTGACAAGCCACAATCCTTCTGGGAGAATGTCCTTTGGACAGATGAGTCAAAACTGGAGCTTTTTGGCAAGTCACATCAGCTCTATGTTCACAGACGAAAAAATGAAGCTTTCAAAGAAAAGAACACCATACCTACAGTGAAACATGGAGGAGGCTCGGTTATGTTTTGGGGCTGCTTTGCTGCGCCTGGCACAGGGTGCCTTGAATCTGTGCAGGGCACAATGAAATCTCAAGACTATCAAGGCATTCTGGAGCGAAACGTACTGCCCAGTGTCAAAAAGCTCTGTCTCAGTCGCAGGGCAGGTCCAACAGGATAATGACCCAAAACACACAGCTAAAAGCACCCAAGAATGGATAAGAACAAAACATTGGACTATTCTGAAGTGGCCTTCTATGAGTCCTGATCTGAATCCTATGGAACATCTATGGAAAGAGCTGAAACTTGCAGTCTGGAGAAGGCACCCATCAAACCTGAGACAGCTGGAGCAGTTTGCTCAGGAAGAGTGGGCCAAACTACCTGTTAACAGGTGCAGAAGTCTCACTGAGAGCCACAGAAAATGTTTGATTGCAGTGATTGCCTCTATCATTTTTGTCCATACCATTTTCATTTGTTTTATTATTTACAATATTATGTTGAATAAAAAATCAAAAGCAAAGTCTGATTTCTATTAAATATGGAATAAACAATGGTGGATGCCAATTACTTTTGTCAGTTTCAAGTTATTTCAGAGAAAATTGTGCATTCTTCGTTTTTTGTGGAGGGGTACCAACAAATTTGAGCACGTCTGTATATATACAGTGCTGAGAAAAAGTTTGTGAACCCTTTAGGATTTTCACATATTTCACATATTTCAAACCTAAAATGTTATTAGATCTTAATCTAAGTCACCCATTGTGGCAAAGTGCCCCGCCCCTGTGTGCATTTGTGTGTTCTGTGTATGTATGTTGCGTGCGTGTGTTAATGTTGGTGTATAGATTGGTACACGGGATATAAACGGGTCTGTGTTTCACGTATATTTAAAAAGTGTAGATTTGTATGTAGGCACGAGGAGGGCACAAATCACGCACGTGCATTTAAATATACGTGAAACACAGACCCGTTTATATCCCGTGTACCAATCTATACACCAACATTAACACACGCACGCAACATACATACACAGAACACACAAATGCACACAGGGGCGGGGCACTTTGCCACACCATTTATACAGTTGAGTTTTTACTGGAGCAATCTAGGTAAAGTACCTTGCTCAAGGGTACAGCAGCAGTGTCCCCCACCGGAGATTGAACCCACGACCCTCCGGTCAAGAGTCCAGAGTCCTAACCGCTACTCCACACCGCTGCCCTATGAAATGATTAACTAGCAACATGATTAACCTGTCACAGTGAGATAAGATAGCATAGAAAATCTTCATAAAAATGAACACTGCATTTCAGTAAAATATAGTAATTATATTCCTTATGCCTTTTTGAAAGGCTCCTACTTTTTTTGTTGGGGAGGGTTTATGCATTAAAAATGATATTTTACATGTGGATAGAGTTTAATGGGTGGCAGTTCCAGGGCGGAGTTGCACACCCATTCAATTAATTATCATACAAATAGGATACTTTCTATTTTCCTGTAATATTTACAAAGACATTTGTACTATGAAGGAAAATAACTGGCATTACCTTACTAAGACTTCACAAGGGGCTTGATAGGGAACCAGCATGTCTCACCGGCTCATCGCTCAGCTTTGACCAACGTGTCCATCAAGACTGGGTGTTCCTGGAAGTAAACCGCCATGGGAAAACACAACTCAAGTTGGCTACGACACAGCGAGCCTGCAGAGGCATGCAACATCTTCCTATGTGTACAATAGTATTATCAATGTAACATCGTTAATATGCACTTTCTTCATCCAATTTCTATTGTTAAAAAAGCCAATTTCATTTTGAGTTCATAACGAACCTTTTTGACACAAAATATTATCCTCTAGTCACCATCCTTGGTTAAAATTACACTGCTAGAAGCATACATCCCATTCTTCTCACACTGGGAGCATTTGAAGAGCTCCAAAGCCATATCAAATGGTCTGTGTAATTCCATTAATACAAAGTCTGCTTCACCACAAAAATCTTCAAATTCATCCATGGCCCTGCACGTGATACTACTTGTTTATCTGTTGCACAATCAACTGCCTCCTCCTTCTGGGATCTGCTATCTTTTTCATGATCTGTATCCTAGAACAGTCAGCCAGTCTAAACTGCCCCAGTTACATCACTATGCATCTCCTTCCATGGTCTGACACATTCGATGTGTCCTTACTTCAGTCTTTTGTTCTCTTTTGTCACAGCATTACAATGCTACGGTATTATAAAGATAAGATTGAGACTAGTGGAAATAAGTATGAAAGGAGCAAAGACAACTACATATAACTAGTGTTTTTTGTGTTCTGTTTCCCTGTTTTCCTGTGCAAATTTAAGAGAGCATATTGGGAAGAATGCATAAGCAATCCAAGCAAGTGTGAATGAATTTATATGCCATTTGAACTGTGTCTTGTTTTTAAGAAAACAAGCGAGCCCTATGCTTCATTGGATGCTCATAGCATGTCTTTGGATGTTTACAATGTGGCTTCTGACAAGAACATTTTTTTATTTCAGTAAGTGTGTATTATACCTTTTAGTTTTTAAATTAATTGTGGTCAGCACAAGCAAGGAGAGGGCAAACACACTTCTTTAAATGAGTGAACCGCCCTTCAGCTGTCCTGCAAACCAGAAAATTAATGGAATTAAAGTACAGTATTTCAAAAATATTACTCAGGCGTGGGGTGCTGATAAGTGAGGCAATGATCATTATTCACAATAAGCTCAGATACCAACACAGAGGATCTTACCTTGGGTAAGGGTGTCTGCTAATAAATAAATAATAATAATAATATTAAGGAGGTATCTTTATATGTGATTTCCAGGGAATTAAAAAAAGAAACATTGTTTTTTTTCACACTGAAACACTGACAGCTGAAAAATGGACAAGCCCATCAGTGGTATTCAGCAGTTCCAAAATGATTTAATCCTCAAGGGCTGTCAGTGGATTAATGAGGTGATTTTACTCTCCGTCATAAGAAACCAGAAGCAGGTGCTATCAATCACACTATAAATTGTTACAAGACCTTAACAGCTGGGTTAACAAGAACGTTGTGTTTCCTACTTATGGTGACAGAGAAATAATTTGACCTACTGGTGTTTTATATGTTGTACTCCCTGAGGATAAGTGTTCTAAACAGCAGGACTAGTATCAGTCCACCTCTGGTAATGCAATATGTTTTTATCCATTCAAGTTGTATATGAGTGTACAGAGATCGAATGGTGCTTGGTGTTAGATCTCCCTCTCGACCTGTGAGGGCACTGCGTAACGGGAACAGAGTACCCTTAACTAAATGGCACGACAATTTATTCCGTAGGGTAGGTGGAAGTTGGTCATTTAGGAAAGGGACGCAGCTACGGTATTCAAACTCAATGACCCAGAGGGTAAACAGTGTGGCATCTGAGGATTGAAGGAGCGGATGCGCTCATTAACCTAGGGGTCATGAGCGAGGATATAAATAGGGGTCATAGCTGATGTGATCTGTTCCTTGGTAAATGGAAAGTGTTGAAAAACTACAAGGAGTCTGTGCTGTTTCGTGAACCGTGAGTTTTGTCTTGTGTTTGTTAGTGTTTTGTTAACTGTCGTCTGTTTTTAATAAGACTACCAGTTGCACAATCCAGAGCTGTAGCGAAAGACAGCATAAACCCGGACATCACTTTCACCCCTGCATTTCACGGAGAACCGTATTACACCACTTGCACGTATTCACTATCACTAAGAACTGTGTTTGTGTTTTGTGTTTAGTGTTGGTGTGTAAAACTGGACTCTTTGGTTATGGGTCAAACTCGGGGAATTATTATTATTATTATTATTTGTTTATTTAGCAGACGCCTTTATCCAAGGCGACTTACAGAGACTAGGGTGTGTGAACTATGCATCAGCTGCAGAGTCACTTACAACTACGTCTCACCCGAAAGACGGAGCACAACGAGGTTAAGTGACTTGCTCAGGGTCACACAATGAGTCAGTGGCTGAGGTGGGATTTGAACCGGGGACCTCCTGGTTACAAGCCCATTTCTTTAACCACTGGACCACACAACCACTGGATACACGCCGCTGTATCACTCCAACATTATTATTTACAGGTGTTTGCCATAAGGCTCTGGACATTGTTAATGAAATCAATAAACACCCTTGCACCTGGAAATCATTGTCTGTCTGTTTTATATTCGCTCTGCACTGCACACACCTGTATTCACTCACCACTTTGCCACAATGAGACATGGAAAATAATAGATTAAACCTAACCTTTACTTTATTGGATATACTGGATGAGCAAAATTATTGTATACCACCTTTCCATTTGAAACCAGTTTGTAAAAGGTAATCTCATTTTATTTCAGTTTCAAACTGGGGCTGCCGCTGCTTCCATCTGCAATCTAAAATCCAATCGGCAGACGGACATTACAAACAAGTCAAATATCTCCTGCACCCGAACTGGGGCTTACAGAGTCCAAAATGAAGTTGATTTGATTTCAAGTCTGCTACTGCTAGAAATTAACAAGTCTAATTTCAATAAGTTTTAAAGTAGCGGATGGAAATATAACTTTAAGAAGCCTCAATGTATTATTTAGTGGAAAGGTGGAAAATGGATTGACACCAGAGGCTGCATAAGTGGAAAAATCTGCAGGGCTGCAGTATGCTGAGACTCAGGATTATCAGGGCTGTTGTATCAGTATAGTTCAGCAGGTCCTGAAGTTTGCACCTGATCAGCCATGCTGCTGCCACATGGCCCCAACTAGCTTTACTGTATATAGAAGATCCACACAAAAAGCAAAGTAAACTAACTTTTCTATTGTCATTCCCGTAAGGAAACTTTTGGTTGGACTGTCAATTCTCCTGAAACAGTTTCAGACCAGGATTAGAACCTTGCAAAATGCTAGTAGCAGTTCAACGTGTCTGTATTCCTCAACAGCTGTTCAAAAGTCTTTTGCCTAATTTGCCTCAATGTGTCCAACAACAATGATTTTTCTTTTTCTAAATAGTTAAATTATCACAGTAACTATATGTGATTTCCATTAAATTGTAAAGCTCCAGTCTAAGAAATGGCTTATAAATCAAGAGCAAACAGAATGAGAATATGTATCTATAATTTACTGTAGAAGCTGACAATGAGCTCACACTTTTTAGCAGAGCATTCTGATATGGTGTGAATTACCATTTGCTGAAGATCTTCCTCCATCTGTCTAATCCTGCTGCATGCCCCTCATAGCTCCAGGGCTGTCAAAATAATGCATAATTATCACCCAAAATTTAACATGATTAATGAAAAAAACATATAGAAAAAATTAAGAAAAGCATTTCCATTAATAAGGTAGTTTAAAGCTAAGGTGTCCCTGTGGCGGAGTGTCCCGCCCCTATTTATTATTATTTGTATTTTTGTTTGCGGCGCGGGTAAAAGCGCCGCGTCTTTTATTGTTATATTTAAAAACCTCGTGAGGATGCATGGCTGATCAGCTACTGATTATTTAACTAGCTGACAGTCATGCATCCTTACCAAACACGTGCAGACTCTGGCCGGGGGATAATAAGATAATTACCAACTAGTTAAATCCCTCGGCCAGAGTATATAAACCAGCAGCACTATGCACTCGGGGTGTGGAGTGTTCGAGAGTGGAGAACGGGAGAGAGAGAGGAAGAAAACAATTGCTAAAACGTGCTGGAGTATCCAGCACGAAACTTACTTGTTTGTTTATTCGTTCGGCCCTCGTGCCCTTTTGTTTGGTGTTTTGTTAAATCTTTTGTTTTTGTTTTGTTTATTAAATACGCTGAGTGCACCAGCACTCAGCTTCAACCGCCCATCCACTGTTTTGGTTTGAGTTACTTCCTGGTCCGTGACGTCATCCACATCACCACTGCGAGCCAGACTGCCACATATGGTGTCCTGCGTGGGACAAACAACGCCTCCAACAGCCGGACCAGGATTGAAAAGTGCGTTTTTTTTTGTTTGTTCGTTTTTTTTTCAAATTAAAAATGGGGAAAAGTAGCCGGAGGAGAAAGCAGCAGCAGCAGCAACAACAGCAGCAGGAGGCGCAGCAACATCAGCCTTACCTTGCCACACTGGATATCTGCCTCACCTGCCTGAAGGGTGAGGAGTGGTGCTTCGCGGTTGGTGAGGTTGGGCACGTGGCACCAGACCAACCCCCTCCATGGCAGGAGAAAGAGGAGCCAGAGCGTCCAGTGAGGGAGGACCTGCATCCTCCAAAGAGGACGAATGCACTCTCCTCTGAGGGAGTCTGGGACTGGCTGGTGGAGCCGGGGAGGGATTATGAGGAAGCCCTCCCTGCAGTGATCAACCTCCTGTGGGCAAGAGATGGGGAGCGCTGGGAGGCCTGGGAACAGCAACACCACCCAGCTTCCCTCCCAGACATCGCAGCCATGGTGTTCAACTACCTGGCTGCGGATATGGGAGAGACCCTGCTGCTGCCATCTCCAGCATCAGAGGGAGAGGAGCCATCGCTGCCGTCTCCAGCGCCAGAGGGAGAGGAGCCATCGCTGCCGTCTCCAGCGCCAGAGGGAGAGGAGCCATCGCTGCCGTCTCCAGCGCCAGAGGGAGAGGAGCCATCGCTGCCGTCTCCAGCGCCAGAGGGAGAGGAGCCATCGCTGCCGTCTCCAGCGCCAGAGGGAGAGGAGCCATCGCTGCCGTCTCCAGCGCCAGAGGGAGAGGAGCCATCGCTGCCGTCTCCAGCGCCAGAGGGAGAGGAGCCATCGCTGCCGTCTCCAGCGCCAGAGGGAGAGGAGCCATCGCTGCCGTCTCCAGCATCAGAGGGAGAGGAGCCATCGCTACCGTCTCCAGCATCAGAGGGAGAGGAGCCATCGCTACCGTCTCCAGCATCAGAGGGAGAGGAGCCATCGCTGCCATCTCCAGCATCAGAGGGAGAGGAGCCATCGCTACTGTCTCCACCAGCAGAGGGAGAATGCCTGCTGGTTTCGCCTCCACAGCCTGGGGAGGAGCCCGAACGTCCTACGCCCGAGTGGGAGGAGCCCGAACGTCCTACGCCCGAGTGGGAGGAGCCCGAACGTCCTACGCCCGAGTGGGAGGAGCCCGAACGTCCTACGCCCGAGTGGGAGGAGCCCGAACGTCCTACGCCCGAGTGGGAGGAGCCCGAACGTCCTACGCCCAAGAGGGGGGAGTCGGTGCGTCCACAGCCCAAGAGGGAGGAGTCGGTGCGTCCACAGCCCAAGAGGGAGGAGTCGGTGCGTCCACAGCCCAAAGAGGGGGGAGTCGGTGCGTCCATAGCCCAAGAGGTGGAAGTCTGCGCTTCCACAGCCTTAGGACCCAAGCTGCAGTCCCAAGAGCCAGAAGGGGAGGAGTTACAGGCTCAACCCCCTGAATTTTTCTGGGGGGGAGAAGGGCAGGATGCTGGTGTTCCCCAGCAGCCTCTATTTATGCTGCTGAAGGGAGCACGGCACACACCAGCCCAGCCGCCACAGCAGAGGGAGCCAGCACCGCCACAGCCTCCCTCTGAGTGGCCAGCATCCGCCCCATCGCCTCTGCCTCCACCACCACCAGGAGCAGAGCAGCAGGAGCTGCCTCTGTCTCCACCACCACCAGGAGCAGGGCAGCAGGAGCTGCTTCTGTCTCCACCATCACCAGGAGCAGAGCAGCAAGAGCTGCCTCTGCCTCCGCCACCTCCACCAGCAGAGGGTGAATGCCTGCTGGTTCCACATCCACCGTCGTGGGAGGACTGCTTGCCCCTCCCACCTCCACCAGCAGAGGGTGAATGCCTGCTGGTTCCGCCTCCACCGTCGTGGGAGGACTGCTTGCCCCTCCCACCTCCACCAGCAGAGGATGAATGCCTGCTGGTTCTGCCTCAACCGTCGTGGGAGGACTGCTTGCCCCTCCCACCTCCACCAGCAGAGGATGAATACCTGCTGGTTCCGCCTCAGCCGCCGTGGGAGGACTGCTTGCCACTCCCAGCTCCACCAGCAGAGGGTGAATACCTGCTGGTTCCGTCTCAGCCGCTGTGGGAGGACTGCTTTCCCCTCCCACCTCCACCAGCAGAGGGTGAATACCTGCTGGTTCCACATCCACCGTCATGGGAAGGACTGCTCCTGCCCTGCCTCGCACCACCCAGGGATGCCTGCCTCGCATCGCCTGGGGCTGCCTGTTCCACATCGCCTGGGGTCGCCAGGGATCCTGCTTCGCCTGGGGTCGCCAGGGATCCTGCTTCGCCTGGGGTCGCCAGGGATCCTGCTTCGCCTGGGGTCGCCAGGGATCCTGCTTCGCCTGGGGTCGCCAGGGATCCTGCTTCGCCTGGGGTCACTACACTGTGGTCGGAGCCCCACGGAGGGGAGCTGCCGGCCATGAAGAAAGGGGGGGAGGTCAGGAGACCAGCTCCCCCAGCCGCACTTTCGCGGCCGGAGATCATGTGGTCAGAGCCCCACGAAGGGGAGCTGCCAGCCATGGAAAAGGGGGGGGAGGTCAGGAGACCAGCTCCCCCAGCCGCACTTTCGCGGCAGGAAATACTGTGGCTGGAGCCCCGTGAAGGGCAGCTGTCAGCCATGAAGAAGGGGGGGGAGGTCAGGAGACCAGCTTCCCCCGCAGCAATTTCGCTGCAGGAGAAAGGGTGGCCAGAGCCCCACGGAGGGGAGCTGTCGGCCATGAAGAAGGGGGGGCAGGTCTGGAGACCACCCCCAAAAATTTTTTGGCCAGAGGAGCTGGCCGGTGCGCGGGCCATTGGAACACTACGGCTGTTTGGGTGGGAGGAGGACATCCCACCGTGGCCGCCACCTTTGGCCCGTTGCTGCCCCTGTTCCTGCGCCGGGACTGCTGACCGGGACTTTGGGGACTAAGGGGGGAGGTGGCCGAAAAGGCCATGTGTGCTGCGCACAAGGGGGGGCATGTGTGGCGGAGTGTCCCGCCCCTATTTATTATTATTTGTATTTTTGTTTGCGGCGCGGGTAAAAGCGCCGCGTCTTTTATTGTTATATTTAAAAACCTCGTGAGGATGCATGGCTGATCAGCTACTGATTATTTAACTAGCTGACAGTCATGCATCCTTACCAAACACGTGCAGACTCTGGCCGGGGGATAATAAGATAATTACCAACTAGTTAAATCCCTCGGCCAGAGTATATAAACCAGCAGCACTATGCACTCGGGGTGTGGAGTGTTCGAGAGTGGAGAACGGGAGAGAGAGAGGAAGAAAACAATTGCTAAAACGTGCTGGAGTATCCAGCACGAAACTTACTTGTTTGTTTATTCGTTCGGCCCTCGTGCCCTTTTGTTTGGTGTTTTGTTAAATCTTTTGTTTTTGTTTTGTTTATTAAATACGCTGAGTGCACCAGCACTCAGCTTCAACCGCCCATCCACTGTTTTGGTTTGAGTTACTTCCTGGTCCGTGACGTCATCCACATCACCACTGCGAGCCAGACTGCCACAGTCCCACAACCATGTACATGAGATAGACAGACCGGAAGAATGACACAGCCAGCACATACAGTAAGGGGCCCCTAAAAAATAACAAGAAGCAAAAAGATTGCAAACCTAAACTAAATGTGAGAGGCATTTATTTCTGGTTGTATTCCTTTGAGGAATTCACCCTTTTTGTCCAATCCACAGTTTAGAGCTGAATTACATAATTGAACTATTGGGACAGGTGAAAAAATGCAACTACTGGGGAGAAATGATTGTCATTTTTCCTTATTAAATATCTTGGATTCCATGAAAATATATTTTATGAATGAGCAACCTGACACACATGACCAGTGCTACCTCCAAATACTATATTTTTACTACCTATGGAAAACCATTGGGTGGGATATCTGTCCTACATTTACACACACACACACCCACCGCCAGCCCTACAGATTGTGTTTCTGCAACAGTGACTGGTTGTACTGCTTTGAGTTTTGGAGTATAAAGTTGTACCATTACCTATTTTGGGTGCATTGTATTAAACTACAATGGTGACTTACCGCTAATACATTACATAGAAAAAGATGCTAAAAGATCTAAAACACTGACCTGAAAAAAAAAACATGAAAAGATGACAGATCTGTATGTACTGCAAAGTGAAGGATATGTCTGAATCTTTAATAGCAAGTTGGAATGAAATCAGGTTTGGTAAACCTATTTCTGAAATCCAAATGAGGTGACATTGCTTTATACCACATACTCCTGCAATCTGTTCTAACTGAGACTATCCATCTGCCAGGCCTAACCACCCTCCAGGCTCTCTCTTCTATCTTCAAAGATTTATGTAGGAGGGCTGCCTGGAGCTGAGATTACCAGATTAAACTTTAACTGCTTATAGCACTGCTATTGTGCAAGAAAATCACACTTTCTTAACATCAGCTGCAGTTCTCCATTCAGTATTGCTGTGCACAGTCCTTCGCGTGCACATATACAGTGGTGTACAAACTGTGGTTTCAGGTGATAAGACAAAAAGAAGAAAGCTGTTTTTCAGTCAGGGTTATAAGGCTTAGGGAGGGCATGACTGCATTCGAAATAACATTTGTTATAACGCACAACACATGTTATTTCTTGCTACGATATACATAACACATGTTGTTCTTTGCTAAGCACAAATAATTTATCTATAAAAAAAAATAATTGACATTATTTACAGGGGATTTTCACTGTAGCCTGTAACTTCAATACCTGATATGGAATATGGGAAATGGGATCCCCATGTATATTCAAGCCTGTATTTTCCATTTTTAAAGAATTTGTTAAAAGGCAACATGTCTGTGGCAATATATGGAAGATGTATGGAATAGGGCAATTGGTTAACATAAATCCAATACATCTTTAGTTTTTATTGTCATGTTAAAGGTTCGGTTTTATTAAACCCGTGTCTGAACTGCAATGATGTTTCTTCCCTCCTACTGTACCTTCTAGATTTGTATTTGTGTAGTATTACAATTCAGGTCACAGGGCTCACATGGCCATTAAGGATGGGATTATTGAAGGTTTGGCATGGGACTGTAATGCACTTTCCAGTCCACAGATCCAGTTATGATTAAAAGCTTGATTATGTTCTAGAAGCAAGACCCACCCGGACAGATGGCCTGGAAACAGTCAACTGGAATTACCAGAGCCAAGTTTTAGCACTAATGGCCTAAAAAAAGTTAAATGATAAAAAAAATTTTTCACAAAATGGCAAGCACCATGTTACGACTGAGGCTTGAAATTCATCAGTAAAAATTGATATTTGCAGAACAGAACAAGGCAAGGCCAGGGGGAGCAATGACCTTTAATTGTGTTTAGTTTCACTGCAGCGATTTATTGTAAATGCTAAGGGCTTAGGTTCTGTTCTTTGCAAATTGACATTTAAACACTCAGGGAAACTAATTTTACAGATTGAAGATAAAATAGACAAATAATACCAGACCATTGATTGTTGTTATTATAATAATTAGTGGAAAACAATTACTATCATAATCTCGCCACAAATTACATTTTAGTCAATTTCTGCGTTTAAAAAAAAGCCATTTATAATACTGCTAGTAGTTTAGGAAACTGGAATTTAAAAAAAGAAAGGGTAAATGTATTTCATTTTATAGCAAAACATTTACAGAAAATATATGTCTCAAATCTATTTGGTGCTTTAGTTAGCAATGCGTCTAGTAAGGGCTGCACCTGTGGAAACCAGACCTTGGAGATTTTTTATAAGTGGGGGTGGTTGCAGTTTTCACTAAGTGAAGTTGATTAGAACATTATTTTACATTGATTATTCAGTATTTAAATACAGTCATGTGTACAGGGCTCCACGAATGCACCCATAGTATTAACAGGGAAACAAGTACTACTAATTACACAGTAATTACCTGTAATTTTTTGTCTTGCTTAGAACTGTTGATAATAATGATTATGTTAATGTTAAGGTTGAGGCTAGAGTTAGGTTAATAAAAACATGAAATATGAAATTACTTGGTAAAACTTGTAACAATTACTGGTAATTGTTGCGCTTATGGCAGTACAAAATGTAATACCATAGAAAAACTCACATTCACAAATTGAAAGTGATGGGCAAGAAACAATCATTGTGTTATCAGCAGTCGGCTTAACAGAAGCACAAATGAAAAAAGATGCGAATCAAGACGAGTTTAGCATTTCTACATCAGTTAATATGTATCCGGAGCAAACTTTAGTTTTGACCATTTTTTAAATCTCAGTCAAAGGGTTACAGAACAATGATTCTCAGCCTTGGGATTTAGATCAGAAAGCTTATTTTAATGTCTAAACCACGGCAGATCTAAAGAGTGCCGGTCTTGAGATCTATGTTAAGTTCCCCCCCTCAGATTCATTGACCCACTTACTAACATTAATACAGTAAAAATACTGATCAATCAGGTTCTCAAACATCAAGCTCATGAATGTTGCTGGGTGAATGTTACCTTGGATTTGGTTATTGGAAATTAAAACACATTGCAGAAGATATAAAAACCAAAGTACAATATTTATTTAGAAACATACAGACACAAGCAAGTTCTGTGCACTTAGAACACATTTTTGCATGGGACAAGTTTAGAAAGTCTACTGCTAATATATTTAGCTATAACATATTTCACTGGATTAAAACTACAAAAATCCACATTCATTTAGAATATGTGAAGACTTAAGGAAACTGCCTGGTGGTGCAATTATACAAACAATGGTGTAAGGTCAGGAAACAAGGCAATAGTGACCAAAGAGAACAAGCAAAAAGACAAAATAAATACAACCGCCCCCCCCCCCCCCCCCCACTGCATCCAAATAGAAAACACAAACCATGCAATTCAATTACAATATATATACATTAAAGTATTTATGATTAAAGTAAGAATTTAAAAACTCTCCCTTTTTAAAATATTATTCATAATACACAGCCATTACAATATCTAAAACATTCAAAAAGAGACATAAACCCCACGCTTACATAGCTGCTCTAAGGTTTGCTTCAAACAGGTACTTCACCTGAGAGCAGCAGGTGTCCTGCTTTTATACTCCTGATCAGGTTCAATTTAACCCTATAACTGCCAGCTAGACATGTACATTTTAGACCAGAGGTAATGAGATTGGCCACTGTGTAAATCATTAGATCTTGTAGATTGTCCTGTTTTTTTGCAAAAAAAGATTGTGGCATTCCGCATACAGTACACTCCAGGAAAATAGCCCTATTTTAGGCATAGATAATGATTCTTCTAATTGTCCCCTAAAATGTGTGTATTTCAGGGATATATGATATAAAAAGAGCATAATTGTGGGTCCACTGACAGTGTATGTTGAAGGACCTGGCACCACTAGTCTGAAATGCAGTATCCACACCCCATCTGTCGTAATGTTACCACTTTTAGATTTATAATCAAAGCAGTATAGCAACCAGTGCTCTTCAAATGTAGGATAGTGTGCTAACTCTTGTTGCTTAGGAACAGATGGACATTTTCAATTGTTGGCTCATTAAGAATCTTAGGATTCATCCCCAGTATGATTTCAGCAAAAGATCATTGAGGGAGAAATGCAAAGACATCTTTTGATACTGTTATCATAACATCTCAAAAGAGCAAAGCATGATAAATCATCTGGAAACCATAACGACCAGTAATTAAAATTCAATGCATTATTTCCATGTTTTTTTTTTTTTTAAATCAGCACATTCCCAGGCAGACCTTGAGGTTTAGAAAAGAAATTGCTACGCCTTCAGCTCTTACCATTTTTCAATTTATTTTTGTGATAACCATTCTTTCAATCATGCTGCAAGCTGCTAATCACTAAAGAACCCCACAGAGCCGGGAAACAAGTTGAAATGGGAAGAAAAAACAGCAATCAATGAAAAAAGTTTTTGCTGAATAATTAAATCACAGTTTAGATTTTCATGTTCTCTGCTTAAAATGTTATTTGAATATCTACATGCTGTCGAAGCCTGAAGGCATCTTCTGCAGATAATATGCTCCCCTGAGGCACGGCCTCTGATTAAGTAAGGAGGAAAATGGGTTACAACTTGTTACAGACAGGGAAGGGATCTGTAGTCTGATATTAAACGACAATCAAAAGTAACAGACTATGTATAACCCACAGCTTTTTCCTTTCATAAATGTGTGGAGACAATATTTAAAAAGTTCTACCTTGCAAGTCAATCTGTTGTATGGTGTCAGAACTCACCTTTAAATAAAGTCACCATTTTTTCCAATAGAATTTTGCGTGAGATCTGCTTCAACTCACTCAACTGCAAGGCTGTTTCTAAAGATAAGGTCGAGCTCAGATTTAATCAATTCGGATCCAGTTTTGCAGATAAAAAGCTAGTTGTGCATAGGGATGCTCTATAATGCTATAATGCTAAATCTAGGTCAATGCTTGATGAGCCACTTAGAGCCTGTAGAATAACAGTACAAGAAGTTTATATTTAAAAACTGGCAAAAAAATATTTTTGAATGAACATATTTCCTGAAAAAATCATCTGTTTAATGCTATATATATATATATACATATATATATAGATATATAGATAAATAGATAGATAGATAGATAGATAGATAGATAGATAGATAGATAGATAGTTGTTCTTATTTAATTAGCTGTATAAAACTATATGTTGTTGATTTTTGTAGACATTTGGGTACACGTATTAGGCGTATAGGGATAAATTGAGTTCTTTTAGTTTCATAATGTGACGACCCCAAAGGAAAAGGGGGTTTGTTGTGTTGTCATGTGCATGGGGGGGCGTGGAAGGGGAGTAGCCGTGCATGGGGTGCGTGAGTGAGTGCGTGAGTGAGTGCGTGGGGTGCGTGAGTGAGTGCGTGAGGTGCGTGAGTGAGTGCGTGGGGTGCGTGAGGTGCGTGAGTGAGTGCGTGAGGTGCGTGAGTGAGTGCGTGGGGTGCGTGAGTGAGTGCGTGGGGTGCGTGAGTGAGTGCGTGGGGTGCGTGAGTGAGTGCGTGAGGTGCGTGAGTGAGTGCGTGAGGTGCGTGAGTGAGTGCGTGGGGTGCGTGAGTGAGTGCGTGGGGTGCGTGAGTGAGTGAGTGGGGTGCGTGAGTGAGTGCATGAGGTGCGTGAGTGAGTGCGTTGGGTGCGTGAGTGAGTGCGTGGGGTGCGTGAGTGAGTGCGTGGGGTGCGTGAGTGAGTGCGTGGGGTGCGTGAGTGAGTGCGTGGGGTGCGTGAGTGAGTGCGTGGGGTGCGTGAGTGAGTGCGTGGGGTGCGTGAGTGAGTGCGTGGCGTGCGTGAGTGAGTGCGTGAGGTGCGTGAGTGAGTGCGTGGGGTGCGTGAGTGAGTGCGTGAGTGAGTGCGTGGGGTGCGTGAGTGAGTGCGTGGGGTGCGTGAGTGAGTGCGTGAGGTGCGTGAGTGAGTGCGTGAGGTGCGTGGGGTGCGTGAGTGAGTGCGTGAGGTGCGTGAGTGAGTGCGTGGGGTGCGTGAGTGAGTGCGTAAGGTACGTGAGAGTGAGTGCGTGAGGTGCGTGAGTGAGTGCGTGGGGTGCGTGAGTGAGTGCGTGGGGTGCGTGAGTGAGTGCGTGGGGTGCGTGAGTGAGTGCGTGAGGTGCATGAGTGAGTGCGTGGGGTGCGTGAGTGAGTGCGTGGGGTGCGTGAGTGAGTGCGTGGGGTGCGTGAGTGAGTGCGTGAGTGAGTGCGTGAGGTGCGTGAGTGAGTGCGTGGGGTGCGTGAGTGAGTGCGTGGGGTGCGTGAGTGAGTGCGTGGGGTGCGTGAGTGAGTGCGTGAGGTGCGTGAGTGAGTGCGTGGGGTGCGTGAGTGAGTGCGTGGGGTGCGTGAGTGAGTGTGTGGGGTGCGTGAGTGAGTGCGTGGGGTGCGTGAGTGAGTGCGTGGGGTGCGTGAGTGAGTGCGTGAGGTGCGTGAGTGGGGTGCGTGAGTGAGTGCGTGGGGTGCGTGAGTGAGTGCGTGGGGTGCGTGAGTGAGTGCGTGGGGTGCGTGAGTGAGTGTGTGGGGTGTGTGAGTGACTGCGTGAGGTGCGTGAGTGAGTGCGTGAGGTGCGTGAGTGAGTGCGTGAGGTGCGTGAGTGAGTGCGTGGGGTGCGTGAGTGAGTGCGTGAGGTGCGTGAGTGAGTGCGTGGGGTGCGTGAGTGAGTGCGTGGGGTGCGTGAGTGAGTGCGTGAGGTGCGTTGGGTGCGTGAGTGAGTGTGTGAGGTGCGTGGGGTGCGTGAGTGAGTGCGTGAGGTGCGTGAGTGAGTGCGTGGGGTGCGTGAGTGAGTGTGTGAGGTGCGTGAGTGAGTGCGTGAGGTGCGTGAGTGAGTGCGTGGGGTGCGTGAGTGAGTGCGTGGGGTGCGTGAGTGAGTGCGTGGGGTGCGTGAGTGAGTGTGTGAGGTGCGTGAGTGAGTGCGTGGGGTGCGTGAGTGAGTGCGTGGGGTGCGTGAGTGAGTGCGTGAGGTGCGTGAGTGAGTGCGTGGGTTGCGTGAGTGAGTGCGTGAGGTGCGTGAGTGAGTGCGTGGGTTGCGTGAGTGAGTGCGTGGGGTGCGTGAGTGGGTGCGTGGGGTGCGTGAGTGAGTGCGTGAGTGAGTGCGTGAGGTGCGTGAGTGAGTGCGTGGGGTGCGTGAGTGAGTGCGTGAGGTGCGTGAGTGAGTGCGTGGGGTGCGTGAGTGAGTGCGTGGGGTGCGTGAGTGAGTGCGTGAGGTGCGTGAGTGAGTGCGTGGGTTGCGTGAGTGAGTGCGTGGGGTGCGTGAGTGAGTGCGTGAGGTGCGTGAGTGAGTGCGTGGGGTGCGTGAGTGAGTGCGTGAGGTGCGTGAGTGAGTGCGTGAGGTGCGTGAGTGAGTGCGTGGGGTGCGTGAGTGAGTGTGTCAGGTGCGTGGGGTGCGTGAGTGAGTGCGTGAGGTGCGTGAGTGAGTGCGTGGGGTGCGTGAGTGAGTGCGTGGGGTGCGTGAGTGAGTGCGTGGGGTGCGTGAGTGAGTGTGTCAGGTGCGTGGGGTGCGTGAGTGAGTGCGTGAGGTGCGTGAGTGAGTGCGTGGGGTGCGTGAGTGAGTGCGTGGGGTGCGTGAGTGAGTGCGTGGGGTGCGTGAGTGAGTGCGTGAGGTGCGTGAGTGAGTGCGTGGGGTACGTGAGTGAGTGTCTGGGGTTGAGGGAGCCTGTGTGGATGGATGTTTGGGTGCAAAGTTGGGTCTGCGGTCCCACTCTTAGGTGGGTGGCAGGCCCTCAGGCTATAAAGGTTTGAGTGGGGCTGTAGAGGGGGAAGTCTGAGAGACAGAAAGTGCAGAAATGGCCCCAGTAGGGGTTTGGTTGTTAGTAGCTCATTGATCCCAGAATCTCATCAAGCAGCTTCTTGAAGGATCCCAGGGTGTCAGCTTCAACAACATTACTGGGGAGTTGGTTCTAGACCCTCACAATTCTCTGTGTAAAAAAGTGCCTCATATTTTCTGTTCTGAATGCCCCTTTATCTAATCTCCATTTGTGACCCCTGGTCCTTGTTTCTTTTTTCAGGTCAAAGAAGTCCCCTGGGTTGACATTGTCTATACCTTTTAGGATTTTGAATGTTTGAATCAGATTGCCGCGTAGTCTTCTTTGTTCAAGACTGAATAGATGCAATTCTTTTAGCCTGTCTGCATACGACATGCCTTTTAAACCCGGGATAATTCTGGTTGCTCTTTTTTGCACTCTTTCTAGAGCAGCAATATCCTTTTTGTAACGAGGTGACCAGAACTGAACACAATATTCTAGGTGAGGTCTTACTAATGCATTGTAGAGTTTTAACATTACTTCCCTTGATTTAAATTCAACACTTCTCACAATATATCCGAGCATCTTGTTAGCCTTTTTTATAGCTTCCCCACATTGTCTAGATGAAGACATTTCTGAATCAACATAAACTCCTAGGTCTTTTTCATAGTTCCTTTCTTCAATTTCACTATCTCCCATATGATATTTATAATGCACATTTTTATTGCCTGCATGCAATACTTTACACTTTTCTCTATTAAATTTCATTTGCCATGTGCCTGCCCAATTCTGAATGCTGTCTAGATCATTTTGAATGACCTTTGTTGCTTCAACAGTGTTTGCCACTCCTCCTATTTTTGTGTCGTCTGCAAATTTAACGAGTTTGCTTACTATACCAGAATCTAAATCATTAATGTAGATTAGGAATAGCAGAGGACCTAATACTTATTCCTGTGGTACACCACTGGTTACCTCACTCCATTTTGAGGTTTCTCCTCTAATCAGTACTTTCTGTTTTCTACCTGTTAACCACTCCCTAATCCATGTGAATGCATTTCCTTGAATCCCTACTGCGTTCAGTTTGAGAATTAATCTTTTGTGCGGGACTTTGTCAAAAGCTTACTGGAAATCTAAATAAACCATGTCGTATGCTTTGCAGTTATCCATTTTCAATGTTGCATCCTCAAAAAAGTCAAGTAGGTTAGTTAGACACGATCTCCCTTTTCTAAAACCATGCTGGCTGTCTCCCAGGATATTGTTACCATATAGGTAATTTTCCATTTTGGATCTTATTATAGTTTCCATAAGTTTACATATAATAGAGGTCATTGTTATTGGTCTGTAGTTATCTAGTTCGGTTTTGTCTCCCTTTTTGTGGATCGGTATTACGGTTGCTATTTTCCAGTCTGTCGGTACAACCCCTGTGTCAAGAGACTGTTGCATGATCTTGGTTAGCGGTTTGTAAATAACTTCTTTCATTTCTTTGAGTACTATTGGGAGGATCTCATCTGGCCCAGGGGATTTGTTTATTTTAAGAGCTCCTAGTCCCTTTAACACTTCTGCCTCTGTTATGCTAAAGTTATTAAAATTGGATAGGAACAGGTCGACATGTCAGGCATGTTGTCCGTGTCCTCCTTTGTAAAAACCTGTGAAAAGTAATCATTTAATATATTTGCTATTTTTTTTCTTCATCTATGATTTTGCCATTTGTGTCTCTTAGACATTTAACCTCCTCTTTGAATGTTCTCTTGCTGTTATAATATTGGAAAAATATTTTGGAATTGGTTTTAGCCCCCTTAGCAATATTGATTTCTATCTCTCTCTCGGCCTTTCTAACTTCTTTTTTGACTTGTGTTTGCAGTTCCAAGTACTCTTTCTGTGTACTTTGTTTTTGGTCCCTTTTAAATGCTCTGTAAAGTGCCTTTTTTCGCTGAATATTTTTTTTTAATTGATCTATTAAACCATTTTGGCCATTTTGTTTTAGATTTAGATTTGTCTACTTTTGGGGTTTGTGGCAAAGTGGTAACTACGTGCAGGTGAGTGCGGTGCAGAGCGGAATAATCACACAGAAACGTATGGTACAGGTGCAAGGGTGTTAATTAATGTTTTAATGTCCAGAGCCTTATGGCAACAACCTGTAAATAATAATACTGTTGGAAGTGGTACAGCGGCGTGTATCACTCCGTTTATATGAATCCCACGGGTTTGACCCGCAACCAAAACGTCCCGTTTTCCTCACGCACACAAAACACAAACACAGACACAGTTTCTACAGTGCGCGATTTAGGTGCTCGTGGTGAAAACACAGTCCTGTCGTGAAAGAAGTGCGTGCTGACGTCTGGGTTAATGCTGGCCGACGGCTACAGCTCCGGATTGTGCTAGTAATCTTTAACGACACAAAAGACACACAGTTTACAAGACCAAACTAACAAACAACACTCACAGTTCACGTTCACGGTTTCCTTCTGGTTCTCTCTAACCATTCACAAAGGAACAGATCACTCAAGCCATGCCCCCTATTTATACACTCGCTCATGACCCCGAGGTTAACAAGCACATCCGCTCCTCCAATCCTCGGATGCCACGCCGCTTACCGTCCGGGTCACTGAGCTTGGGTGCCGTAGCTCCGCCCCTTTCCTAAATGACCGACTTCCACCTACCCTACGGAATAAATTGTCGTGACATTTAATTAAGGGTACTCTGTTCCTCTCGCACCTTGCCCTCACAGGTCGAGAGGGAGATCTATCACCAAGAATCATTCGATCTCTGTCACAGGGTTTCAAAAAATATTTCAAATGAGACCATGTTGTGGTCCGAGTTTGCCAATGGCTCTCTGACCTCTGTTCTAGTTATTCTGTCTTCATTATTTGAAAAGACTGAATCAAGGCATGCCTCCCCTCTAGTCGGTGCCTTGACAAATTGCGTTAGGAAGCAGTCATTTGTCATTTCCGCCATTTCAATTTCGTCCGTCGTGCCCCCCATCAGGTTTTCCCATTTTATATGGGGGAAGTTGAAATCCCCCATTAGTATGGCTTCTCCTTTTCTACACGCATTTCGAATGTCATTGTACAACAGATTATTTTGCTCAGCGTCTGAATTTGGCGGTCTATAGCATGCTCCTATTATTATGCCCTTTGAATTTGTGTCCATTATTCTGACCCATATTGATTCTGCATTGTTTTCTTTGTCCTGATTTAACACCTGGGCTTGAAGACTATTTCTTATGCATAGCGCTACCCCTCCGCCTCTTCTGTCCTTTCCTATACAGTGTGTACCCACTAATATTATATTCGTCTCCATCACTCTCAGACAACCAAGTTTCTGTAACACCTATCACATCGTAGTTACTTGCTGGCCTCCTCTCGTTTGTAAACTTTCTTATGTTCTTATGTTCTTATGTTTACTGGTACGTATTATCCAATAGAAGGAACCTTGTCTCTTGCATAAAAATATTTTGCAACTGTAAAGGAGTGATATTATTTTTTAAATTCACATTAAATGTATTCAGATTTACAGAATACTAAAGTCAATGCAATTATAGTAATCCTATGAAGCTAGTCAGAATGTCTTCAGCATTTTCAGTACACAAGCATAGTTTTATTTTAAGATATTTGTCTGGTGTCAACATACTGATATTCTAGATTACCATGGCAACATATAAATTTTTGCTGTTTCTATGTTCTAATCCATCAAGTAGGTTTAAATGGTACACAGCTCTTGGTGAAGCCTTGTCTGATATCTCTGATTAATGTGCGAGTCATTCATAGCCTGCAGGCCATATGCTATACATCAGAACTCACATTACTGGATAAATCACATTATGCCTCACAGGCCACTGAATATCCCTCTTTTTAGACAAATAATTGTTTAAGAGCTTTTATGGGAACTCCTTGCACCTCTTATGCTTTTTGCTGTAGAATTTTTCCCGAAACAGGGGATTTAGCACTGTTGATGATCTTGTCTGGAAAACCGCAATTTGCAAAAAATCCACACATTTCCTCTTTTAATGAAAAAGTCTTGATCATCACTGCAAATACGTCTGAGTCTTAAAAGTTGGGAATTGGGAATTGAGTCGCAGCAAGTCTTTGGGTGTGAGGAGTCATATTGTAGATATGAATGAGAATCAGTAGGTTTGCAGTGAATAGTGGTGTTGATAGTGGAATTCTCAGCTGTGATGGAAATGTCTAGAAATGATATACTGGTGCCGGTCTCTGAGATGTCCCATGTGCATTCTAAAGCTGGGTGGGAATTTGATGCTGGCTGAATGAACTCTTTCAAATCTTCATAAGAGGTAGTTGAAATTCCAAAGATGTCATCAATGTATCTGAGGTAGAGTTTCGGCCTGTTACCATTGCATTGCTGCAAAAATCTGTTCTCAACTGATCCTACAAAAAGACAGGCATATGATGGTCCCATTTTAGTTCCCATGCTGACACCCCTTACTTGAGTGTAAAAATTTAAATTAAAAGAAAAACAATTCAAAGTGAGCACATGTTCAGCTAGTCTCAAAAGGATATCTGTTTGGGGCTCCTTCACTATCCGTTCATCAAGGAAGTGTTTTAAAGCTATTAAACCTTCAATGTTGGGGATAACAGTGTTCTTTGAAATTGTCCAATATTTGTAGAAAATGTGTAGAGTCTATACCATGTAGGCAGTGATTCAACAATTTCATCAAGAAATTTGGAGATTAGTTCAGTGGGACAGGAACAGGCTGATACTATGGGACGACCTGGATTGTTTGTGGATTTTGGGAAGTAAATAGAAACGACTACAACCAGGGTTTTCTACAGTTAGGTTCCGTGCAGATGCTGGTAACAGGTTTTTTAGGATGGCTTTATCAATAGTGGAAATCACAGTGTCTTGTAATTTCGGAGTGATATCGTTATCATTCTTAGTGTAGAAGATGGTATCAGAGAGTTGTTGCTGAGCTTCTTCTATGTAAAGGTCTTTACTCCAGACAACTACAGCTCCTTCTTTGTCAGCTGGTTTTATTATAATGTCATCTCGCTTTTGAAAGTTCCGTAGTGCAGTCTGTTCTTCTTTAGATTGATTAAGATGTCTTGTAGGCATGTTAAAATGGATTTGTTGGATTTCTCTTTCACATTTGTTTATAAAAAAATCTAGTGCTTCAAATTCACCTGAGGGGGGGGGGGGTTGTTTTATTCTTCTATATGTCACATTGTCTAATTTTAGCTGTTCTAATACTACAAACTTTACATCATTTATGTCATGTCCTTGACTGGTGAAGTGCTGTACTATTGGTTCACTAATTTTCTTATTTCTAATTAATGAAAGGTGGTTCTGAATTATTTTATATAACGTTGTTCCAGTCTCTCCACCATATTTTATTTCATCACATTTTTCACAGGCTATTCCATAAACAACATTGCTGTTTTTACAGTTAGTATGACTTTTTAATGGATATATGTTGTTCTTATGTTTAAGTATATTTTTACTTTTGTCCATGTATTTACACACTTTACATGTATGACTGCAAGTATTTGTGGAACCTATTTTGTCAATTATTTTATGTTTACTGTGAACTAAAATATCACCTAATATATATATATATATATATATATATATATATATATATATATATATATATATATATATACACACAGTATTACACAGATGTGTCTAAATGGCTACTTCTGTATTGAAGTGAATGGGAAAAATACAAGGTCCTTGTAAAATTGTTTAACAATGGTTTTTTGAAGAAAATACAAATATTTGTATGTTTTATACTAGTTGATATGCATCAGAGGTTTGATTTTTAATTATTGCTCATTCTAGAACCAATATGTATGAAATGTGAGTTATGTCAGTGTTTTAATTGATATAGCCCAATTTATATAAATCCCGAGTATCTTTACATTTCTGCTTAAGCAGAATATTCTGTTGTCTTTGTTCAATTTTAGGTGCTTCCTACGTACTGATAATGTAAGACCTGCTGTAATTTCATGTGCATTAAAACAAGTGTAGCTTGTGGACTGGCTTATTACACATTTCAAAGGGGACACTCAAATATAATGTAATTTTTTGGGTGCAGCAGTTTGCCTTCATCCCAGCAGGATGTGTCTCCTCAGATATGTCATAGAGAAAACACTTGCATAGGTGGCAGAGTGGAGCTGAAAGCAAGGGCGTAGGTTTGGTTTGAACATTGGTGGGGACACAATTTTTTAGGGGGGCGGAGTCGCGGTCGCTAAGGGGGTTCGCTAGACAGCTGTTAAACGGTCACTTCTGGTGGCTTGAAATGAATGCTGGACATGAATCGAGGACAATCTGATTGACATGAAGTTGGCTGGTATACACTTAAAACACTATGATAAAATGGCCCTCCTGGAACCTGGTTTGACATCCCTGCTACAGAATTACTAATAACCTGAATTATGACCTATGATAAAATAATAAACTGATGCATGTCATATAGAGAAAAAATATATGGCTATGCTAACTTTATTTGCTGAGTATTACTATACAGCATTAGCCTACTATCATATCACAATGTGCCTCAAACAATAATATATCTCAAAACTGAGCCTAACACTTTCACTGTTATAATCACTAAGCCATTACAGACCTCACCTGCGACCCTGTTGCTCCACCTGCCTCTGTACTGCTTTTACCAGGTTGCACTGCTTCATTCACCTGATAAAATGATAAATTGATGCATGCTGTTTAGAGAGAAAGTATGACTCTGCTAACTTCATAAGTAAATTATTTTTTCATTTGCTATGAGAATCATTATCAATTGTGTTTATTACTTTAACAACATCTTCCTACTTACACTTTGACTTTTTGTAAAAAAAACTTCCTTATGTCCATCTTTATTTTTTTTGGCTGCCATTATGCTTTAGTCAACTAAAGCCAAATTGAAGTGATTAGCTAACGTGAGTTGGTTGACGATATCAAAACATGCTCACACACACTGACACTCTCTCTCTCTCACACACACACACACACATAATGATTAGCTGTGAAACAAGCTAGCTAGCCGCCAAGGACGTGGGGTTAGCAGCTAGCAATGGGTCGCTAACGTAATAAACCTACTTACCTACCCATTAGGTAGGTCGATAGGTTTATTCTCTCAAACTATGTTGCTGACGAGCTGACAATACCTTCAGCCGCGGCACCTGGCTTTCATTCAGTCAGTGGCTCACACTCCTATCAGACTGATCGGCAAGCGGCAGCTTCAGATGAGCGTCTTTCCAGAGTCCAGCCTAAGCCAGCGGGTCTCAACCTTTTTTTACTCACGCCCCACTGAATTGACGTTTAATTTGACTTTTTTGAAAAATTATATATATATATATATATTATTACTGCCTATATAATATAGAGCGTTTATTTAGCCGCCTGGATAGTCACACTGTCCTTTCAATCAAATACATGTGTTCGCTTTTTACACACACGATACAAAAATATCAAGCAAGGAGTAAGTTTGTTACAAAGGGAGGAAGGAGGAGGATTGAAGTAATGTGACAACGCATTAACCAACAAACACAAAATAAATATCGAATTAAACTGATTATATTTATTCTTATTTTTTAAATTAAATGTGAAAAATGTGGCACAATATACACCGTTTAGATTGACTAGAATGTTCCTTATTTTAAACCCGAAGAATCACCTTTCACTCCCGAGTCCTTGTGCACTTTCGCGCCTCAATGAAAACAGCACACTCTGCTTGGTCCCTGACGTCAGCCGCGCACTGAGTCCGTGTTACAGTGATGCATTATGGAATTTGTAGTTTTCTTGCCTGCTGATTACACCCCAAAACCCCACCAAACACCTACAAATCCCAGGGTACCATTCTTTTTAAATCTGTCTCTTTTTCTGTCTTTAATAACTCGCTGCACTCAAAGGGCGAAATCGGGAGTATCGTTTGGCACGTCACTGTTATTATTACTAGTACGTTATTATTCAAACGTTCACCGCCACCCCCCGCCCCCGGGTTGAGAACTTAGGGCCTAAGCCAATCAAATTAGCTTTTTTTTTTTTTTGGAGGAGGGAGGAGCAACGAGGGGATCTTGAGAGAGTTAACCCTTTGTGGAGCGGATAAAATGATTTGACAAAAGACGTTTTAGATTTATCAAAATTATTGGTAGGGACAATTCAACGGTCCCTTGACATTGGTAGGGACATGTCCCTACCGTCCCTAGCTAAATCTACGCCGGTGGCTGAAAGAACAAAGAAACTCACATTAAAGGCAATGGATTTTGACACAAGGGAAGGAGCTGCTTCTCTAATCACACTACAGCTTCATATACTGATATTCATTAGAGTTGCAGCAGATTTACAAAAAAATCTGCAAGCTATTCTGACATAATGTAAATCTTGCTGGGATGTATGATATGGGCAAAATAGATAAATAAATACATAATGAATCTTCTGGGTTACATTAATTGCATTTCACATTGTGCCTGCCCCCTGTTCCCTGTAGTTACTGTATTAGGGCTGCAATCTAAATAAGAAAAAAAAACATCTGTAACTTGTGTCAAAGAAAGCAAAACAGTGTTGGATTAAAACTGATGCCCCAAATTCTGTGAACACTGTAATCCACCAAGAAAGGAAAACAAAAACAACAACAAAAAAGACTATATTATTCTAATTTTAATCTATTTATTATGAGTCCTTCTAATATCCAAGTGTTGTAATTAAAATGTATCCAGAAGGTTTGGATTCTTCAAAAAACTTATATTGTATCAAAAAAATTGACAAAACATGTAGGACCTTGAGAAAAATGTAACCTTTGTTAAAATGTCATCAAAAGACCTTTCATCATTGAGGCCATCGGAACAAAAATTAATTCTTCGTTATGTCACGATCGCAAGAGAATTTATCTCAGGATGTCGATATTACCATTCCGGTATCTCGTTATCATGGGATAATTTATCTCAGGTTCTCGAGAAAACGAAAGTCATCAATTCTGTTTTCTCAAGATCATGAGATAAATGATTTCGAGATCACGAGATAACGGAATGGTTTTCTCGAGATCACGAGATAACGGAATGGTTTTCTCGAGATCACGAGATAACGGAATGGTTTTCTCGAGATCACGAGATAACGGAATGGTTTTCTCGAGATCACGAGATAACGGAATGGTTTTCTCAAGATCACGAGATAACGGAATGGTTTTCTCGTGATCACGAGATAACGGAATGGTTTTCTCTAGATCACGAGATAACGGAATGGTTTTCTCGAGATCACGAGATAACGGAATGGTTTTCTTGTGATCACAAGATAAATTATCTTGTGATCTTGATACAACATGCTGCCATACAAGCCTCTGAACTTCATCCACCACCCAGGAAGCTATTGCAAGTCACCACCACATGTTAGATGACTGCAGAACAGTCATATAAAATGTCTATCTTAAAAAAAGAGAATGAAAACAAAACATTGAAAGGATGCCAGATGGTAAAGCCTACTAATCAAGGTTCTAAGAAAACATGCTACAGCATGTCAGATTTATTCAGTTGTAATCAGTTTACATAATGAAACAACAAAAACGTCTTATCAGTAGAACATGAAAATCTGTCAGGTGAAGTCAGACAGAAACTTATATGTTCAGTAATCATATGGTTCCCTCCCATGAACAACAAAGGTATGCATTTAATTTATTAGAGAGAAACAGACTGCCTAAGATATTATGCTATGACATACTCCATAAACAATCTGATATGGTTTGATCCTGAAATCATCTAGAAACTACCCCTCAGGCTCTTTTGTGTTATCATTATTCCCATAACTGTTCTGCAATGAAGTCATGTTTTAGCTCCCAGGGGAAAGCTAAGCCATGTGAGGGAAGTATATTGCATCACACAATGGCATTTACAGAGACCCTAGAGTGGAGGAAATCCTGCTCACATTATCTTCACCAAATTGATGGCAGACCAGTCAGTATGCATCATAGGAGACAAAGCATGTGAAGGCTTTTTTAGATTTTTCAGTAAATATAATCTGGAAGCAATTTCATTTGCATATTTGTTAAAATGGAAATTAAACCATACTGTATGTTCTCAGTCCTACAATTATTCTTACATATAACTTTTTTCAATCACAACATTATTATTTTTTATACAGTATTAAATAAACACTATTGGTATTGGTATGTTAAATGTTAACTATTAGCAAGTACGGTGAGTAATACTGTAGGTTTTTCATTCCACAAAAAGGACAGTTATGAGGAAAATGTTGGAGGAACATGTTTAGGCACTGTGAAAGGTGAACTTGAAACACGGCACAGGTGCCCAGTTTTATTAATGGTGGGTGATTCCACGTTTTAGCCCGCAGAGGGCGCTGTTGACCGTGGTCTGACTGCCGACAATGGTAGACAGAACCACAGTAATACCAGAAGCGGTACAGAGTACAAGTGCAGACGCACTCACAGGTGCTCAAAAAGAATGAAACAAAAGGTGAAAGGAAAAAGGAAAATAAAACACCGTAATCAAACTACAAATAAAAGGTGCTGGACTTGGCAGCGTCACCCCAGCCATCGCTACCCGCATGGCCCGGGTCTCCGTCCTACACTCGCTGCTCCCTCAGCCTGCTGTAAAAATACTTATGGGGTCTGCCCATGGTTTTCCCCGCTACCACTACTTTTCTTTCTTTTCTTTCGGATTTCCTTCCCGGCCGTTTCTCGGTCCTGGACCAAAGTGTCCGCACGTCTTAGAAGGGCAGAGCTGAGGGAACAGCAGAATGTTATTTTATAGGGCCAGCAATCCCCCCCAAGACCCGCCTCTCAGCCACTCAGAGAGAGGGAAAGCCCACACACCCTCTCTCCCACCTCTCCGTGTAATTGCCATGACCAACAGGTGGATATTGAACAGCTGCTGCCCTCTTCCTGCAGCACTACGAATATACCAGAAGAGTCAGCACAGATCTCCCCCTGCTACAGGCACATATTGTTCTTTGATCAACCACAAAATGTTTGCAGCCCACATTTCACTATAAAGCTGCAGGGTGTGCAAGACTGTTAAATAATCTCATCTTGATGTGCAACTATCCAAAGTCAAAGTCACAACCCTGCTGTGCTTATATGCTGTAGCATCCTTCCACTGTGCAGCTGTTAACTCCTAACACAAGTCAACACATGATGTTTGCAGACTGTAGCTAGCAGACCATTACAGCTTGTTGACAAATATAAATCTTTTGGGTAGATAGGAGAAGACATTGGAGGGTTCTTGGCCATTATCTTGCTTGATTTCAGAATATTCACACACCAGACAGACACCCCCATTATCCCCAGAAACTGATATTCTCAGTCACTTTGGCTAAATAATGTTAATTCCAAGTTTCATAACAATTGGATAACTTATTCTCCAGATATGCAAAAATGGAACTGCGACGTACAGGTGGACAGACAGACAGACACCTTGCTATATCTCCACAATCTGAGTTTCCAAATAATTTATGTTAAATAATGACAATAGGATAATCTATTCTCCTGATATACGAAAAAGTTCATACAGATGGACGGATTCTTTTCTCTATGATAAGAGACACTTTAGACAAAATGTATTAACTTATATACAGTCGCAGACAAAAGTTTTGGCACCCTATGCTTAGTATACCATAATTCAAGGTAACAGATTAAGGACAAGCATTTAATAAACTTGAAACACTTTTTAATAAAACAAAATGCAAAATACACAATTTGTAGTAATTTAACAAATAATCTTTATCAGAATACAAACAAACGCATTTCATTTAAAGTATTGGTTCATGACAAAAGTATTGCCATCCCTGCTTTGCTATTTTGTGTTCTCCTTTGGCTTTTATTAAAGCTTTCAGACGTTGATGATAATTCTTAATCAGTATGTAACATCTTGTTGGTGAAATCTGGACCCATTCTGTCTTGTATATTTCCTTCAACTCAGACAGACTGGATACACAATGCTAGGCTACAGCTTTTTTCAGATCAGTCCAAAGCATTTCATTATAAATGTTACCTTATATATTTAGATTGAAGAACAACTTTAATTCTAGTGGGTGTATTAGTCTAATTACTTTATTTGTAGGTTTTGGCTACGAACCTTGTTGCACATGCATCTCTTCCACACACTGTATGCTCTATAAAGAAGACATAGTAAATGCTTATTATTATTAAATCGTAAAACTCATTGCCTATGTGGTAAAACTAACCCATGCCAAGAACTTGCTGCCACTATCTGCAGCTTTTGGTCCATTATTTTAATTGCCTTTAACCTATAATCAGTATTTACTGCTCTTACTGGCTAAAGTGTGCATGGATAAGCATTATTTGGAAGTAGGTTTTATTTTATTGCAGTTCAGCTATAGCATTGTTTTTACATCTGGAACTCTACGTGTTTTAGAACCACTAGGGTCTTGGAAGAACCAGTGAAGGAGACTTACACAGCTGCTAAATAGTGCTTAGTTGAAGTTTGCTGCTCAGTATGGGGGTAAGAAAACAGACTTTGCCAGTGTTGACTCAAAGATCAACTTGTTATATGTATGAACTATCAAGGTTATCTTAGTTTATATCTATACCAAGTTAACTAATGTACTTCTTGCTTAGATTCACTTTTTTTTTATTTAGAAATCATTTTCTATTTAAATCAATCGCCAAATCCTGGTATTTTTTAAACATAACAGTTTAAAGCACCCTTGTTGGTATTAGTTTATATAGCAGCCCTAAAGACATGGGGCTGAATAACTTTTGTAGTAGACAAGTTATTTGTAAAATGCAAAGGGAAAATAATTCTATATGTGATTTTTTAACACCTTTTACTATTCGTCTGTGGTAACACTAGAATGGAAATTGCTAACCAATATTGCAATTACAGTATTACCCAAGCATAGGGAAATCGAGTTACAGGTATGTCATTTTTTTAAAGACAGAAAGATGTGTTTTACAGTATTTTGAAATTCTAAAGCTTTAGTTTAGAGTATACAGAACACGATGTATATGATTATTACTGTATTCCTTCGAATTTAAGACACAGCACAAATTTCCCACCCTCAATTTGAGGAAAAAATAAAACATCAAAGATGCATTTACAAAGATACAACCTCAATTACGCATATAAGAAAACGACGTATGGAGGTAGTTTGCAGCCGTCTGCTGTCACACATAGAATTACAGTTATGCGCGGCATCTCATTTCTAGTCGTGATTACTCGCACCTGTTTTCTCCATTTTTGTGAACTGTGGTATTGCTTGGCATGTCAAAGAATACGGGGGTCTGATCAGCATTTCCAGTCTGTCCACGCTGGTTAGAACGGAGCCTAATAACGAAACGCTGAAATTGTAAAGGTTTCTCTTCTAATTCCTCCAAAAGGTAATCACGCTTATTTGAAAATGGCTGCCTGTATTTCATGAATGATTCGAGATCAGGCAGTAATTTATTTGTTTGACTTTTCTCGGGCAGTCAGTTACATTTCTGTTTGTGTACTCGGGCAGTATGTCTTTTGTTGGTGATTTTTAATTCACGCATCACTTTTCTCAAATCTTAAATTGGAAGGAATACAGTAATATTAGTCGTAGTAGTCTTAGTCGCAGTATGCAGTGCAACACATATACAGTTGTTTCATTTTTAGTTTGTTCACTATCTTTGTGGGACCCACACCATAGTAAAGGTTAGTGGAATTATGATGATGATGATGATTGGGATTGTTATTAATCAATAGGTCCCAGGGGACTCTCATCAGATTTCACTTACGTCCGACAGAGCTTTGGCCGACCTAGTTTGAGGCCGATTTTACATGTACCCAGCTATCAGGATTTATCTCCCCATAGAAAGATACAGTGGAGACGTGAAATCACACTTTAGAGTTTTGCATATATCTCTAGAAATGCTTATGCAATTGTGATTAAACTTGTAAAGCACATTCGTTAGGGGTTAGAGGCTGTCTGTCACAGTTAAGAACCTTATTTTTCAAAGGTTATTGAGTATGCATATTGTAGGGGGTATATTGAGGCTGCCTGACTGGTTATTGTATGTCACTCTTACATTTTTACATATTTCTAGAGAACCGCTTACCCAGTTAGCAAAAGTTATTGGGAACCAGGCACCTGTTTGTCTGTAAGTAAAAATTAATTTTTTACACGTACTATAGCAGGGGGAGACCTGTGCTGGCTCTTCTGGTGTATTCAAAGTGCTGCAGGAAGAGGGCAGCAGTCGTTCAATATCCGCCTGTTGCTCATGGCAATGAGAGGTGGGAGAGAGGGTGTGTGGGCTTTCCCTCTCTCTGAGTGGCTGAGAGGCGGGTCTTGGGGGGATTGCTGGCCCAATAAAATAACATTCTGCTGTTCCCTCAGCTCTGCCCTTTTAAGAGACGTGCGGACACTCTGGTCCAGAACTGAGACACGGCTGGGAAGGAAAATCCCAAAAGAAAAGAGAAGACAAAGAAAATAGTAGCGGGGAAAACCGTGGGCAGACCCCAAAAGTGTTTTTATAGCAGGCTGAGGTGAGAGTAGGACGGAGACCCGGGCCGTGCATGTAGCGACGGTCATGGTGAAGCTGCCGAGTGCAGCACCTTTTATTTGTAGATTGATTACTGTGTTTTATATTCCTTTTTCCTTTTTCCTTTTGTTTATTTGTGTTGAGCACCTGTGAGTGCACCTGCACCTGTATTCAGTACCGCCTCTGGTATTACTGTGGTTCTGTCTACCATCGTTGGTAGGCAGACCACGGTCAACAGCGCCCTCTGCGGGTTAAAAAGTGGAATTACCCAATATTAATAAAACTGGGCACCTGTGTGGTGTTTCAAGTTCATCTTTGTCTCCCCTGTGTCAGTGAATTACCCACCACCCTTCCACACGTACATACAGAGAATATAGCTCATGTTAATGCACTTGTATGTGCATTCAGTGAATATAAGTCACGATAATCTAATTTATAATGTTACTGATTTTGAATTTACAGTCGTGGTTGGGATAAATGTTGCTTTGAACATGCTTTGTTTGATTGCTTTTAACTTCTGTAATCAATAAATGTGTGGTACCAGCTACTGACTCCTGCACCTTGTGTCTATGATACTGTATCTTTCCCCCCACCCTTTACATGCTTGTTTAACTATGTCACTATCTAGTAATGTATTGCTAGTGGCCAATATAAATATAGTAGCTGCAGCGAAAAACTTGTACCAACTAGAAGGCGGCTTTTTTTTTTTCTTTTTAACATTTTATAAAACTTAGGGTGTACTAACTGTATGTCTTTTGTGCCACTTGTAATTGACAAAAAAAAAAAAATAGAATTTATGAGATTTATTATTATTATTATTATTATTATTATTATTATTATTATTATTATTATTATTATTATTATTATTAATTTCTTAGCAGATACCCTTATCCAGGGCGACTTACAATTGTTACAAGATATCACATTATTTTTATATACAATTACCCATTTATACAGTTGGGTTTTTAATGGAGCAATCTAGGTAAAGTACCTTGCTCAAGGGTACAGCAGAAGCGTCCCCCACCTGGGATTGAACCAACACCCCTCCAGTAAAGAGTCCAGAGCCCTAACTACGACTTCAAACTATAATGAATAGTTTCATTATTGTCTTTTTTCCCCTGTCCTTTGCCCTAATTCTAATTGCAAAATCAGACCATATTAGGAAAGCTTTTAATAATTAACCTTTGTATGAAATTCATAATTTTACATGGAGTGAAGTTTCTTTATTTTTCCCCAACAAAGGTTTCTAAAGAGCCAAATAAAATATCTCAGTCAGGTTGTGCACTCTATAACTGTACTTTTTGGAAATCAGTTGATGTTTTGTATAGGAAAATTGAGTTTCACATTCCATCAGTACTCATTTCCATCTGTGGAGGTTCTTTGTTAAAGTGTGTTTTATAATAATTCTTAGAAGCCAAATATAACATTTCTAAATAAATCTAATAAAGGTCTCTAACAATTCACAAAAGTGGGGAATGTTGCTCACCTTTTTTAAAAAGGAATTTCTGTATAACTTTAGCCTGTTTTTGCATTTGCAATGTAAAAACAAATCCAATCCAATTAAATCTATGTATATATTAGAAATATGAATAATTTTTATGAAGAATTCAAATAAAAAATGGTTAAATGTTAAATCAAACATTTAAGTTTGAAAAAATAAATACAAATGAATGTATTTGATGAGGTTCAACTCTAAGAGGAGCTTATCAATCACATTTGTAATTCAAATCATGTTTTAAAAAACAAGGGCTAAGAAGGTTATAATCAAACCATTTGAATCACTGATATCAGTCCTGCTAGTAGGCGGGACATTACCTATTTGTTTGTTTAAATGGGATATTATTCCTTGATAATATCACCTTCAATGGACTACAATCAGATTGCGTACACCATCTTGATTGGTTTAAAAGCTGTATATATATTTAATCATTCCTTAAAATTCACAGTGTTTTCTGACATCTCATTGCTCAGTAAGGATCATGGAACCTTCTAAAATAGGGTTCACATTTAGAAAGATGTTTAATGTGACCCACTTTTTCTGAACAATTGCTTATTTTTCTTACATGGCTTATACATGTAGTTGTGTGGGTGTTTTTCTCCTAGTGCAAGCTTTGTTTTTCTATTTGACCACTTGCTTTTGTCAGTTTGTATCGTATGGCCTTTTTCCCCCAAAGTATTTGGGAAGCTAAAAATGCTATTTTAGTGCCGTCTAAGGCAAAATAAATCTTACTTGGTTAGGAAATATGTCCACAGGGGCCAATCATTTTCTTCCTTGTCCATTTGATCCTGCTGTGGAGGAAAGGAGCTCTGTACGGTAAGTTCTCTGGAATAAATAGTTACCTTTCCAATGAATACTAAAGCAACCAGCTGAAAGAGACAGGTCACACACATGAAGGAAGTAGAACTGGGTGGTCTGGCAGTATTTGCACTTGTGCAAATGTGCTTTTGCGGTCCTCTGATTCTGAGGTGTTACAATATATTGTTTTCAAATGTTTACACCAAGCGTTAGTAAGACAAATCATAGCAAAAATGTGTATGCTATATATATACACATATATATATATGTGTGTGTGTGTATATATATATATATGTGTGTGTGTATATATATATATGTGTGTGTGTATATATATATATATATATATATATATATATATATATATATATGTGTGTGTGTGTGTATATATATATATATATATATATATATATATATATATATATATACTGTATATATAATTGTGTTCAGTTATTTAATCTCTATTTTACCCCCCAATTTATAATGTCCAATAATGCTCATTCACTGCATAAACTCCCTACAACAGCTCTTAAACAGCTCTTTAACCACGAATGCAGAAATACTGGTCCATATCTACTGGCAATAAAATACAGTATTCTGAGTTGGTCAATTAATTACATGTATCCTCATGTTTTCTTGCAATGTCTTTTATTTGATTGTTTTGATATTTTCATTCCACATGTCCTGGATCAATGATCCCTAATTGGGTGCCATAACAACAATCCAAGTATTTTACCACCCTATTCAGTAGAATTATATAATTATATAGTTATAATCATCCCATAAGCTTATGAGTAATGAGCAATCCAACCTTGCTACATTATACCTACTTGAATATATGTTTCAAAGAGAACCCAGCACACTTCTCAATTTGGCATCCAAGCAAGAATTCGCTCAAATATAAAGCCAGTCAGCACGGGCATTGTGAAGTGTTTTGTGTTCCCTATCAATTCATTTTCTAAAGTAATTGTGTGCAAACACATCCCGACAATGCAATGGGCTCTACCTGTTTGTTTTGGCAGAGCACAGTAAAAGCAGTTTTAATACATCTGATCTTGCTTGTTAGATTTCAGTGGAAATCAATAAAAGAAAGGGAGTAATTACCAAATCTGTTTAAATTAATAGACTTGTTGATTAAGCAAAAATTGCTCAGCCAGAATAGTCTGTGTCTTTTCTTGATTAAAGACTGGCTCATATTGGAACCTGTTGCTCAGCGCTTTCAGCGTAAAGTGTTTTGAAGCAATTCATGATTTTACTTAACACAGCAGTTTAACAGTTGATAGAGTAAGAAACAGGGCTCACCGTTTCAGTGATGAATAACAATAATCAAATCAAAACGTGTGTTTTTTTTTGTTTTGAATTGAAACAGAAATAAAAAGTATATATAATTGCTGAACCAAGTTTCATTACAATTGAATAAGCAGGTCTCCAGATTTATGGAAAACTGAGAACTGAGATAGGCACAGCTGTCTCTACTACATCCCCATTGCAGGGGATTTCATCTCTGATGGGGGATAGTATTTGTACTTGGGATTTAACGGGACCTGTGGTTAGGGTATGTCAGTTGGGAAACTGAACCTCTGCTCACGTCAGTCATTCCACCAGTCTGTCCTCAATTTGCCTGTAGAGTACATGCATGCTTACGTTATTACTGTTAAGTGATTGTAGCCAATAAAATAATTTCATTTCATTTCAATAATTTCAGAGTCTCACTTATTGTGCATTTCCATTCGCTATGCAGGTCTCAAATGTGAAGCTATGAAAGAAACACGTGTCATAGCATTTATTTGAACTTAAAACTAAGTTAAAGATAGTTCTCTTGGATGGGTGGGGACAGTTTCACTCTGCAAATGAAATAACCAAGGATATGCAAAAGTACTAAAGCAAGGATTGCAAACAGAGATGTATTTAACCTAGTGTAGAACCTGATCTTGTGTTTTAAAAATATATATATACAGTACATGTTTTGTATAACGCATGCATATTTAAAAAAAAAAAAATATATATATATATATATATATATATATATATATATATATATATATATATATATATATATATATTTGAGACCTCCGTAGCACCTAAAGGTGCACAACAGGCTGGATTTATGGAGCTATTTTTTAAAACTACAACCACTTTAATTACATTAGATTTTTTGTGAACAAAAATCTGTGAACAGTTATATTTTTTCTTTCTTTTCCCCACCCTTTGAGAATAGGGAAATGGGGGAGACAGTACAAGAAAATGTCACATTAATAAAGAAATACAACATAATATCCAGACAAAAACAAGAATATTGCAACAAGATAAACAACCTGTGCCACTTTATCAGCAGCAGTATCCCATGCTGCCGTCGTGTTAGCAGTGGCTAAGTGTAGCCGAGTCGTGGATCTTTCCAAAGTAATAATGTCATGCAAATAGTCTAACCAGATAGAAGAAAAGGAGATACATTCATTTAATAATTGAGTAGTTTTAGGAGAATGTGTGGCTGAAGGGTGAGATGTGTCTAACATGAGATTTAATAGCTGATTGAAATCTCCCATTAATATAACAGGGATATTCCCTAATGCGGCCAATGTATGTTTCATCTGGTCGAAAAACTGTGTGTCTAAGGTATTTGCTGCCTAGAGAATGACAATACAGACCTCTACGTTATTCAACAGTGTAGTCACATAGCAAAATCTCCTCTCTGAGTCATTAACTTGAAGACTAATTTTAAGGTTCAACCCTATTGACAAGAATAAGGACACCCCTGTGTTTATTCTGAGCAGAGGAATATGCAATTACCTTGTAATGTTTATTTTGAAAATGAGCAACATCACTTTAAACCAAATGAGTTTCCTGCAAACATGCAATATCAATCTTTTTTTAAGAGATAATCTAAGCACTGTGTACTTTATAGGATGATAGGCCCCTCGTAAATTCCAGGAGTTAATGACATCACTAGACATGGTCCAAGATAGGAATAAAGATCAGGGAGAGTGAACGAGTAAAAGACGTAGCACTCAGAAAGCAAAGATATGTGACATGGAGAAAGATCATCGTCTTGGCACTCATCATATGGCAATATCCTATAGGACAGTAGCATAATAATGACAAAATCACCGTAAAATAAACTGAGAAGGCAGCGTGATTACAAAGATTTAGGATGATACAGAAGAGAGCCAGAGGGAGCACACTGCATATGATAAATCTCAAGCCACTGTTAACATCTGTACTCCCTCTCACTCACTGATTCCGATCCCTATCTATCCCCAAATCCCAGCCTTCCCTTCCCTACTTCCACCTCCGCAGCCTCCCTCCCCACCCCTGAGGGGGCTTGCTGTGAGCTAAACCACCTCGCGAATGGGGAAAAATGCACTGCAAATTGAACAACTGTAAACAACATGCATATAATCTAGTAGCCCATGTATTCAATGTTTAGGGAACTAATTAGAGTACAGATTGCCATCAACTATAACATTAACGCCACAGATATTAATAAAGATTGTGGGAATTAACAGACATGTATCCATATTATTCATAATGAACCGCAGTAATATTCTTATAGGGTTATCATGCCCTCTGCAGTGTAGAGGACCTTCCATAATGACTAGATCAATGTCAAGAAACAACAAGTGGAAATGTGCAGACAAGGGTCACTGTCAATCATAGAAGGAGCAAGATGTTTCCATTTCCATTCCGTGAAGGTATGAAAAGTAGTAATCCGGAGCAAAGTTAGTTCATCGATACAGGCTTTCCATCCAGACCAAGGAACGAGAACCACAGGGCCCTGCATGCAGGGGGATCAATAGACCCCGTTGTATCCTGAAAACGTTGAATGAAGAAGGAATCGACCTCTTCAGGAATAGTGAAAGACAGGCGCTCCCCTCCATGATTGACTTTCCAGACAGCTGGGTACATACAAGTAGTTGTCCACTCCCTCGGAGCGGAGCTTCGCTCTCACTGCACAAAAGTGATAGCAGAGATCCGCATAAAAAGACAGCTTTTGTCCCTACACGATGATCGGAGCAGATTTTGGAGCAGCCTGGAGGAGTCATTGTCGATCAGTATAACGAAGGAATTGAAATATCATGGTGCAGGTTTATTGGAATCCCGAATGCCATCTGTGTATACTCGATGTGCTGTATTTAACTCCAGAAAAGGGTGGTCATTGGAGGGTTTCAGGGTTGGATACCAATGCGGAATCTTCATCGCCTTCAGGAAGCCCTACCAGTCTGACGTTACAATGATGATTTCTGTCCTCAAAGTCCGCCATCTTATCTTGCAGGAGGCTGTGTGGTCTGGTGGTTAAAGAAAAGGGCTTATAACCAGGAGGTGCCCGGTTCAAATCCCGGCTCACTCACTGACTCACTGTGTGACCTTGAGCAAGTCACTTAACCTCCCTGTGCTCCGTCTTTCGGGTGAGATGTTGTTGTAAGTGACTCTGCAGCTGATGCATAGTTCACACACCCTGGTCTCTGTAAGTTGCTTTGGATAAAGGCGTCTGCTAAATAAACAAATAATAATAATAGCATCAATACGAAAGTTGCATTGATTAATTTCGTCTTTTTGTTGGCGAAGATCATCTTTGGTGATATCCTGTCTGGCAGTTAGCTGTTTCATAGAGGAAGCAATATCAGCTACTATCCTTTAAGAGCGCTGAGGATAGTAGCTGTTTCGGTTACGTTTTGAATCACAGGCCGCAAAGCCGCGTCAATTGCTTCCTGAACTGATCCACGGAAAGTGCGTGCAACCTCTGCCAAGCGGGTGTCCCAATCATTGGAGCCCAGTGACCTCGTCATACACTTTCCCTCTGGTGTGGATTAACCAGTGAGCTCGTCATACGCTTTCCCTCTGGTGTGGATTGAGGGGAAGGTACGGGTCACTTGCGTGAAGTAGCCATTCAATGATGTTACGTAGACCATTTTTATATAAAGAATAATCAAAAAATAATATAAGGAGAGTAAATTGTTCGAATATAAATTAGAATTGCAAAGTGGTAGCAGGAGCTCTAACAACAAGCAGCCATCCCAGTGATAGGATCACGTGATCTTCCGTTACATAGATATCTGATTCAATTCATTGTCTGATTTATTGACAGACACAAAAATAATTAACTGAAATAAATCTGTCTCTGACAAACAGCTCCTGCATCATCTGTACCATTTCCTGCTTTGGACTGAACAAAACCAGGAATAAAATTATAGTAATTGGTTACAGTTTCCCAAACACCCAGGTAATTACATTTACAGCACACAATTGCAGTCTAGTTCAAACAGGCTCAAATTAAATCACTATCTCAGCTAGACTGTAACGTCTTAATATTGCCCATTTCTGAATAAAAAAGTAGGTCATATATTTTATTCACAGCATTATGGCCTAGATCAAAAACTGTATCTTCTAACTCCTGTGCTGAAATAGAACCTGGAGACTTGTGGTTTATTTTCTTTGTAAACAAGTCTGGGGGGGGCATGCCCCCTCACTTTTTGACAAAAGAAACATGTGCATAGCACACAATGTTTAGTTGTGGTTATACTCGGCATTCTACATAAAAGTGAGGCTAATTATATCTTATAAGAACCTACCTTACTATCCCCATGTCGAATGCTACTGTGAAGCACAGCTTTTCATGCCTTCAACGGCTGAAAACATATCTATGATCATCCATGACTAAGGCTGTATTTTATTTGAAGGTTATCACAGTATTTTACGAGTTCCCTGTCAAAACTCCCAGTAGTGTAAATATACATATTTGTATCATTTAAAATAAATACGGCAAATGTTTGCCTTACTGATGCACTGAAGTTATTAACCTGGCAGCTGGTTTAGTTTGCGTCAATGAAAAAGACACCAGCTGCATCAAAGACCAGAAATATTTCTGCTGAAAATCACTCTGTTCAGTATAAAAAGGGGACATTTCTTGTGTCTTGTTATTTTGACATTTATTTATGTTTTGTTTAATAATTCACTGATGGTGAAACTAGAATGTCTTAAAAGGTGGACATAAAATATGAAATATTCTACAATTTAGCATTTACTGTTTTGGAGGCAAGTATTTAGGAACATTTGCTTTATAATAACTGTAATTAAAATCTTTATGTACAAGTAGCATTGTTCACAAGGTGAACTCTAGGGTTTCTCAAAATATTTCAATGCTGTTTTTTTCTTATAAAGATATTGGGGAAAAGACTCATTTTGGTTGATGGCTCTTATCTGGGGAAAACACTCACCTTCTCAATGTTGTTTAGAACCACAGTGCCAGTGAGCAAGAAAATAAACAGACACACACACACACACACCTTGGTCCCATTGCACTGCATCTGTGATTGACTGTAGGAGTGTGTGTACAGAGGAACCAAGAAACCTCCTTGGGGGTGAGTGCAAGCCGCATGAGGAACCACAGATGCACATCGACCCAAATCAGGAGCAAACAAAGCCCAAATTGTAGGTTAAAAAGTGATTGTGGGTTAAACAACAAATGGAAGATTTAATGAACATGAATAAGGGAGTGATAACCAAGGCTTTACAATTTCTTGTTTTACCTCCTCTGAACAGTAGGCTGGATTATTAAGCTGTATTGACAACACCCTTTCATTTACGTTAAATAGCCTAATTGAAGGAACAAACGGCATGTCACTGTTATATTACTGCTGACAGAGAGTCTAAAATTCCACACGTGTAGCTTTTTACAATGAAGTAGCGTAAGTGTCCAATACGATAGTAAATTCTCAAACTGGGACCAACGAAATTTAGGCAAAGTTGGTCAAACAATTCTCAGCAAATGGAGCCCTGGTTCATTTAGCGTAGCAGAAAGTGCGTTGGTCTCTAGAACTGAAGACAAGGGTCTGATCTTTGAATTTTAGTCATGCTTTAAGCCTCACAGGAGAGCACCTGGGTCCAAGCAGAACCCAGCTAAGCATTTATGTAACCCGAAGATTACAATCAATTTCTATATTACCTAAAGCTGGTTCCAACAATATTGCAAAGTGACCGATTTCTATAAACATGAGAGAGAGATTCTTAGCTGTGGGCAGTCATAGAAAATGAAAACTATTATCTATGTTTTATATACAACTGTGGCAATGTGCCCTGCCTTTGTGTGTTAAATGTTGTATGTTGCGTGTGGTGTGTTAAATGTTGGTGTATAGTCATTGGTACACGGGATATAAACGGGTCTGTGTAACACAAGTATTTAAAATGTATAATTGTATTTAGGCACGGGATTGCACATCACTGCACGTGCATTTAAAGTAATTAATATGTGAGCACGGGGTTGCACGTAATTCATTCACGTGCTGGGATTCAAGTGAATAATTAATTAGTAATTGAATCCCAGCACAACAGTATATATAGACACATTTTCATTCACTCGGGGTTGGGTGTTCGGTGAGTGGAGAACGGGAGAGAGAGAAGGAGAAAGTAAAATAAAGTAAAGTAAATTAAATTGATAGTTGTTTTCACTCACCGTGTTTGTTCGTTTGTCTGTTTACTGTTTAGTATGTTTTTGTTCGTCTATTTATTTTGGCCTCAAGTGCCGTGTCCTGTGTTTTTGTGTTCTCTTATTTTGTTTATTAAATGCTGAGCACAACCAAGTGCTCAGCTTTACCAACCTCACTGTCTCTGTCTGCTGTGTGTTACTTCCTGTTTCTGGTCTGACGCCACCCACTCCGGCCGTCTATGTCAGAACAACTCATTATGAAGATTTATTTCTCCGAATATAGTTTTTTCTCCCTGTATAATTACAGATCAATGTGTACAAAAGTATTTGTGGCATAAATATTTAAAAAAATTGATTGATAAATTAAACTTCAAAATATTAGTAAATATACCAGCAATATTATGTAGGCTTGGGACATCCTACTTATTCAGGAGACACTGCAGAGTCTCAATGGACAAAGGAGTGAAATATATCTTTGAGCAGGCTCACTTTGCAAATGAAGTTGGCACAGATGTGCATGCAGTACTTTGAAGTAATTTATTACTACTGCAAGACTCGGTGCATTAAGAATATCACTGTGCCTAGCAGGCATTTGAAAGTTACTCACATTTTTTTTCCCCTTGCACAAGGTCAATTTAAAAGCCTTTATTTACATTTAAAGGGCAAGCCATTGTTTTTCACCCCTTCCCAAAAAGCAAAAGTTCCATTAAAACTGTGTATTTCTATCTTAACAGTGTGCATTATTGCCTTCCTGATGATTAAGAGGCAGAGAAATGGCCCCTGCAAACCAAAATAATGGGAGCCCCTATTTATATCCAGTTCATTCACATTATGTCTCTGTTTGTAGCTACTTCCATTCTCCCCTCTGCCACCTTGGACAATCAGTACGTTTACATGACAAAGCGTTTTCCGAAGACTAATGTCTTTAAGTACGAAAACTAATGTTTTTAAGTACGATTTGAACAGATCAGACATTTCTGAGACAGAACGGAGACCAATCCAATAACTCAAGTGCTTTATCGAAGTGTCACATCTTAAATTCAAAGATTACTATCCTATACCTCATTTCAGATTCCCCACAGTGCAATCAACCTTTCCAACAGCTCTTCCTGTTCTATATTACCAGTTTCTTTTGCAGACATTATTTTAAATTCTCACCATTTTAAAACTGTAAAACATTTGCTGCTTCAGTATGGGCTATTAACAAATACATACAGACTTTAACAAATGTATTACTTTATCCCTAACTAGACAAATGGATGCATGCAGCCTGACTACAGATTATTATTATTTTCTCTGTTTTCTAAAACCACGTGCAGGAGAAAAGGGTCAAAGTGTGCATATGTGCAGTATGCTATTTCAATAAGTACTCCGAAAAGTGTGTTTACTTGATATACATTTTGTTAGTTTTCTGAATTTAATTGGAAATTTCTAGGTGCTGTTTTCCAAAAACTGACTTTTGGAATATTCCGATACATTTTCCGAAAACTGTGTTTACATGACTTTTGATATCGGAATTAGTTTTCCAAAAAATATCGGAATTCTTATGCTCATGTAAACGCACTGAATGTCTCCCTCTGAAAGACTGGAAATCTGCATTTTCATTTTGACTTCCTGGTACAGTATGTGTGAAATCCTAAAATAATATGGCTGAAGAGTCAGATACCACCTTGTTATACTGCCATGTTTGTCTTCTCTCTCTGTATCCAGTCATTGAAGTACATTTTCTCCCCAAAAAATTATACCTTGGAGAATCAACAGCCCAACGCAGCTCCCAACCCAGCTTCTGAAGCATTTTTCAAAGAATGTTCTTTTCTTTACTTTCTGGACATTTACATTTTTTAATAGCCTTTATATTAGACATCTCTGGATTAACAACAGCCCTCATCTAGTTCATTTACTTGGGTTAATAGTCAATCCAGAATGACTGCACTTACTGTAGGTGTTTTAGGTGACTAGCCCAAATCTCATATCAAAGGTTACAGTGATATAAACCTTAAGCTTCACAAATACTTTTTTTTTCTCTTGACAGGGGGACTTTAGTTATATCAAGAGTGGAAATAAATGTGTCTTTTCCAAGCTGCTCAGTTGTCAATTCCCAGCTTTGTCAAACCATTAAGTTGAGTAAAAATATGGTTCTTTCTAAAAATAAATACAAAAGCAGATCCATTTTTGGTATCGTAACAACTGATGGGCTCCACTCCCTTTTGGCTTCCTCTGTAATATATTTTGTACCTCAAAATATATATTTTTTTGTATTCCTCAGTAGTTTTTCCTGTCTGGCTTTGGCACTATATTAACTTCCCTTGTTGTTTTACAGTTAACCTTGGATTTACCACCACTGCTTCATTTATCTGTTTCCTCTTGTCTAACTTTTGCACATACTTCATCCTCTGGATCTAACTTGTGTTCAGGACAAATTGCCAAGGTTTACTTTTTCCTTTTGATTAGCACGGGTAGCAATTTCATGATATACTGGCCAGTCTGGCACAGGACATTACATCCCTTTCATCTGACCAACACTGGGTTACTGGCTTTCAGAAGATGGCAGCAACAACAATCCTTTTTCTCCTGAGTGAAAACCCCCTACCTGCACTTTCTGATCCTGCACACGTTTTCCTTGTTCTTTGCTTGTCTAAAATTCTCATGTACAGTTCTAATACTCCTCCCCAGTTTATTCCTCACTGTAAGGATATATCAAATTATATTCTCCTCACTTTAAGTGGTGCGTGAAGTGTGGGGAGTCAGTAAGGGGGCGTGGCTATGAAAGGGGCAGTTTTGTAAACATTTAAAAGCTTTTTTTTAAAGGATAGAACATTTTTAATAAATACATAAATGACAGCTAATTAGTCCAAGTTCTTACCTTTCAAATGAGTCACTCTAGGACTTGTAGAAGCGGAGAAGTTATATTTGAAGTGGTGTCAGTGAAACTGCAGTGAACAGAGACAAAATGTCGGCTTCCATGTATTGGGCGTTAGATTTAATTGCTGAACGATAATGTTTTTCAGATTTATCTTTTAGGTAAACGCTGAATCGCCAAGTGTAAAAAAATATTTAATTACATGTATTTTTTCAGATTTATTTGTTAGAAATGTTTGCTAAATGTTGACTCGCCATGTGCAAAAGAAATATTTCAATTCACTGATGCACAAAATGAATTTCCTTTAGACCAAAAAAACTTTCAGACTTTCAGACTATGTCAGACTGGGGATAAGTCTAATCACTCTCTGGCTTCCAGACCCACGGTGTTATGAGTAAGGGAGCTGTGCAGTTAAAGCTTCTGGGTTTGTTTATTATTTTTTCTGATGAGATAAAAACCTGATGTCCTGTCTGCTTTGAAGAGATTAATTATATACTTTGCTTGTTTAAAAAAATAAATAAATAAACAAGCCCTCCACATACAGGCTTTACTGAACAGTCCTAAGTAGAGTAAATAAACAGTTATTTGTGGTTTTTGGAAGTTTATTTTTGTAGTTTAGCGTATCTTATGTCAGTACTGTTATAAAGCATGTAACTGACTTCTTTGACAGCCAGTGACTCACCCTATCAGCACTGCTTAAAAAATGAAAAAAATAATTCTATGAAAAAAATTTAAATAAACTTTGGACAGTTTCACCAAGCTGCAAGGGTGGGATTTAAATTTCTTAATAACCCTGAAGTTTCATGAGGTTTTGTGTGTCTGTGTAAAATACATTTCTGGATCAATCACATGGCTGCTTATATCTGTAGCTGTCTCTCTCCTGTCGTCTTGACTGGCTTGGTCTGTCCGCATGAATGCTTTTTCAACATTTTTTAACGCATTTGAATTTAATGGCGAGGAGGCTTCCTGACCATTAATGTGCTTATACTGGCAGATTTGTATTGCCTACAGGTATGCATGTGACTTTAAATGCACCTTTTGCTGGGGCAATGGCACTGTGCCTCCTGCCCACAGACTGCTAAAACAGAAACTGTTTTTTTTTTTTTTTTTGCCTTAGACAATACCACTCAGATATATTTGAAACATATTTCACTCAACAAGATGCATCTGACAGGTCCGACACATCCTGTCTTCATTATTCATACTAGAAAGCTGTCAACAGCTCAAAGCTACCATTGTAAATACATGACTGGAAAGTATATGTGCCTGTTAAATACATTACAGATCCTGAAGCCATTCATATGGTATGTCTACTAAAATAATCCATTATCATATGTCACAACCCCACACATGTCTGCTTCCACATTTGTTGGACACATCAAATGTAATTGTCTGTATGCAATAAACTTTAAATGTTCAGACTATGTTTACTTTTTTATCAACATCACCATCTGTGTTGTCTGTTAGTAGAAGTCTCCTATTGTACTGTACTGTTTGCTTATTCATAGAAAATGTACGTATGTATTTAATGTTCTTACTTAGAAATTCTAAAGCCTGCTTCTTGGGACCATTATTTTGAACTGAAATTCAAATCATTCTCAGAAAGGAATAAAAAGAATTGAAACCGTATAAAGCTAGCAAGAAACTAGAATAATGTATTTGATTAATTAAATTAATACGATTATCTGGTAGATGCAACAGCTTCAGAGTAAGATCTTAAAACACAGGCACATGCCCAATACCTGCCAACTATGAGAATGTCTGCAAACCTTGAGGCATTTACTGCAGGTAAGTGACTCTATTAAGGGTAAATATACAGTACAAAGTAGTTTGAAAGAGTTTCAGTGGTATACTGGTAGTAGAGCCCTGCATTGGGTCGAGAACTTTTTCATGGTTTGCAGTTCGGGTCAATAAAAAATAATTTTTGGGTCTGAATTTGAATCACCAAAAACATTTTCTGTCCTTTCAGCGTACTCGTCAGTAACCCTTTCTCAAATAACGTATTAGAAGGTAATTTCCTGCACTGAAGCAGGAGGCGATTAGGGAGGAGTCAGCTGACTAAGCAGTGTTGTTCTTGTTTGATACGTCGCAAGATCTTTTTATCACGTCTGCTTGGTGATATTAAAAATGTTTGTGAACAAGATGAAACAAAAGATAGCGCTGGGTTTATATCATGTAGTGAATACTAGCTCGAGAGGTAAACCAGAAGTGTGGAATTATTTTGGAAACATAGCGAATTAAAATTATGAACATATGACTGGATTTGTTGCTTCTAAAGCCTGTCATTATGTTTTTGTGAACGACAGCCACAAAACTGCTACATCATCTCTGCGAAAGCACAGGTGTAGCTCCCTTTCAACTGGTGACACGAAAGGAATAGACAGATATTTTATAGTAAAGTAAGTAGAGATAGTTAATATGTTACACTGTTAAAATATATCCAGACCACTAGAGAAAGCTACCACGCGGTATAGCCTATTGTGTAAACTCAATCTGTGGAGAATAGTAGAGATATCTGTGTGTGAATGTGAGAGCATGAGAGTCAGTTGACGCAGGCAGTAGGTAAAGGACAAACACTTGCGGGTTTGGGTTGAAATACAATAATATGTATTGTCCATTATCATCAAAACTTTCATAACAATTACCTTACCAGTATGTGGGCAGACTTCTTACTGTGAGCAGTAAGGTAGCAGGTTGATCCATTGGGTCCTTCTTCAGCTCAGCCCCAGTGAGTGTGCCCCTTCCAAAGCTTAAAAGAACTTGTCTAAAGAGCTCCACTCTTGGTTTATCTTGTGGAAGTTCAGGACCAAACTTATACTGGAACAGTATGCTTGGATAAAGGAACAGAAGATATTGTTTTTTCTTGTTCTTCTTGTTGAAGAAGCAAAACTTGAAAGAAGATTTTGCATACATTGATATTACCTATGGAATGTAATTTGTTTGAAATCGGCAGCACATTTTTTTAATAGGTGTATGTCCACATTTTTTAAGCTGAAATGTTTGTCCAGTTAATGCAATGTATGACTGAGTTTTTTTAAGTTTTCTAAGAGTGCATTAAAAGAAGATTAAATCTGAAGCACAAAAAATGAACTAAACTGCATTAGTCTAATAGAAATATCTCTTATATGGAATTGGCTTGAATGCAGTTTGGCAAGTCAAGTGACAATGCCCCCAGTCAGGTCATGTTAAATGGAACATTACTGTTTCTGTTTTAATTCTGGGTCTACTGACAAACAGGAAGCTACAGTTCATAGTAGGCCTACTGTCTGTTCTACATGTCACTCATCCACAAGTTCATGAGTGTTAGACGCAGCTGAAACAGTATTACAAGTTATCAACAGCTTGCAGGGTATAAAAGGATACTTTGTTTTTGATTGAAAAAACAAACCATGCAATAAACCAGTATTTTCGTTGTGCTAAAACACCTCAGTTTTGCTCACTGACTATTAGTTACACAGTAATGTACTATATTCCACCAGTTATGTAAAAAAAAAAAAAGTACTGGCCTCAGAAAAAATTCAATGATATAAAGTCGCCTTTAAGATCTAAAAAAAAAAAAAGGATTCTGTGTGAATACCAATACTGTTTAGGCCAGTTACTCAGTGTCAGATGTCATACCATTTCACACATTTGTTATTCCACTCTTCCAAATTACAGAATATGAGTTTGAGGAGGAGTACTGTAAAATTCCGATGTCTTAAAAGTCACCTTTTACACCCACATCCTGCCATTGCACTCTTATGTGATGCCATTTTAATTGCCTCATGGTATTGTTACCACCTTCAGAGGGAAGTTGATGTTGCCTGTTAATGATCTCCTTTTGGATGTCATGACTGGGTCTGATATTAGTGTTAGCAGAGAAAAAACAAGGCTCTACAGGGGTGCGTGGCATTATGCTAATTCAAACATAGTATCACAGATAACAAGACCTACATTTAATGTCACTGTAACAGGGGACTCACTACACGTGATGATAGGAGACGTGATTTGATGCATGATGGAGGACATGGATGCATGTTTTCTGTTTGATTGACAGGAGACGGAGACAGAAGGTTGTGATTGACACATTCCACAGCCACGCAGGTTTATTTACATATACAGACATAAACCTCACGTGACGCTACCAGCAATGGCAGCTCATGAGGGACATATGGACCGGCGTACAAAAGGTAAAATAAACACTGTACAAAAAACAACTATCAAATATAAGGTGCCGTGAAGACGGCTCACGCTACTCCGCTAACAAATGGAGGTCCCGCTTCCACACCTGTCTGCTATACTGGGTGGGATCTATTATCCTGAAACTAACTCCCTGTCCCTCGGGCAGTTCACCCAACTGCAACCTCAGAATATGCACACGATCATTGGTGCATTGCAGCTTCTGTCTGCCAGAACAAACCTCCGACAACCTCCCGACCTTGGAATATACACACAATCGCCGTTAGAGGTGGTTGCTTAGTTTTCTGAACCCAGTCGTTCAGCAGCACAGATTATTATTATTTATTTATTTATTTCTTAGCAGACGCCCTTATCCAGGGCGACTTACAATTGTTACAAGATATCACATTATTTTTTACATACAATTACCCATTTATACAGTTGGGTTTTTACTGGAGCAATCTAGGTAAAGTACCTTGCTCAAGGGTACAGCAGCAGTGTCCCCTATCAGGGATTGAACCCACGACCCTCCGGTCAAGAGTCCAGAGCCCTAACCACTACTCCACACAGACGGACTGATGCTTCAGCAACAGCAGCACTCTGACCCCTATGGCTTACAAAAGCTGTGACCTGCTGATTAAAAGCTCGCAGCTGGTAAACACAAGCTGCTTGTTACTGCAACTAACACAGCAGCCAGGCTGCAACACACAGAGCGTCAGGTTCCCCATTAAAACCAATCACATTCTTATTTATACAATCACTACCCTCTTATTTACAATAAACAATCACAGAAGCCCCCTCCTTATGTGCATGGCCCCAGCCCTGCTACAGTCACTATAAAGGGAACTGAAGTTTAGCCACCAAGCTCATTAATTTGAGGGCACAGTAAGATTAGGATTGCATTTGTAATATGACAGTGCAGGCTTGATGGAAATGTAAGGCACTTCAGATAAATGTCATACTTGGAAGCTTCTTTATGGAATCCAGTGCCAATTAAATGCAAGTTGGCTCCAAAAGCTCCAAAGTGCCTTTTTAGAAAGGTCTTTATTTAGGTCACTCGCAATGGCTTTGTACTTAGTCTTAATTATAATCAGGAGTTGAGTTGAGTCAATTTATTCTTTATTTTCAGCTGCATTAAACACTACCTTACTACATAGCCCGGGAGGGTACATGAGAGAAAAAAATATACAGTATATCTCTTGTGCACGTCTTACTATCTCATGGCCACAAGATAATATCTTGTCTAATAATATCTTGATCTGTGATCGAGATAGATAGTAAGACGTGTGCACATTTTTTCTCTCATGTCCCCTCCTGGGCTCCATACTTTACTGTACCTCTGTGGCAAAGTGGTTAATAATGTGCAGGTGCAGGTGATCAATGAACAGACAGACAATTATAATCCAGGTGCATAGGTTTGTTTTGTTAGTTTTCTGTCCAGTGCCTGATGGCAAAACAAACAATTAACAATAAAGCTGGTAAGTAATACAGCGGCATGTATTACTTACTTTATAATCCCGGGTTGGTCCCGAAATAATAGTCCAAAACAAACAAGAATTCTAGTAAAACATAATGAAAACAACAAAATAATAAAAATAATAACAACACAAATGATATGGGCGAGCTGGCACCCCATCACACTAATCCATTCAATAGGATTCCTGCATCTGTCAATCCAAATATACATTCTGGATAGATTGACAGATAAAATATGAAAGTTCTCCCCGGTATCTGTTTTTCTGTGATATTATTAATCTGATATTTTAAACAATCCCTAGTTCCTTATATTTCCAATGCCATATGTATGATTTTTAAATGTTTGTATACAGCCTGCAATATTCTTCTTAGCTGTATATTCAGCTACAATTTCCCGTACAATTTACAGGCAGTTCATAAGTTTAGTCCTCACTTGTGGGGAAACATCATTGTGTCAGTAATCCCTTTGATTTACTAAAGCACATTCTTGTGATCTATGACTCATTTTGTCCAATATGTTCAATATTTTGAAATACCTTTTTTTTTTAACTGCAAGTTGATTAACTAACATTTCCACAACTGCCCTGTAAATTCAGAACTGTTACTGCACCAAAATCTGTACTAAAAAGAGGTGTATTCAAAATGTAGGTTTATCTATTAGCCTTGTATTTTTTTCACGTTTAGCCATGTCTACTGTAGCTATAGCAATTTCAAAGAGTTTTAGTAATACCAGGCTGAAATCTGTATGTTTTATTCTTAGCCATGTTTAAAGAGCAGGCAATATGTACAGCTGTGGCCAAAAGTTTTTCATCACCTAGAATTTTAGGATTGAGACATACATCATTTAAAAAAAAAACTGTATGAACATAATTTAGATATTTTATTTAACATCATTTAACATCATGAAAGAAACTACAAAATGATATTGTAAAAGTCTACTGGAAGCCATAATAGTAGTACAGTATTTCATGTTAGATTTCGAATGTCACATTTTTCCATTTTTGTGGAAAACTACAATATGTAATTCAATATGCTAACGTAACATTATTCGGTGGGTTTCCTTCGACTTGTTGAAGCAAAATGTCTTAATTCTATAGGGTGATGCAAAATATTTGGCCATGGCTGTACTTCAGGACTGCCTGTAAAGGTATTGATAGAGACACTTCTTGTATAAACGTGTCCCATGTACAGTATGTCCTGGAAGATTGCAGAGAAATCACAAGGGTTTATCCTGGTGCATAGTATTAAATACAGTATTGTGGCAGGGCGGAAGCCCTACACATGGGAAATATGTAGTTTTATTGTATATTTTTGGGTTAATTGTTGTAAATAGATTGATTTAATTAATTCTTTAACTGCTGTGGCGCTCCGCCGGGGACGATTACCTGTCTGCATGGAGCAGCAGCTGAAAGCAATGAGCTGTTCCAGCAGGCAGGTGGGCGTGTCTCGGCAGAGCGTTATTATAAAAACATAGCGATCACTGTGATCGGGGCTGCTGCAAGACTTGCCGTTTTCACAGCACCTTTGAATGATAGTTTGTTGTATTGAGTTTTATTTTGAGTGTTTGTACAGTCGTGTATCGTCGTCTGTGCGCTACCATTGTTGGTAGCGTCACATGACATTATTGTTTACTTTTTGTTTGTGTTTATTGATTAAATCCCGTGCGCCTGTGTCGGCGTTCTCCTTGGCCGCCTGAGGCAAGTATACCAGGACTCTACCACAATTTGGTGTCAGAAAGGGATTGCTGTATCCTGCGCAATGCAAAATTGATATAATGAGATGTATGATAGCTGCAGGCAATTGCGACACTTACAATTGCATCAATTTGGTAAGAACTTTTGAAAGCATTTCCCAGTCCACTTTTTCTCGTGTGTTGCCAGTTGTGCTCAATGCAAATTGCGTTATGATTGCGCTGCGACTGGCCCATCTTTGTACACCTACCCCAAGGTGTCACTGCATTGCAAATGGTTATCATTTTGTATGTGCTCTCATGTTATGACTGAACACAGCTTATTTGCTTATTTTAAAGGCATAATAGATTTTGTCAGTTTGTACTGTACATCTGCTAAAAGATGTAAAATAAGCATTGTTTAACTGCAAGATAATTTTTCCTTCATTTTCCTTTTGTGCATACAATACCCTATATATATATATATATATATATATATATATATATATATATATATTTAGTATACAGCAAATGTCTGCCTGCTGTTCTGCCAGCCATTTTATTTATCAGCCACTGTACCTTGGAGCTAGAGGAACAGCCTGCACAGGCTGGCAGGCAGGTATTTTAGCACAGATGGTCATCTATTTGATTCACCTACGCTTGCTTTGTTTCTAAGTGCCCTCAGAGCTGACATCTGCTGCAAGGAAACAAATAAAGCCAAGATGCATGTTATTGTTATTGCAGCCACTTTTTAATAAGTCTTTACCCACACTTTCACAGCAGGGGGGGCTATAAAATACTGTTAGCAATTCACGGAACAGGAGCAAGGGCTGTGAGGAGTAAGCCCTGGGACTTGAAATAGGAATCATGTGCTTGTGACTTAAGGCAGATGACATGCTTTCCCCTTGGCTCACAGAGAGTCGCCATCACAGAGGTGAGACCGAACCAGTTGGCCTCCAAGGATGGGGAGCAAGCACTGCTTCCCCCCCTAAGGGGAAAATGAAAATAAGAAAATAGGGTAAGGATAGAGGATACATTTGAGTAGACTGGAAGTCGCCCCGACTAACAAGGAATGCCTATGTTTCGGGAAATCGACACGGTCGGACCTCCGAGCCCTGCGGGGTGACAGGAATTCTGGAAGAGAGAAGGAAATGAACACGCAAAGAGGCCAGAGAGGAGCACTGGCATACAGTGGCTCTCAAAAGAATTCACCCCCTTGGACTTTTCCACATTTTATTGTGTTACAACATGGAATCAAAATGGATTTAATAGGAGTTTTTGCCACTGATAAACACAAAAAAAGTCCATAATGTCAAAGTGAAGAATAAAATCTACAAATTGTTCTAAATTAATTACAAATATAAAACAGAAAATAATTGATTGCATAAGTATTCACCCCCTTTACTATGACACACCCAAATAAGCTCTGGTGCAACCCACTGTCTTTAGAAGTCACATAATTAGTTGAATGGAGTCCACCTGTGTGCAATTAAGGTGTTTCACATGATTTCAGGTTAAATACACCTGTCTCTGGAAGGTCTCACTGTTGGTTAAGTAAATTTCCTAACAAAAACTACATCATGAAGACGAAGGAACATTCAAAGCAAATCCGGAATAAGGTTCTTCAAAAGCACCAATCAGGGGTAGGATATAAGAACATTTCCAAGGCATTGAATATCCACCGGAGCACAGTAAAGTCCATTATTAAGAAATGGAGAGAATATGGCACAACTGTGAATCTGTCTAGGATAGGCCGTCCTCAAAAACTGAGTATCCGGGCAAGAAGGGCACTAGTCAGAGAGGCCACCAAGAGGCCTATGGCAACTCTAAAGGAGTTACAGTCTTCCACGGCTGAGCTGGGAGACACTGTGCATACGGCAACAATAGCCCGGGTGCTTCACAAAACTGGCCTTTATGGGAGAGCCATTGTTGAAAAAAACTCACATCAAATCTTGGCTAGAGTTTGTGTGGCAGGATGGCTTGCAGTGGTGAGGTGTGGTGACGTCACGGACCAGGAAGTACAGAAACCAAAACAATGGATGGGCGGGTGAAGCTGAATGCTAAGGCACTCAGTTGAATTTATTAATAAACAAAACAAACATAAAAGATTTAAACAAACAACAAAACAGAAACCAAAGGGCACGAGGGCCAAACGAATCAGACAGACAAACAAGTAAGTGTCGTGCTGGCTAATCCAGCACGTTTTAGCAATTGTTATTTCTGTCTCCTCTCTATCTCCCCGTACCTCCTCTCTGCACCCAACCCCACAGCACAGACAGCTGCAGGTTCTTATACTCTGGCTGAGGGGTTAACTGGCTGTTAATTATCTTATTACCCCTCGGCCACAGTCTGCACGCGTTTGGTAAGGATGCATGACTGTCAGCTAGTTAAATAATCAGTAGCTGATCAGTCATGCATCCTCACAGGGTTTTTAAATATAAATATTAAAAACAATAACAAAAGACGCTGCGCTTTTATCCGCACCACAAACAAATACAAATAATAATAAATAGGGGCGGGACACTCCGCCACAGTTTGCCAGAATGCATGTGGGAGACTCTGAGACCAAGTGGAAGAAGATTCTATGGTCTGATGAGACCAAAATAGAGCTTTTTGGCCTCAACGCTAAGTGCTATGTTTGGCGCAAACCTAACACCGCACATCATCCTGAGAACACCATCCCTACCGTGAAGCATGATGGTGGCAGCATCATGCTATGGGGATGCTTCTCTGCGTCAGGGCCTGGAAAGCTCTTGAAGATAGAGGGCAACATGGATGCAGCAAAGTACAGAGAAATCCTGGAGGAAAACCTGCTGAAGTCTGCAAGAGACTTGGGACTTGGGAGAAGATTCATCTTCCAGCAGGACAATGACCCCAAACATACAGCCAAAGCCACACTGGAGTGGCTTAAAAACAAAAAGGTCAATGTCCTGGACTGGCACTGTCAAAGCCCGGACCTCAATCCAATTGAGAATATGTGGAAAGGTCCCCATCCAACTTGACCAAAGGTCCCCATGCAACTTGACGGAGCTTGAGCAATTTTGCAAAGAAGAATGGGCAAAAATTGCAGTGTCCATATGTGCAAAGCTGGTAGAGACTTATCCAAATAGACTCATGGCTGTAATTGCTGCCAAAGGTGCCTCTACCAAATATTGACTCAAGGGGGTGAATACTTATGCAATCAATCATTTTCTGTTTTATATTTGTAATTAATTTAGAACAATTTGTAGATTTTATTTTTCACTTTGACATTATGGACTTTTCAGTGGCAAAAACTCCTAATTAAATCCATTTTGATTCCATGTTGTAACACAATAAAATGTGGAAAAGTCCAAGGGGGGTGAATACTTTTGAGAGCCACTGTAGATGAAAGTAAGTTGTTAGTAAAGAATACTGGGTTTCCCCCATCGGCCTCCAAGGCTGGGGAGCATGTATGCTGCCCCACAAGAGGAACATGTGATAGTAAACAGATCTGAGAAAAGTGCAGGGTTGCTGGGAATCTGGAATGATAGAAAGACTGTTAAAATAGATTTAGCTGGGGGTCCCCTCTGGCTCGCAGAGAACATTCCTCTCGGAGGTCGACATAAACAGACCTCGCACAGAAAAATAATTTAGTTACCATAATTTCTCATTAGCGGCAGTAACGGTAATGTACAGTCCCCCACTCTTTTTAATTAACTGCCTCTTTACAGTAAATACGGTCCATGCCCTCTATAAAAATAAAATATATATTTAAGCAGCCCTACTATTGTGGGGCTGTCATAATAATTGCACCTACAGCAATCTACCCATTAAAAAAATAAATAAATAAAACGATAGGAATTGTATTTTAATCCCATTACACTGAAGCAGGGCTCCAGTATACAAAACAAGCTGGGGTTTCTCAGTATTTAAACACTAAGCAAAGCAGATTCATTCATTCAAATTCATTAAAAACCAAAACAGCATTTGCTCCAGTGCAAAGTTTGCACCACTTGAAATACATAAAATAATTAGCATATTAATACGATATATAAGCAAATAAGCCATATTTTCCCCAAAAGGAATAAACAGCTGCTTAATGACAGTATCTTTCAACTCTCGTTATAGCCGACAGTAGCAAAATCTGCACATCATTATTTTGTCACCATCAGCTGCATCTTTGCGGTGTTGTTTAATTGTTATGCACGGTTTAGGCATTTTAGAAACAAATGCCTCTTCTCTTCCATCACAATTTGAATTCCCAAACGACTCTCTCCAAATTACACATCTGTGCAACTGCTAGTCAGAGCTTCCTTTCTCCATTCAGACCATCTCTATGGTAACGGCTAAGCCTTGACAACTACGATTGCAAGTATTTATTTAAAGTATTTTTGTATAAACCTCCCAAGTTTGCTTTATAATGATTTTTCATTTTATGTTGTTTTATATTTGCATTTTGTTTTATTTCATGCTATTTTGTATTTGCGAAAAAGACAGGGCTCTAATTATTGACTATCAATGCTACTTTTCTTTTATTAAGGACTAATCTCACCCGAGAGGAACCCCCCTTGTGGGAGGAAACCTCTGGTGGTCCTGGCGAAGAGATGGTCCCCACTCTGGGCATACTAGCAATATTCTGCTGGGCTGAAAAAATATCAGGAAGTGAAGAACAAATGTAATTCCATGGTGGTGGAAGACCAGCACCCCATTTTTTTTGATAAGGAACTGGTTAACATTAGCTGCCAAGGTTGCCGCACCTATATGAAAGGAATGAGGGCAATAGATTGAGGGGATAGACCAACTTTAGAAATGAGAGAGGAAAGATGAGTAGAAAAACAGTTTTGTGTTATGATATCACGGTTAGTATTGATGAAGAGAGGATCAGAAGGGTTGGAGGAGTTGCGGCAGGAAAGATAGTGGGATAGAGAGGAATAAGGACAAATAGGAGAGTTGAGTTTACAGATGTGCACTAATCGACCCTGGCGGAGCTGCTCTGTTTTGGAAATACGAAGAGGAGATGGTGTAAATCGGGGACTAGAGAGAGGTCGCAGGAACGAAGGCCCAGGGAAGGAAAACTGAAAGGAGAGGAGACAGCAAATTCGGAACAGCGGAGAAAACCAAAGGCGGCAGAAAGACAAAGAGATTCCATGACTATAAGGAGAAAAACAGCCTTGACGGAAGATTGAGATTAGATGCAAGACAGTATCAGTAGTGATGGGGACACGGCATCCCCTCAAAGAGAAGGCGAATGGCAGGGATAGATGAGAGAGGAGGGGATGAGCTATATGAGTGACAGTAGTGGTATTGAATGCCAGCTAGATAAGATTTGAAGGTATTGTATTGTTGGAAGTGCTTAATGCTTATGTCACAAGCTGATATGTACTTATTAAAACAGCAGAGATTCTTATTTTTAATTATGCATAGAGGATAGACCTTTGTCCTCTAGGTTTATATTACCATATTACAGAATCCATCCGATAACATCCTCTGAGTATTAAGTGTAGAGGCAGGAGTAAAAGTAAAAGCTCAGCAACAATGGCTCAACGGGTTAATTGCTTTAATGTCAGTGCACAGGATACCACGAAGCAGCAATCAGCCCGGCTGCAAGCTCAACATAAATGAAACCAATAAAAACAACCATCTCTCCAAACAAAGTATAATTAACTGTCAGTATTCATTATTATGCTAGTATTTTAGATTAACAGAATATTTGTAAACAAGCCTCTTCTTTCTGTATCACTAGCTTTTCAATGAATATCATAAATTGGAAAATCTAAAGCTTAACCATGCTTAGCAGTTATAAAACAGGTGGCTAAGTTAGGGAAAAGCATCTGTCACAGTAATTACAGTAATTATATCACTGTGTTTATACTTTTTGCTCTTTAGAGGATGTATTATACTTCAAGACCTATGATGATATCTCACATGGCAATATCATGCCATGTCAAATATTGGAGTTGTTTTCTGAAGTAGACTTTTGTATCCTGAGGATCTCACCCCTCACTGTATGACAGTAACAAAAATAACAAATTTTTTTTCTGGTTGACCTGACTCACTGCGTCGTTGTCATGCCTTGGGTGCGCTGAAAACCGAGGAGTGGCTTCTTGTGATTAGATTTTATTCTTTTTATAACAAAAACAAAAATAAGTTGTATTCATTTTTATTTAAATTGACCTTTTAGCAAGTGTATAAGTGCATCACTAGGCAGGCTGTTACTGTCAACCCCTACTTGCCAACTGCAACCACATTTTATACACACACTGGTTTGAAATAGTTCCCTTCTATTATTTAATCTTGTATTAAAAGAACATGACACTAGATATTTTTTTCTTTGTTCATTTTTGTCATACAAGTGCATCGTTTTTAAGACCTGTGACAGGATGGTGCTGTGGACACAGGTGTTACTGGCAGGGAATGAGACTCAGACACAGAGAAGCTACAGTTGAAGCGCTGATATGCCTTTTAATAAACAACAACAAAAAAAAACACAATCAGAAACAAAAGGGCACAAGGGCCCAAACAAAAGGTATAAAGGAAACACAAAAACACTCTGTCAGGCTGAGGAAATTGATGGAAAATGGGAAAAACAATCTAAGTTTAGAAAGAGGGGTTTAAAAAAAAAAATCTCTATTTTACGTATAAAGGCTGGACGGTTGTGCATCACAACAAGATAAACTCTGGCAACCACTCACTTGGGTCTCAAACAAATATCTGGAGCAATTGAAAATATTGAAGAGGGTGGATTGTATTGGTACAGATTTTTAGCATATCATATGAAAATGAAGTACAGAATTGTCAAATTGTGAACATATGGTATGAGAAACAGGACAGCGTTGCCTCATATAGCCACATTTTATTTTACTGTGCTACACATTCATAAGAGTTTTGCCATCATGCTCAGCCATACTGAAATTATTGCCAAGTATGTGTCAAATTATTTCCTATTTCCATGATACACTTGGCAGAATATCTCTATAAAACCCTGAAATTGATGTGTAGTTAATGATGTTTGAAGACAGCCCAGCTGATTTGAATATAGCAGACGTAGCACTGTAATTTTCCAAACATGTATCAATCACATTACGATACTGAAAAAAGATGATGGCAACGTTGATTTCTTTAGTATGACACTGAGGTGATCAGGAACAGCAGCTGCTTTTGAAAGCACAGATGGACAATGTTGGATTCAAGACCACAATATGCAAGGTCAGAAATGGGGCAAGCTAAGGACAAGGTGATAAGGCTATCACTAAAAACAAACAGATAAACCAGAGAAAAGGTCCTTATTTAACCAGGATAAATCACTATTATAGAGTAAAAAAAAAACCATCAATTTAACAAAAATACAAAACAATAGTTAATGAAAGATAAGCTATCACAGGGAGACAGGAGCAGGAGCACACACACCTGGAGTCCTCTCTTGAGTCCTACGCTAAAATAATCTCCCTCAGCTGTCTCCTAGATCCTCCTTTATTTATGTGGTCAAGCTAAATTGGCAATTAATTCATTCATTTAGCTCGACCCGACCACATTCTCACATGTTTTTGCTCAGACACAGTGGGATATTATATAAATATTTCACAGCTGTAGTTTGTTTAAGTGATGAGGCACATATATGTTATGATATAAAATGGTATCATCCATCACTGAAAAAAGGTCATGCCAACAGACATCTGCATCAGTCTACTGTAGATGACTTAAATGTCTTTGATCCCTGATCAAATTAAACATGTGGTCTTTCAAGAAGCATGGATTTTATTAAGCATGCAAGATTGCCAAACAGACGCAGGAAAATGATATCTTACTTTTTTTGACAGTGAGGTAAAGAGAGCATTTGAAGTGTCTGTAAGATGGACAGCCCTGGCGTGTATTTGATTACTATGATAATACATGTTTTCAGTTACATCGTAGAGTCTTTGGAAACCGTTCAGTCTGTTGGTAGACATACTGTTTGTATGTTATGATGACTTAAAGATTTTTTTTTATCATTTTTGAAGGCTGAAGGCCAGTAATAAAGACCACATCTTTTAATATATGTCTTGCCTTAATATATAATTAACATTAAATTGGTTTGGAATTCTGTGGTAACAAGGTTTGACCCACACCGTCCTCCTTTTGTAGGTTACCATGGTAATGGTATGTACAGTGTTCACTGAAAAACCACTGAAGCCTGATTTTAAAATATGTTATCATTTAGAGAAAACCAACTGTGTATTGTATATGGTTTTGTAATTTCACATGTTTGTATTGATTGGATATATATCATTTTTTTTCAAAAACATTGTGTGGCATTCTTTTTTTTAGATAATCCAGTAGATGTGGATTCCTAATGCGAAACTGGGTGTGGGGAACCAATTTCATTTAAATGAAAGGGTGTCGGGTAAAACTAGGTGGATTTAATGAAGGTATGACATATAAAATAAATACTACAACACAGTCTAACATTAAAAAACCTAGTATGATCGTTAGATAGTATCAATAATTGTGAGCCTGTTCTACATTGATTACTATTTATTTTATGTGAGTCTATCCATGTTCTTGACGTTGTGTTTGGTTATAGATGTAAGTTTGATCATACATGTTCTGCTGCTGTTGGTGATGGTATCAATGGCTATATTTACAACGACTGTTGGAACCCAAGTGGAACATTCTTTTTCTAGATTTTAGATGTCATCATGTTGTCATCATACTATACCTTTCTGGATTTTGGAAATGAGTGTTTGAAATCTGAAGCCAGTGCCAGTTTGGTTTGATTGGCATTGGTCAATAGGTAAAAATGCGACAACTTTCAGGGACAAATTGAAGAATTGTCATCTCATGAAACAGAGATACACTTCCTTATTTTCTGTAATCCCGTTTCAAATCTCAATTTAAGCAATGCTTATCGCACAACTTCTGAACAAATAATGCAAAGGCCAATGAAACTTGGTAAAAATAAATAAATAATGGCAACCAGAGAAAGGGCACAGAGTTACATTAGTGCTTCCCCATGACTGTGAAAAAATAAGAACACTGTATTGTAAAAGTGTATGCAGTTTTATTTTTTACTGGCAGATGGCAGCAGTCCCTATGAAATGTGCTTGACAGACCGATTCACCTGTATACACACAGCTGAGAGTGAAAAATGGATGCCTGTGTATCTACAGAGAATAAAACGAGGAGATTTCTTTATTTATTTGTTGGTGTTACAGGTTGTAAGGAAGCCTTGTCAGGTCTGGTATTGGTCAAAATGACCTATTTATTTATTGTACCTACACTTCACAGATAATAATTCATATAACAGCACTATACACCCATGCCTGAAACTGGAGAAGATACTGTATATGACGTGATTGAAAATTTGCGATGCAAGTTTTGTGATGTATATGTGCTAGATAAAGACGTTAGCATTGATGAGGGTTTGAAGTGTGTCTGCTTTGAGATCTATCACACAAAAAATGATTTCTAAAAAGTGATATGCCTGCACAAGTATTATAATGTTATTATAATGCTGCCATCGTAAAAAAAAAAAAAAGATGTTATGTTGTAATTTATATTATAATGCTACAATTGTAAACACATTGTTGTTATTTAAGTTCTGTTGAAATACTGCATTTCCGTTGATCATAATCACAATAAAAAAGTGTGTTTTTAAAATAATCTAGCAAGAATTGTTTTGAAAACTGTCCAAATTGCTTATTTGATGGTTAAGAATGAAAAATCTGCAAAAAAAGAGCATTTTTAACATGGAAATTGTCCAAATAAATGGCCAGCTGGGTGGTTAAAGACTAATCTCAAAAAATAAAACTGCAGTTGCAAGAAAACCTCTGGTGGTCCTGTCGGAGAGATGGCCCCACCCTGGGCATGCTGGCAATACACTGTTGCAAAGACATATCATGGAGAAGAACGAACACAAGAGTCCACTGCAGTGGAAGACCTGTTGACATTGACTGCTCCATCTATACGGAAGGAATAAATATTATGTTTAAATCATGAAAATCTTCAAATAGGTATATCTATAGGTAACTATATATCACTTGATTAAATGCTGGTTAACAATACTGTTGGCTGCTGAGGTTGCTGCCAAATACGGAATGCATAAGGGGTATAGGATATGAAGTCATCATAGAACAGAGAAATGCCGTTTCAGTGCCTTAAAGGGAATACCAAATTCTGATGTCTTTCTGGGCTTCTAAACTGTGGTAGAGAGACTGAGGAGAGAGTAAAAATCCTGCACTCAAAAAATTGTAATGTCCCGGGAGCGAAGGGTTTATGAGATTTATAGTTTTACTAAAATAAGACATTGATAAAGGCTTCTCAAAACGTTTGTCAAAGAATTGTATAAGTGTTATTAAATACTTACACAATATTAAACTTATGGAAACTATAATAAGATCCAAAATGGAAAATTACCTTTATGGTAACAATATCCTGGGAGACAGTCAGCATGGTTTTAGGAAAGGGAGATCGTGTCTAACTAACCTGCTTGATTTTTTTGAGGATGCAACATCGACAATGGTTAATTGCAAAGCATACGACATGGTTTATTTAGATTTCCAGAAAGTGACAAAGTCTCGCATAAAAGATTAATTCTCAAACTGAACGCAGTAGGGATTCAAGGAAATGCATGCACATGGATTAGGGAGTGGTTAACATGTAGAAAACAGAAAGTACTGATTAGAGGAGAAACCTCAAAATGGAGCGAGGTAACCAGTGGTGTACCACATGGATCAGTATTAGGTCCTCTGCTATTCCTAATCTACATTAATGATTTAGATTCTGGTATAGGAAGTAAACTTGTTAAATTTGCAGACGACACAAAAATAGTAGGAGTGGCAAACACTGCTGCAGCAGCAAAGGTCATTCAAAATGATCTAGACAGCATTCAGAACTGGGCAAATGACATTTAATAGAGAAAAGTGTAAAGTACTGCACACAGGCAATAAAAATGTGCATTATAAATATCATATGGGAGATAGTGAAATTGAAGAAGGAATCTATGAAAAAGACTTATGAGTTTATGTTGACTAAGAAATGTCTTCATCTAGACAATGTGGGGAAGCTATAAAAAAGGCCAACAAAATGCTCGGATATATTGTGAGAAGTGTTGAATTTAAATCAAGGGAAGTAATGTTAAAACTTTACAATGCATTAGTAAGACCTCACCTAGAATATTGTGTTCAGTTCTGGTCACCTTGTTACAAAAAGGATATTCCTGCTCTAGAAAGAGTACAAAGAAGAGCGACCAGAATTATCCCGGGTTTAAAAGGCATGTTGTATGCAGACAGGATGAAAGAATTGAATCTATTCAGAATTGTGAGGGTCTGGAACCAACTCCCCAGTAATGTTGTTGAAACTGACACCCTGGGATCCTTCAAGAAGCTGCTTGATGAGATTCTGGGATTAATAAGCTACTAACAACCAAACGAGCAAAATGGGCTGAATGGCCTCCTTTCGTTTGTAAACTTTCTTATGTTCTTATGTTCTTATTACTGCATATTCTACCATTCACTGTTTTTTTAGTTAAAGATTCTGAGATAAAGAAACATGAGAAATTTAGAAATTAGCGAGGATTCTAAGGTGATGCATTCTAGTAAATGTAATGGAAACAAAGTTGTTTTGAAAAATTTAGCATTATAGGTTATCAATGAAAAAGGGAGGTCAATAATTCTAAATTACTGCTGTTGTTGCTGATAACTGTAGAAGAGCTGCAGAAAAAAAGCAGACTTTGTTTTCCAATAGAACACTAGTCCAGAACAAAGGATGTGTCACATGTTCAATTATGAAACACAGAGCAATTGTCCAAATACATTTATCTGAAGTAAAACCAGCCACTTAGATTTAGAAACTTAGAAACTCTGATTGGAAGCCCTTAGGCAAGTGAAATATGTTTTCCAGTCTGTTTGCCAAAGGGGACTGCTGTTTTAATGCAAGCTTTCCAGACCTACTGTAATTAGAGCACTGTGCCTGTGCTGTGCACTTTAGATTTAAACGTCCAAGGAAATATAAAACATATGATAATGCCCCCACAGCTACTTTTTAAAAGAAATGTCAAGAGCCTAGTTTTAAAGAGTTATTTATTTATGCATTTTTTATGTATTTTAATTTTTATTGTATTCTTCTAATTGTACACCACAATATCAAAGCCATTTTCAAATACTGTGTTTGCAGGATGTGGTACAATCTGGATATCTTTTTAAAACAGTAAGTTTCAGATCAACCCGCACTTGAACATTATGTTTGGACACGCAGACCAACTGGATCAGAATAAGCATGTGACATATCAAACATAACACCTGAATTGAAGCTTTTCTTTTCTACTTTCCAGAAAACTTCTTTGTAAAATATGAATGGAGAATAAGCGAACAATAATGTGTGTGTTATATTTGGAGGTCAAGGGCTCTTTAAGTGTGTTGTTATCTACATGATGGACACCATCTATTAGTCTCTTTAAAGGAAATACAAAAATAAAATCTGTTATGTAATCCTTTCTTTTGGATTTCTTGTTTTAAAAGTTCAAATGTGAAATATAAGAATACCCGATTTTGGTTCTTGCATCTTAGCAGAGCTTTTTATTTAACACCGCTTCAAACTTACTTTTCAGTCAGGACACTCTTGCGTTAAATAACCACCTTTATTATAATACAAAATCTTACAGATTCCAAAAGCATTGAACCCAAACAATGGTTGAAGAAAAATAAAAAAGTAGAATAAAAATAGCTGGAGCACAGCCTCTTTCTTCGTAGCATCCCGATGCCGCCTGCTAAAAATAAATAAATAAATAAGACAAGCCTGCGAGTGAGGTGGTGGAGGTTGTGGAGGCAATGGTAATTCAAAAGCATGACAGGACTGCATTTGTGAAGTAGGTTTATATACCTAGTAGGTTGATGGGAACTTGCCTGTAATTGGCTTGTAGACTGACCAATGAATAAATGTGCTCCACTAGGAACTGCATTAATGATGCTATAGATTTCTTGCCTGAAAACCTTGCAAGCTTTATAAAAGTGCTAAGTCAATTAAATGCACTACAGTTCTTGCTGTATTATGCAACCCAAAATAAATTTGCTATCAAGATAAGGTACTTATATATTGTATACTGTAAGGTTGCTTTTATTAAGTAAATACTTGAAAGAGATTTGATAGAAGCTGCCATGGGTAACAGTATAATAGTATTGTTGTGCAGATCATCGGGAAAGCACTGCAATTTTATAATTTCCATAATCTTGATGTTTATGTCTTTCTTCAAGAATAGCAGTCTGGATCTAAACTGAGGATAATCTTATTTAAGTTTGAAGACAAAAGAGACTCTCAGTACAAAAATAATGTTTCCCGTCACAGTAAAAGCTGTGTACGCAATGAGACATGCCTGCAATACAAAAACAAACTGTAGCATTCTTATATGCAAAAAAAAAGTCAACCTATTTCGGATCTTTAATGGCAATGCTAGGAAATGCATTGACACTAGAAGCACAGAGATTTCGGACAACATGCAACCGCCGCAAACGCAAAATGTGCGGCTCCATTTTAAAATGGCTTCGATATGAAAATGAAAAACAAACAATCGGATACAACTTAATATTTTTATTTATGAACATCATACATAACATTTTCAGAGCAGAAACACCGTATTTACATTGAAAATTAAACTTTTTTCTTATTTTTTTCAAAAGAGCACATATAAATAAACATGAAAAACTGTAATAAAATAAACTTTACGCAATAAACTTCTGAGTAAACAGGTGTAGAATGCTGCATGCACATATAAAATTATAAAACATAAATAACTAGTTATAAAAATAGCATAAAACAAAAATATAACATAACTTATGCAACGTGAAAGTGCTTTGAGTGAAACCGAGTTCAAAGGCTCTGTCTGTCTGTTCAGAGTTCAAAGGCTCTGTCTGTCTGTTCAGAGTTCTATTACAGCTTTCGAAGTACAATCTACACAGAAAACACACTTTTCAACTGTACCAGAGCATTTGCCACAGACTGACTTTTCACAACGGGCGCAGACATCAAAAGTTATGTTTTTTATTGTATTTAGCAACCTGGCATTGTCTTTTATTCCGTGTGCCAGTGGGCGCAGCGCTGGCTGAAGGTTGAGGGGCATTTGCCAGCCAGCTTTCGTGTCTCTTATCAAAATGTTTCTGCCGTAGCTCTAGGGCTAGCTGCAAAATGATGTCCCTCTGAGTGACTGTGTTGCCGGTGAACTCCTTGTACAAAACCAAAGCGCTGATGGCTGCCAGGTCCAAAACATTATAAAAAAAACAGACACGGGCCTCCTGCGAGTACCACCTTTGACAGAATACAGCCGTGCCATTTGATCCAGTACATCCACACTGTACTTCGTTGCGTTGTAAAATGCAACAGTCTCTGGCTTTTGTTCAGCATCAGTCCCGATCGACACTGATCTGTGCAGAGATTAGAATAAGCACTTTTTTTTACACCTTTAAGTAGCGTAGCTATATCACACTGTATTGTGATTCAATGTGTATATTTTGTGACAACTGCTAATAAACGAAATAATAATAATAATAATAATAATAATAATAATAATAATAATAATAATAATAATAATAATAATAATAATAATATACGATGTGTAAAATTACTTTCATTAGTGTTTCAGCACTCGACAGTATATAATACATTATTTCACAATGACTTTGATTTTATTACAAAGTCCAGACTAAACTGTCGGCTATATTGTATTGATTTCAATATGCCGCATAAAATTGCGGGTCTGGCGGAACTGCTTATAACTTATCATTTTTACGATTCTGCAGCTGAAACACCATATGGGTATTTCATTCAAATATTTAGTTACACTTAAGAAAGGCCATGCATGAGATATTCACATACGCGGAGATATTTAAATTTGAATTGGAAAAGCCGTTCAAAAAGCGGCTATGGTGGTGCTAGTGTTAAACTGTAAAAAAAAAAAAAAAAAGTTTGATGTAATTTGCTGGAATTTAAAAGTACATGCTTTTATTGTATTGTTCCCTTTTTATGATTATTATTAACCATTATTTGCTCTGAGCGCTAATGCAGGTAAAACAAATGGTACTACTTAATGTAAGTGAAAGTAAAGTGTTATACGATTGAGTGAACATGTCACACCACTCAGATGCAGGAAGGACAAAGCAGAATAAATAAAGGGTTTACAATTGGGGGCATTGTCTTATTTTCAATATGTAGTCCAACTACACCAGTTCATTGCATAAACAATGAACAGTTATCAAAAGTTTAGGTTCTTTGTATTTCAGTAGCCAGCAAAACTTGAGTAGCCAGCAAAAAGAAAGAGGTCCACAAGTAATTATAAATCTATTGTATTTATTAACACATTGATTACGTGCTTTAAATGCCCTTCTGTCTCGTCCCTCATCGCAGACCTTGCTACAGTCTACTTTAGTTTTGTTTTATGCATCAGGCAAATTTCCCAATGCAGTTCCCCTCAGTTTAGTCTCTTTTCACTTTCAGTTCGCTTTCCCTTCTCCCTGTCATTTCTCTCCGTTTCCCTGTGGTGTTTCTCTATGGTATTTCTCCCCGTGGCATCCTGTTTTTCTCCATTTCTCTGTGGAGCTTATAAAGCAGAAAAAAACATCCCCCGATCAAAGGTATCTAATTAAAGTACAGCTGTTTTCAGCTGACATTAATCAAATTCCCCTTTTGTCAGGTATCACTCGATTCCGTTCAGGTGAGAGTTTAAGCGAAAAAAAAAATACAAAACAAGCAAATCACACCTAAAGTGTACAAAAAAAATAGTGAAAGTAATTTTTTTGCAATAATAATAATAAAAATAATAATAATAAAGTGCTCAGCAAACAGTCACACCTGTGACAAACACAAACCTTACATCCACAAGCCCATTTAGTTGCAAAGAAGAATCATATTTTCCAGCCCTGTACAGGAATCTCAGAGGAATGAGGTGTGTTTAAAAGTGATCAGCTCTCTTGTACTAAAATTTACCAACTTTAATTCAATTATAATCACATATACAAATAATGTATACAAAAAATTAATCCCTAGCCCTCAACATCAGCTATAACAACGACGGCTGCCTTTCATAACTAATATGTGCATTCCAGTATATTTATTACCAAAAATGTCACTGAAGAGCCACTAGAGTTAGTATTCAAAAAGGGCCCCTTTTCTGGTATTAGATTAACTGCATTTTAGATTAAATACATTTTCTACGTGTTTTTCCTTTTAGATTATTATTTTTTTTACTTATTTTAGCATTATTTTATCAATTTCCTCTTTGCAAGTTTGAAATGAATGAAATGCACATTAATAAAAGAGTAACACATTTGCAATCAGTTATTTCCATCAAGCTGATGTATTGTCTCTGTAAACTTCAAACTTCACCAATAAAATATTCACACTAGCATGGCTGTTTTGTCAGGTACTGTACTTTTGCGTAATTTAAGCTGAACTTTAAGCACTCTGTTGAGCATTCTAAATCTGGCCCCAGATAAATGACAGACAGTGAAGGGTATGATTAATACATTTTACATTCTGATTTAATGTGACCAACGACTCAAATAACACTGTGGTATGATTTACATTTGCATTTAAAATATCTGCGTCAAAGTCACTACCGTGCTGTGTCTAAAGGAATTAATCTGTTCAAGTGACATTTGAAAGAGCTGGGCGGTTTAACGTCAAGGTGAAGATGTTTTATATTCTTTGATCTCCACCTCCTTAGGTTTCTTTTGCCTGAGAAATAGCTTTGTGATGTGACAGCTTGTTATTGCTGCTGCTCCAGAGTTTTGTAATCTTTCTCTTTGGCAATAAAACATATTTTGGTTTCTGTACTGAAAAATATGATGCTGATAATTAGGCCCAACCTTGTTCAGCTTCAGAGATCTGACAAGATTTGAATTCATGTTATTCCAGATATGTGGGCCATGAATAGAAAATTGCCAAAGGCCCATTTTTAAAAAATAAAACAAAGCAAAAAATCAATCCTTAATCAATAGAGGCTATTTACAGTAATACAGTAATGAAAAGGTCAGTTAAGTATGTAGGAAATTAACCTTGTACACACTAAAAATGAAGAGTATATTTATTACTGTGGGTCAAGACCTTAATTAAGTTACGACAGGATATATCTTGTTTATGTAAATAAGAAATTCTATAAACCACATCTCCATATGCATGGAAGGACAGTAGTTGATGTACCAGACCAACTGCATTTTAGTTTTAGAAGCAATGCAATTTCTAAATCTGTCTAGGAAACCCAGTTTATTTTAATACGTTTTTAACAAGTCAAAATGCGCTGCAATCCACCACAGGATTCAAATGACACAATCAAAATAAAAAGTATAAAAACAGCTGTTAACATTAGCCAGCTTTAAATTATTATTATTACCAGTAAATGTTACATATTGGAAAATATATGTTTCCCATAATTGAGTTTGATGTGGATAATAAAACTTAATCCAGTGTCTGACTTTTATTTCAAAGTATAGAGTGAGGTTCTTTGAAATGGTCTCTTGTGCATCATTAGAATATAAGATATTGTTGTTTACCACAACAGTAAAAGCAGGTCAATACATTAGACATACCTGCTATATTAAACATATATATATATATATATATATATATATAAATTCTTACTTATAACAAACATTAACCAATATACTATGGGACTGTAATGGCAATTTGGTCACGGGAATATTTTCAGCTGTATAATTATATATATATATATATATATATATATATATATATATATATATTACTAAGACTGTTAGTGTAATCATCTGTGTGTCCTGCAATTCTAGGTGCAAGAAACTAGTCCCACCTCTTTTCTATAGATCATAGTAGATGCCAGAAACTCTCAGGCCTCACCTCCACCCATCCTCCACTTTTGCAGCAATATGACTTATCGTGGCGTTTATTTGTATTTATTTATAATGTCAGACTGTGTCTATGCCCCATTTTGCTTCATTCTTTGAAATCACAAAAATACTGTTAACAAAATTCAGGTGACAACTGTAAACATCATACCACAGAGTTTGTCACATCATCCTAGGATTACTGCAAATTACAAATATTTAGACTGCACAATACTAGTAGTAAATTTGTATTTTATATTTTTTTTAAACTATTGAATTGAGATTTCCTAATATTATTGTAAATATCTTCCTGTCATAAATGTGGACTATTGTAGGCCTTATTTATGACGTCTGCTGAAAAATCTCTATGTAGGAAGTGTTTTGGGGGGGTTGTTAGCTTTTCATCAGTCATCATAAATATTTTAAAATTGGAAACACTAGCCATCTGTGAATATCAGAAACTTTTTTTTTTTCCTATTTATTTATAAGTGACAGCTGAACAGCTTTGTGAATAAATCCATCTTTCCGTTTCCACCTACTGGGAAATTGATTAAAATGAATGATTGTCTGTCCATGTTAAACTCACAGGATGAAAGCAGTGAGAATAGATAATTTGGTAGATAATTGGGTAGACCAAAAGGAATTGAAAAAGGTGAGATATTATGTGAATGATTTTTTTTAGCTAGGCTGGAGCAGTGAATCTTTAACCCTTGGAAATTCATCAGTATGAAAAATGTACACTACGTTTTCACATGTGACATATTACTATGTGAAAAAAACCAAAAAAAAAACATGATATCTTACAAAGTTATAGAGACTCATTAATCTATTGATGCTACTTCATCTGTTTTATGAATTAATACCCCTATCAGATGCCAAGAGTGCAGGTCTGTGTGGTGCCACCATCGTCTCCATGACCTTGTCTGTAAATATTGTACTGGAGTCAGCTAACCAGTGAATCAGATGACACTGCTGTACAGTATCTGTGCCAAAGAGCAATAGGAAACACAATAGCTTGAGGAACACTTAAGACCAGCTCAGCTCAAGGTTCTATCTAAAAAAATGGTTGTAAAAAGGCCATAAACAGGGTTCGAAATTAAGGTAAAGATCCACCAGGTAAAACAATCCCTGAATTAATTGATTTAATATTACAAATGTACACATTTTATTGCTATTTATTTAAAAAGAAACAGTGGTATAAACAGAATACTGAATTCACAGTATACGGTTTTTATTCACCGCAGGAGTATGTCCCTGTAAATCACGACATCCCTTTAAAGCCCGGTACACACTGCCCGATGTGATCGTCGTATCAAATATTAAAATTGTTTAAACTTTACGAGCGGACTGAAATCGAACGACCGATCCTGTAAAATTTGTGTCGCAATTGATGGCATCAGGCAGTGTGTACCAGGCTTAACGGCTATACCACTGTGTTGTGTTTAGGAAAGCAGTCTGTAGCTAAGCTGTGATAAACCCTAGCCTTGGTTTGGACTTAACATGTATGTATTCAGCCTTTTTATTAGTTTTTAAATAAATAATACACTTTTTTTTAGTACACATTCTACTGTGGCAGAGTTAGTAGTCTTCGGCCAATGATTGGTCTGGCACGGGCTGGGGAACACTGGTGTCAGACCCCATTTTACACAGTTACGCCCCACAAACAAACAAGATAAGCATGGGCTGGGGGAAGCCGAGCAGGATCACCCTCCAGCATGTGAGGTGAGATTGTTGTATATATTTTGATGTGTGGTGTTGAGTGGTTAGAAATGGGTTAATATTCATTTGTGATGTGATTGGCTAAGTTATCCCAGCCATGTGACTATCTCAAAAGGAGCTCCAGTTTGGTGTTGATAGTATCCCAAAAAGTGTTAAGAGTTAAAGAAGAGACTCAGTAGGAGCCCAGTGGGATGCTGATGTAAGTGCCAATTATTAATGATAGGGTATTGTTCAGAACCAGTGCTATGTTTTTAGGCACATTTATTTTGAAAGTGTATTCTTTCAAAAAAAACTATTTATTTCTGATTCCCGTGGATAATATGAATAAAAATAAACAAAAAGCAATGAGTGATTCACCTTGAAACTCCTGACCTAACATACCAGATGCCGATATTTTGGTCATAGAAATCTGGTTTAGGACTTTATCCATGGGGCAGTAAAGTTAGACACGTCCACTCACAAGATGTTATGATTATTAAATAATTGCCTGATAATATTTACTGTACAATGCTAATGTAGGCCTGGCTATAGTTACCAGGAGTTAATTCGGGTAATTATTGTTTCACAGAAATGCATGTAACTAGCAGTATTGATTAGGTTAAAGTTTAGGCTTAGACTAGGCTAAAACTATATATACATGTACTTGTTAACATCTTGTTAATATCTTATAGCAATCCTAATTAATGGCAATTATTTCCGAGTTATTATACATTTGTATTCCTATTACCTTGTGCCTTCTCACCCCCTCACCTGCTGCATAAATATAATTTCATTGAATTCAATAAAAAAAACAACACAATACAACAGCATATTAAACATCAAACAATCTGTGTTTCAAGGAACAAGTCAAAGAATATTAAATAATTCAAGCTTGGCTAGTACAACTTTTCATGTATCCAGCAAGAACTAGCAGAAGACAAGGCTTGCTTTAATTAAGTTCAATTTGCTTTTAATTAAGTTTATGTCCTCTGTGTAATAATGGAAACAATAACAATCTCATACTTCCAGTGTTGATGACCTTGGCTAGTCACACCCTTCAGTCCCAATAAGAGAGCACGGACAGGCAGCCAAAAGAAAGCCTCCTAAGTGGAATAAAATGAGCATCATGCATGAGAAAATAAAATAAATGAAGTTTCTCATGGAACCTCAAGAACATCACCGTGGCTACAAAGCTCAAATACAAAGAAAGGCTATATATTTTCCCAGCAGATTAAAACAATAAAATATATACAAGTACTGTACAGTGGTGGCCGTTAATATTGCAAGCTTCTGTGATGCATGTGTTTCCATACAAATTCAATCATTTTTATTTTTATATATTAATAATCTTGTTGTGCTTGTCTGGACATCGAAGTAGTAACAGCAGATGAAGCACAGATAGAAGCAAATCTCTATTTTCTATTGAAATGCCAACCACACTTCGGTGTACAAAACATGATTGAAACACGTGATGCTGTTTTCTGAAATGGAAACTAAACGTTCACGATGCACGAATGAAATATTTAATTACTAGACATATCAATTGTTTGCATTGCATTGGACTGTTTTTCTATCATTTGGCAAGTTCTATGAAAATAAATTAGCTGCAAGCAGGCTTGTCACAAAGACGGCCGGAGTGGGTGGCGTCAGACCAGAAACAGGAACACAAACGACAGAGAGATGGGGTTTTGGTGAGGCTGAACGCGTGATCGCGTTCAGCATTTAATAAACAGAACAGAAAATAAAAGGTTGGAACAGACAAAAACACTGGACACGGCACTTGTAGCCAAAAGAAACATATAAACAAAACGGACTACCACTAAACAAACGGTGCACGGACAGACAAACAGACAAACACGGTGAGTGAAAACAACTACTAATTCTTACTCTTTTCATTAACATTTACCTCCGCTCCAATCCCGTTCTCCACTCACCGAACACCTCACCCTGAGTGCAAGAAACGTGCATCTATTTATACTGTTGTGGTGGGATTCAATTACTAATTAATTACTCACTTGAATCCCAGCACGTGAATTAATTCTGTGCAACCCCGTGCTCACATATTACATTTAACCAGCACGTGAAGTGATTTGTGCTCTCCTCGTGCCTAAATACAAATCTACACTTTTTAAATACACGTGAAACACAGACCCGTTTATATCCCGTGTACCAATCTATACACCGACATTAACACACGCAACATACAACACAAATGCACACAGGGACGGGGCACATTGCCACAAGGCTCTTTTGATTTTTTTATATACAAATACATAAACAAAATTGAAGGCATAACAACTTTATTTATTTTAATATATATATATATATTTTTTTACCATTGCTCTGACAAATTTAAAGGACAACACACCAGTAAGATGCCAGCCAGCCTTAGACAAATGGAGGGGACATACGAGTATGTTAAATCTCAGGTTTACAAATAAAAAATAAAAATATAATCATTGTGTGCAAATATTTAATGCTCCTAATGCTTTTTTTTTAGGACATCTTAAAAGCCACTATGAGGTAGTGGCACTATAATTAAAATGTAATAGTAGGGTTAGTTATCATGAGGCCAGTTTACATGTTGGTTTGTTTCACGTGAATGGACAATGCACGTGAAACTTGGCAGGGAAAGCTTGTGAAAATGTCCCAAAAAACGAGAAACCGTGTGAGATTCCAGGAAATGCTCGTGAAATCAACACCGACTTACACATGTAAACACGAGTTTCTCTTGAAAATGTTAATTAGCTCGTTCAAGTCCTTTACTAAAGCTGCTATAAAAGTCACATGGGGATACGTAAGTTACCATGGTCCAAATATGGCAGCAGGGAAATTAATGTTTTGTTTGCTGTATTTCCTTTATAAGATTGATGTTGCAGATAACCCCACTTTTTCTCTGTCTTCCCTAGAACTTTGTATAATGCTAATCATACACTGATCTAAATGTATTTGTAAAGTATCATGCAGATTGTATTTACCAAGTTTCTGTTTAAAACTATTACTAAAAATGTTTGATAAACTGCATCGTGGGCTTGTGAATTCTACTGTACAGTACTTCAGAACACACTTGCAAATAGCTTTCCAAACAACTGTCAAAATGTCTTTATTGTAAAGTACTACTAAGTACTATGTTTAAATGTGTATAACTATACTCCAATGCAATTTCTCCTAGTTACTTATGCCTGAGGAACACCTGTGTCCATCCTCCACTTATGTCCGTTGAAGCGATGAAGAGAGTCGGGTGTTAATATCCCTAAGGGAAGAGGATATGATGAGGCAGCTTGATACAATGCACAACACAAACATTGTTTAACCCACTCTCAAAATAAAATGTGGTGTGGAATTTTCGCGACTTATTTCTTGAGAATCAGCAATACTACTCAATATTCCAATTCTTTAATTAGCAGAAGCAGTCATACAAGTACAGCGCAAATGAGGATGCTATGTTTGATGTAACGAGATACAAAACAAGCTAATGAAACAAAAATGTGATACAAAATAAAAGTATGCCATCGGGTTACAAAAATAAAGATAGCTGTGCATCTCTAATAGCAGGACCTTCTTCATATTGCTGTTGTGCAATTCTTGCTGGAGGCTGAGGTAGCTGTTCCTCTGCTTGCCTGAACACCTCCTTATGGTCCTGGCACAGATTGTGCAGAATACAGCAGGCAGTAATAATTTGGGGAAGAAACTCATGGTTCACTACTCGGATTTGGCCCAGTTTATTAGTAATAAAGATTTTTTGCCTTTTATACAAATGTCTGTCCAAATCTAGTTGATCCATGTACACCAAAGTAGACAGTTAGTAAAAGGGTAACATATTCCATACCATTATTATCTTAAATAATTGAACTTACTAAACTGGTTGAAATGTCGAGCAGCTGCATTCCTTACTTCTTGTTTAATGAGCTCCATTTAGCATTCATGCTTTGCTAGGAATGCTGCCGCACTACACCCAATGTGATGAAAACAGGACTGATAAACTGTTGAATCCATTTTGATGCGTATATTATTTGGGACACTCAGACCCATTTATATTTTGTGTGAAGCAGCAGAAAGTAGCAGACTAACCCCGAGGTCTGATCTCTGATGCTTTATCCATAAAGAATGTACATATCATTTACATATCATATGGATTTTACAATAAAGTGGAAAAGTTCAGCTTACCATACAATATGTACAGTACTGCATTCAATGATTGAACACAGTAAAGGTACAGACAGTAGATAACCTACATGCGAGATAAAGATTCCAGACTCTTTCAGATTAAATAAACTAACGTGGATACAACTTGTATGTTGGAGGAAAAAAAAAAAATTCACAATCAATCAACTTTCTACGTTGAATAAGAATACACTTTTTTTTTTTTTTTTTACAGTATTATTTCTTCAAAGATCTTGGTTGAGTCCAGCAAAGCATGAGTCATGCCAAGCCAATTCTCAGAAGGACAGCATTTCAGACTTAGGAGGGTTTACAGGAAAATGATTTTTCCAATTAATGGAACTAAATTGCTTAGTACTTGTACACCATAGGTTCTTTATTCCAATCATTTTCTTTTTAAATATCAGTAAGCTGCCACATATGATGAACACCAAAGGTTTTTCACAGACTCCAAGGGACCTGTACTTTATTAAAGCAGTATGCTATAAATTACGATCATTGAAAGACATTAATTTAGGTAGAACACAGTAAGAAACCCATGCAGGACTAACCAAAATAGTACTTTGAACATAAACATAAACCTATCAACAGTGGAAGAGGCAGAAAGAAATGCAAGAAAGAGCGTGGCAGTGTATGCTGATGTCAGTACTGTATATTATTAACTCATTTGCCAATAGGCTCTGATATTATTATTATTATTATTATTAGTTTATTTAGCAGACGCCTTTATCCAAGGCGACTTACAGAGACTAGGGTGTGTGAACTATGCATCAGCTGCAGAGTCACTTACAATTACGTCTCACCCGAAAGACGGAGCACAAGGAGGTTAAGTGACTTGCTCAGGGTCACACAATGAGTCAGTGGCTGAGGTGGGATTTGAACCGGGGACCTTCTGGTTACAAGCCCGTTTCTTTAACCACTGGACCACACAGCATATTTCCCTTTTTGAAGTTGTTTTGTGTCTTTTTTTCTTCTGAGAAAACAAATTAAGCTGGCATAGCATCAATATATGAAAATGTTACAACTGTAACCAAGGTTATACTGCTTAATAATTTCATTTATGCTGTGGTTTTGAAATACAATTTTACGCTTCCCTTGTTATGCATTTTTCATAGAACAGATATTATGAGCTCAGCAAGTAGGTACCTAGGCATTAACCAAGTGAGATTGAAGGAGGCGGGCAGTATAGAACTTCAGTAACCAAACCAAGATATGCTTTATGTGAATTGCACCTAACACAGTTGTAGTATAACTGCCCTGCTAAAAGTACATGTTTGGCAGCAGTACTGTATGGCCGAGGTTAGATTTACATTGTTTGGATTCCATTTGTGATGTTGATGTGTAATAAATAATTGGCGCACTGTGCTCTGATTGGCTGAACCCACCTTGCGCGTTGTATAACTTGATCTAACTACGCAATATAGCTTTCTCATAGGCTCTGTGAGTTTATGTTAGCAGGCTTGTTTCAATTCATATTGTCAGTCAGTCTCATTGCTGAAAATGGCTTTCCCATTGACTTGAAGTTGTTTTTTGCATTTTCTTTTAAACCAACTATAGTCACACAACATCAATATACCGGATGAAAGTCACATTTGTGACCATGTGACCCGTCCTCTAGAATCATAAACATAGAACTTGTTTTAGTTATCGCTGACCCAGTCATGTAACAGATGTTCAGACACTGTGGTACCTGGGTTCACAGCAACCGAATGAGGATTATTTCTAGACATTTACATATTATCATACACTTTCCATACAGCTGAAGAAGCAATTGAAAGTGAATATTTACAATTATTCACTTCATATATAAAGTGAATATTATGTTTCTAAGCAGGAGTTTTGCATGTTCCATCACATACTTTAGGCACATAGTGTGTCAATTTTAATTGCTTTTACCCGTTTTACTCTCCAATTTCTGTTCTTCTTGAATAGCCAAGGCTATCGGTTAAAAAGAAAAAAGCTGACAGATCGACCATAATGAGACCTCATGTTAATAAAGTGCAGATATGCAAAGATTCGCAATTAAGGCTCCAGGCTTAGGGAAGCAATTCATTTGGCTGCTTCCTATTAAACTCAGAGACTGGAAAAAAAATCTGTTATTCTCTTGCAAATTAGCCTTTTATTTTCTGCAGTTCTAGAAGAAAGGATTCATGACCTTGGGGATGCAAATGCTTTATCTGAGAAAAAATAGTTACACTTTAGTATTCTGAAGCCAAACGTATCTAAATAAGGAATTAAAGTAAATTAAAATAAATGACGATGGATTAATGACATATTCTAACAAGGTATTGGAAAAAGTATTTGCAAAAACATTTTTTTTTAAAAATCTGAAGATTACAGATGTTCCTGTTGATGTTGATGTTTTTTGGCATTGCTGTTTGCATCAAAGTAATTTCAAATTTAAAGTTAAAGTTATAGTCAGTAAGTCATTTTCGTACCAAGTCTTTCTTTTTGATACAGGAATAGGAATCTGAGAGAATCTGTTTCACCGGCAACCCTTAATTTCCTAAGCTTGCAGTTGTTGTTCTTAAATGTACTGGAGGTGGGTCGCTGTAACAAATACCTGCTTAATATATATAATACAGTCAGCACTCACATATTCAAACCTATAAAATTTTGACTTCAGTGACGGTTAAACGCATGTGACGTATATCTGATTATTTCACTTTGGCCTGTTCCATCCCTTGTCCGTTTTTCAGGGAACACAAAAAAGATACAAAGGACTGTGTTTTAAAATAAGTAGGCTTCCATTTAGATGTACTGTAGCTGGTTTTGTACTATATATTCAGCAGAAAAAGTATTTTAATTCAGAACGATATTATTCTGAAAATATCACTTGCCAAAGAGACAACATGCAGACTGTAATACAGTACATACTTTTAAATCCGGTACGTATTGTAGCAGTATGTAAATTCCCAATTAATGACCCAACAGTAAAATGAAATCAAAATGTTACCCATGCACAGAACTGTGTAAAACCAAAAAGGCAATGCAATTTAGCAAAAGATTAAAAAAAAAAAAAAACACAGTTTCCAGAATTAAAACAGTATCCAAAGTCAGTATTCAAAATTGCAGAATACAGTGCTCAATAAGGCCCTAATGTCACAGTTCACTTGCACATGAAAATGCACAAAAGCAACTAAAGATCGCAGATTTAAAAAAATACATCACAGTATCTTAAACTGTTTAATGATTAACTGTTTTACATTACCATAGCCTGTCTCGTTAGCTTTGTTTTTGCTGCATTTTCATCAGGTGAAATTGGAGGAAGCGCTGTGTAACTGCACAATAAAAACAGGCATTTGAGAAAAAAAAAAAAAAAACATTGAAAAAAACATTCAATAACATTGAATAAATTGTAACTTTGAAGAGATGGGCTTTGTATCAGAAAACTGGTGACGGAGTCGGAAATCAAGTGTGACGGGTAAGTGGATTAATTATTTACATACACCAGCCACTCGCTATATCACTGGTGTCAGGGTCCAATATAATCCGCTATATATCGAGGGCTGTGATATAGCGAGAGACCCATAGAAAAAACAGATAGTGTAACTAATACGCATTAACTGCACTTTATTGTTTGCAGATATAGTAAACGGGCACTCACTTTATGCTACATGGCAAACGGTAAAAATAATCCGTACATTACATACTGCACCAGTATTACTAAACAAAATTACATGAGCAAGTTAAAAACTGTAACAGGGGTGACTGAATATTAATAGGTTGCTTTTTTCTGCTGTTTTTCTTGTTCACATGGATGTTCTGAGGATGTTTGAGCTCCTACAGCAAATTCAACCACCAAATGATCGATGAGCTAATGCAGTGAATAATAAAAATGGGGAGCCAACTCCAGGACTGCTATTTATCCTGGACAAGGGCATCTACTGATAAATAAATAATAATATCCGAACCTGCAGTTTAGCAAGGGGTGATATAACGAGGTGTGGTGTATATATAATAGGAATTGATTTGTTTCTTAATAAAAGGATGGTAAAACTCGACTGACATGTATCTAAGGTGACCACCTTTCCTAAATGCAAAAACGGGACACCTGACATTTTTTGATTTTTTGTGTGTGTGGGGGGGGGGTATTGTACATATATATATATTTATTCTTACACCATTTTTGCATTGCCTACAACCTCTGTTGCAAAAACATACATTTCTTTCTTACCATTGATCTGTGAACGGTTTGTTATCTGTAGTCTATTCTGAAACTGGAATACCGCTACAGTCAGCTGATATTATAATAAGGGTCAAGTTAATTTAAATATGCAATTTCATTGGACATGTGAAGCATACCAATGAACTACCGTCTCCACAAATCAAACACTAAAATGGTACCATATTTATCCTGACAGTGGTGAGAAAGCAGTCTTAGTGTATTACCAGGACGATCTGGAAACACTGTTATTCACAGCCCCCAATGAGTCTATACATCAGCAGCTGAAGGAACAAAGCGGGACATACGTTCACACAGTGAGGTTTAGCTGTGAGGCTTAGAGACAACTAAAAGCTTCTTCTCACCGCTTGTGCCATGAAAAAATAAACTACAAGCATGAGCACTAATTATACAAATGAACTGTATGTGAGATGAGATCACATTGCCAAGACCTAGTGTCAATAACGTTATTACATATGGATTTTTATACGAACAAATACATAGCTGTAAGGTGCAACCATGAAGAAAAGAAATATGTGGCAGTCTCTTTTTCCCAACTGGGCCACTAGAAGCTAATAAAGATGCCTCTGGGTTTACTTACACACAGGATTTAAGTCTAGTGTTTTGGTGAAACACATTTATGGTCTTGCAAGCCCTTTGTCTAGATAAGTGCCTTTTCTATTACGTTGAAATGACTGAGCTGTGCTTTGTTTACAGAAGTTCCCAGGTAGGTTGCTGTGGATCAGTTTGTCATAGAAACAGGTTGCAATAAACTTTGTTACAGAATTAGGGACCTGTCATTGTTCCCTTTTGTAACTGAGAATGAACGAACGTGTGAAATAGTTTTAAAATACAATCACAAAAATCGTTTGTTTTTTTAAATGTTTTATCAGGTTTGTAGATGAACCATTAGGCCCTGTGACAAAATAAATATGCAAATGAAAGCAGCTCTCTCTGAATTCACCTAATCACATGAAGCTAATCCAGAACTCTCTGGTATTTTATGAATACTTCCTTCTAAACGGAGATTGTGTAACATCTATGAACATAATAAACCTTACAAATGAGAGGATACCATTCAGACCATATACGCTTGCCCCTTTCCTAGTAGCTGATTGATCTAAAAATGTGTCAAGTTGGGGGGAGTGTTGGTGATGTCCTCACTAAAAACTCATACAAAATAGACTGTTACTGCTTTGTCATCCTCCACAACATTTTACTCCACTACTGTTGTCCCATAGGCTCTTGACTTCTTCCTTTACTGTTTATTTGCTGTTGTGGTATTTTAAGAACTGTTTGGGGTTGTGTTTAATATCTTAGGCAGTATGGAGTTCTATACACCTTTTTGAATGTCGATTTATTTTTTACCTGCGCAACTACTTCCTTGTACTTTTTGGTGCGCTGTTTTCTTTTTTGTAGGCTCAGTAGATCTCCCTCTTCTTTCTGATGTTTTCCTTGATGGATCTATCAAACCATTTTGCAACTGTTTGTTTAGTTAGTCTTTGGGGTGGATTGGTCTTGTATTTCCAGCATGATGTCTCTGAACTTTGTCCAACCACCTTCCATGGATTATCTTTCCAGTGTCTTGACCCAGCCTGCGTTGTGCATGCTCTATCTTATTCTTTCAAACTTGACCTTCCGGAAGTTGTAGACCAGCATTTTGGATGTGGCTGTTTTGCTTTATCAGTAATTGGATCATGATGTGGTCGCTTGTTCCCAGTTGTTCCACGTTTTAGTCAGTTCTAGGTGTTGGGTTTCACCTATGTCCATTGGCTTTACTTCTATGCCACCCCTAATCCTCTTCTGTCTTTTCTGTCCCTCTTAAACAATCTAAAGCCTCTAACTGAATATTCCTCTCCATCGCTTGAGTAAGCCAAGTTTTGGTTATCCCAATGACATCATAGTTTTTGACGGCTACTGCAGCATCAACTCTGATAGTGTGTTTTTAATACTTCATACAGTTAAAACTTAGACATTTTAAAATGGTACTATTGTTGTCCCCTGTGACTTGTCTAGTCTCTATCTCTTTACTAGTCTCTCCCTGTGGTCCAGGAATGTCTTGTCTGATGTAACCTGCCCTCCTCTGTCCTAGTTTAAACAATTCCTCATTTCTATGTCTATATACCTATTTCAGATGCAGCATGTCTCATTTGTACCAGTAGAGTTTTTCATGGAAGGTTTCCCAGTGTTCATTGTTTCATGCTCTAATTCATTGCGACCATGGTTCAATGACACCCTGGCTGGCACTATCGCTTACAGATTTGCTCTTTGAGTCTGTGTCCCAATAGGGGGGGGGGGGGGGGGGGGGGGAATGTCTCGCACATGAGAGACCAGATGTTAATCGAGTCTCACTGCATAAATGACCACACCTGCTAAACTTAACTTTTTAATTCTGAATAAACTACTGTTAATTATGCACTTTCAGTCAGTCAGTTAGTTAACGATAAATAGACTATTATTAGGTAGATAATACATTAGACAGTAGACTCTTGCTAATCTGAACCAGTTGGGACACTGAAGAAGGCACTAGCCAAAATGTTTGTCTACTTGTCCTTCTAATAGTGTTACCAAAGACAAATGGTTTAAAACGGAGCAACAATTCAGTGACGTGAAAATACATGTTCAAGAAATTAAGACTTATTCTCATAAACTCCTATGCCAAAAAAGTATATCCTACAGGTGTGTCAACTATTGCACGTCATTTTAAGATTTTGCAAGGAACACGTTTATTCTTGATTCACCTAACCACGAGATACCACATGTCTACGGTATTTGGCCACAGGGTGAATTTTCTTATTTATTAACAGTTAACAATTAAATTATTAAAATATATATATTTTTATTAAATACTCAAGAGGAACAATGGTCTGCACCTCAATCCTTGCTCTTAAAGAGCAAGCAGCTTCAAAGTTAATGTGATCAATATTGTACATTTCCCACACACTTACAACGATCTTTGCAGTCATTCTGAGTAGTTCTGGGTTCTGTTGCTCCACTACAGAGTTCTTATCATGTTTCTCTTAATCTCCCTTTACCTGGTTTGGAGCTTATTTTTAACTGGCTGTAGATAATGTGCAAACCACTTCATATTTTGTAAATCAAAGTACATTTTCATCATAAAATGTGAGGAGCCATCAGTGTCAGCAACCTCAGCGGAGTGTCGTGGCCATGGTCAAACTTTCAACTGTCAAAAAACAGACAAACAAACAAACAATCATAGAAGTATATAATCCTATAAAGGGCAAGGATAATTATCTACAGATAATGACCTCTGCAGACTACATTAATGTTATTATTAACCAAACAAATGTTTTTTAAAATGTATTTTTAGGTTATATTTTGAAGGCATCTACCTGAACCTAGATGACTGAGACGAACCGCAAGAAGGTTTGTAATATACTTTAAATGTGTTGTGTCCCATACAGTTTTAACAAGACATCTGTTTCCATGTTTCAAGCGAAAGACAATACCATTTTAAAGTGTCCAGTTTGCACCGTTTCCTTGAGTTTCCAGCACACAGTGGCTGAAGAACTCAATTCACAGGTGTGCTATGGAGGGGACAAAACCTTCTTTGTTTTTATTAGATGTAAGTCCAAATTCACACTGGATTTATTTATTTTCTGTTGCTGACTTATATGTTCTTTTGTGTGTACTCTGACTCTTTCACATCAGCTCAGGATCCTAAAGGAATGATACTCTACCTCCCAAGTAGAGGAAAGACTTATGCTGACTGTCTGACACCACCCATTGCTTCCCAACTAAGGTCAGACTTTTGCCTTACTTTGCAACTTCCTCTATGTTTGTGTGGGCTGCCTGTCGGGCCTGGTCTATCATGGCCTTTGCTGTTAGCCCTTTGCAGGCTGCAGCTCCACATCAGCAGCACCCTGCTGAGACACTGTCCCTTTTCATCTATGATTGCAGCCCTTTTGTTTCTAGGCTAACTTTCCTGTTAGTCACGTGGAGCTACAGTAATTGAATCTGTGTTTCACTGATTACTGGAAATGATTTACTCTTTCAATACTGCAGACCTCTTAAGTGAGGTAGGAAAAACAACTCCACAGCATAGCAGTTAGTTGGACCTGGTCTTGGGTTTGACTGTCGTTTTTGCCTGACCTGTTTTCAGAAAACTGAAATTATAAAATTAACTACACTGGTATTGTGTTTAGGTGCTGTACAAGTTATAATATACAATTGCTTTTTCTGAAACAGTACTTTCAGGGGTACTCTGTATTCCTGGGACAGTTCTGACTTCTTTCTTCTGGTATATGAGAATCCATTAAAAAAAAAAAAAGAAAAAGAAAAACCTTTAAGCCTTAACATTTATACAGGTTATTCTATAAGCCTTTTAACTGTACATCCCTGCACCACCTGAGCACTTCGAGTAAGATTCTGTCAAGGTCTAGCTACACCACTGGCTTCTGTTTGCTGCCAGATTGAATAATTTCAGTGGAAGCTGGCACCTGTTGACCTTAACTGGCTGATCCATTGTACCTCCCATTGCAAGTTTTAATTTGATGAAACAACGCTGCTGCCCTCTTCAGGTCATTAAAAAAATTATAATTTAATGAAATTTGACAACCAGTGTATACAATCAATGTTAAATGTAAAGCCTCCAGACTGATATCAGGTAGAACCAAAAATGAGAATTTATACAACAGATACCACCGCGCTCAATTTCCAAATTTCTCTTTTAACTCATCGGTGCGTTGACCCAAAAATAAATATAAATTCAAAGCAATGTGACGAAGGTCTGTACACCTAAGAAAAACAAATTAATTCCAAAAAGTCAATTTCATTATTTAGTCTTCATGTCAAAAATTCATTTTTTGAAGAACAAATAGATTAAAATTCTAATCCATAAGGAAAGTCACAAATATGTTTCAGCCAAAATGTCTTCATCAGTGTGTATACACAGCTTCAATACCTCGATTTAAATACACTTTATTATTATTATTATTATTTATTTCTTAGCAGACACCCTTATCCAGGGCGACTTACAATCGTAAGCAAATACATTTCAAGTGTTATAATACAAGCAATACAATAAGAGCAAGAAATACAATAACTTTTGTTCAAGCAAAGTACAAGTTTGACAAACCACAATTCAATAATACAGCAGATAATAGTGATAGTTACATCAGGATGTGATTAAATACAAAGTACTACAGGTTAAACACTTGGCAGATTACAGTATTCTGAAGTACAGGATTAAATGCAGTAAAATAGGGGGCAGATAAGAGCAAAATAAAGCACATTTAAATGAAGGGTGATAGTGTCCCAGGATACAAACAGAGGAGTTCTACAGGTGCTGTTTGAAGAGGTGAGTCTTAAGGAGGCGCCGGAATGTGGTCAGGGACTGGGCAGTCCTGACATCTGTAGGAAGGTCATTCCACCACTGCGGAGCAAGGGTGGAGAAGGAGCGGGCTCTGGAGGCAGGGGAGCGTAGCGGAGATAGAGCTAGTCTTCTAGTGCAGGCGGAGCGGAGAGGTCGAGTGGGGGTGTAGGGAGAGATGAGGGTCTGGAGGTAGCTGGGTGCAGTCTGGTCAAGGCATCTGTAGGCTAGTACAAGAGTCTTGAACTGGATGCGAGCGGTGATCGGGAGCCAGTGGAGCGAGCGGAGTAGTGGAGTAGTGTGGGCGAAGCAAGGCAGAGAGAACACCAGGCAGGCAGCAGAGTTCTGGATGAGCTGGAGCGGACGGGTGGCGGACGCAGGGAGGCCAGCCAGGAGGGAGTTGCAGTAGTCTAGGCGGGAGAGTACCAAGGCCTGGACCAGGAGCTGGGTAGCATAGTTGGTGAGGAAGGGTCGGATTCTTCAGATGTTGCTCAGGAAGAATCGGCAAGTGCGTGCCAGAGTGGAGATGTGCTGGGAATAAGAGAGGCAGGGGTCCAGGGTGACTCCAAGGTTCTTAGCTGAGGAAGAGGGAGAGAGTGTAGTAGATTCCAGAGGAACAGAGATAGATAGATCAGAGGAGGGGGAGGAGGAGGGAAAGAAGAGGAGGTCAGATTTAGAGAGGTTGAGTTTGAGGTGATGCGAGTGCATCCAGGAGGAAATAGCAGACAGACAGGTAGAGATACGGGAGGAGATGGTGGAGTCAGAGGTGGGGAAGGAGAGGAAAATCTGAGCATCATCAGTATAGAAATGGTATGAGAAACCATAGGATGCAATGAGGGGGCCCAGGGAGCGGGTGTAGAGAGAGAACAGGAGAGGACCCAAGACTGACCCTTGGGGGACTCCAGTTAAGAGAGGGTGAGGTGTGGAGGTTGCTCCACGCCAGGTTACCTGGTAAGTGCGGTTGGAGAGGTAGGAGGAGAACCAGGCCAGAGCAGTGCCAGAGATCCCCAGGTCAGCAAGAGATGATAGTAGAATAGAGTGATCAACAGTGTCAAAGGCAGCAGAGAGGTCGAGGAGAATTAGGACAGAGGAGAGAGAGGCAGCTCGGGCAGACTTTAGTGAGTTGGTGACAGACAGGAGGGCGGTTTCAGTGGAGTGAGCAGAGCGGAAGCCAGATTGGAGAGGGTCAAGCAGAGAGTGGTTGGACAGGAAAGCAGAGAGCTGGCGGTGTACAGTCCGCTCGAGGGTTTTGGAGAGGAAGGGTAGGAGGGAGACAGGACGGTAGCTCTGGAGGGAGGTGGGGTCGAGGGTAGGTTTTTTGAGGAGGGGAGTGATAGAGGCTTTTTTGAAGGCAGAGGGAAAGATACCAGAAAGTAGAGAGGTGTTGAGGAGGGAGGAGATGAAGGGGAGTAGAGCAGGAGCAGCAGCTTGAAAGAGGTGAGTGGGGAGGGGATCCAAGGCACATGTGGTGGGTTTGTGACCCTGGAGCAGGGAGGAGAGGTCAGAGTCTGAGAGGGGCAAGAAGGTGGAGAAGGAGGGCGAGTAAGTAGGGGATGTAGTGGGTGTAGGGGTTGGAGCAGGAGGGGGTGCGGGGGAGGGAGAGGTGTTAAAGAGTTTGCGGATATCTGAGATTTTAGAAGAGAAGAAGGAGGCAAAGTCATCAGGGGAGATAGAGGAGGGAGGAGGAGGGGGGAGGGTTTAGGAGGGAGGAGAAGGTAGAGAATAGTTCACTGAGTTTAACAGGTAATTACAATTAAGTGAAGTGTTAGTTCATGGGCACACAACACAAATTACCAACTGATTTACCACACCTGGTATATCACAGATATTTGTTCATCAATTTTTGCTTAGATTCTAAAACTGTTATCTCAGTGTAATTTACATACAAAATGAACCATTCCTCAATTGAATTACAGACATCAATTAATTATCCAGCATTGATCCTTCAGATATCCCGTAAATCAGTTATATAGATACACTAATGAACCAGTTTCCTAACCCATCATTTTAATTATGAATCAATGTTTAGTCACTATTAATTTGATTTTATTACCAAGAAGGTTGAATGTTAGTGCGTAATTAACTGGAAATTGTTTTTGTTGTTTTAACAAATAAACGGTCACGCTTGAGACTTTTGACTTTATACAATGCATCATTCAGTCATTTTTCTATCTAACAGGTGTTTAGACTGTCTCTCAAACTCCTCCCCTGTATCACAAATCCTGCACAATCTATATAATTGGCTAATTTGAAGTCCTCTCTTTAAGGAGATAGGAGGATAACTGTCAGCTGATACAGTATTTTTATCTGTTGGTTTTCTATATACAGTGGTACTCAAATGATTTACGTTCTTATATAACTAAACATCCAAAAAAATAATCTGATTTTAACTTTTTTCTACAGTGAAGGTGATTGGCTTGACTCTTGTATTGATGTAGTTAACAAAATCATTTAAATTAACTTCAGTATCGGACCAAATCATAATGATATCATCAATGTACCAAGCCCAATATTTTACACAACCTTTATAGGGATTGTTGTTATAAATGTAATCATCCTCAAATTTGCCCATAAATACATTTGCATAATTTGGTGCTAATGGAGTCCCCATTGCTGTTTATCTGTAAGTAATATTTTTTTTTATCAAAAAGGAAATAATTGTTCTCCAATACCAATTTAGTCAGCCGTAAAATATATTCAGTGGGGGGTTGACATACCTATAATTTAACTAAATAGGAAGACAAGGCTTCCATTCCCTCAAAATTGTTAATATTAGTGTATAGAGATGAAACATCCAAGGTCACAAGCCAATCACTTTCACATACATTCTGAATACCTTGTAACTTTCTCCAAAAATCAGAAGTATCTTTTAAATATGAAGATAAAAATTGAACTAAGGGAAAAATATGATTTACATATCTAGAGATTTTCTCAGTCAATGAACCTATCCCAGCTACAATTGGTTGTTCTGAGGGTTCGATTAACATTTTGTGAATTTTAGGTAGAGTATATAAACCAGGTCTTATAGGATTTTCTGTAATTAAGAATCTGAATTATTGTTCCAAAAGCCAATAACTATCTAATCCTAAATGAGCCAACATATTCCTTTAAATATGATTGCTATCCTAAATAAAACATTTGTACCACACAACAGAATATTTACACAAAACTGAAATAGGATATAGTCTCACCAAACCATTCACAGTAGCAGCCAAGTAAGATGGAAGGGGTCAGCAGTATAAAATATGATTTCTACAAAAAGGGCCAGGTCAGCCTTATAAAGATGTGATATTAATATGGCCAAGTTGAACAAAACCCTTCCTTTCCTTCTTAAACCTAAACCTGATAGCTCTGGGAAACATGTATGCGAGCAGATTTTCTGCTATTAACTATGACTGACCCAGTATGAGGTTTGCCTTCTGTAACAGCCTCAGAGAATCACCATGGCCCAGATTCTGTCTTCCTCTGGAAATTGTTCTAAGGAACGCCCATAACACTCAGATAAGCTGTTCTCATGGTACAGCTAATAGTGTAACACCGATTCTGACAGACAGATTTATTGCTGCCCATGGGGGATAATTAAGAACTGTTGTAACTATTCGATTTTGACTCCAAAACTAAGGCAAACCTCTGGCTACATTTCATTGGTAATGTTTTTTTTTTTTTTAATTGGAATCAATACAGATGCAATTTTATAGGGGCCGCATAACAATGGGGTCATTAGAAAGGCTTGTCAGCTGAAATGTTGAGTATGGTCCAAGTCGTTATGTGTTTGTATAAATTGATAAAATAATCTACAATGATCAATTATTTGAATTGTTAATGCTGAGTTCTGGACATAGCACCAACAATATTTAGACTTCTTGTTCTTTGTTTGTGTGTGAATTTGTGCACAGAGACCAGTGAAGGGTGCTATATAATATAAGTTTACACTTATTGCTGTTGCTATTATCCGTATAACAGGGTTCAAAATAAGTTTGATGCTTATTTTAAAAAATAATTAATATTGCAAAATCACATGTTACTGTAATCGGACAACTTGTGAAATTGACATGTACTACCCCAAGACCAGTATGGCCAAGAATGTAGCCACATTTCACACGTTACAGTATATTATTGAAAAATATAGGTGACCGTGCCCTAATGGGTGCTTTTGAAAAGTCAGCAGTCATTTACAGTAATAGAAAACTCAGCATGAGATCAAGATGATTTCCCCACATCAGCACCAAAAGTCACCACTGAGTTTATCGTGCTTGGCAGAATGCTGGGAGGCCCTTTGTACTAAACTTCACTAGCCCTGCTGATAACATAGGCAGCAAGGGCGAGCGAATGCAGGCAGTTTTTATCTTCTGTCTGGATGATTGTCCACAGGCTAGCTCATTGCTGTGGGTTGCACTGCTTCAGTGTCTGTGTAGAGCACTGTCTTTCGATTTCAAAAGCCAAAACACTGACTCCACCATCGCTGATGTCTGTTTCAGTGGTCATGTGTATTCACGTGTATGTTGGTTTATTCAATATTTAATTCAAGTGTTCTTTACAGCAACCTTCTTGTCTGGGATGATTTAAATAGGGTAGGATGGAAGCTGGATACATATGGAAGCTGTGCTCATACTTTGATACATGTTTGAACCTTAGTAAATTGGTTTCCATGACCTACAATTTGCATTTTCAAGTGACGGTAGAGATGAAAAGTTTTATTATCATTCACTACTGATGTCATAGTACTGCAGTATTGAGGACCCCTATTTGGGGAGTCTGTGGTTACCAGTTTGCATCCAGCCTCCGCCCTGTTACATAAGCAAATAATATCACAATAAAACAATGCCATGTCCTCAGTGGTTGCTTGTACAAGGGGAGTTCAAATCCTGCTTGTGTCAAGTCGTAGATTTCGGCTGGCGACCCACAGGAGCGATGCAGTGTATTGTTCACTCCCGCTGGGTTACAGAGGATCAGCAGGTTTCAGTAACTTGGTAACATGCATTTAAAAGAGACAACAGTGTAGGATTTTGTCCATTTATGTTCTGTCCTCCTGATCGATAAATGAGTTTCTGTAGAAAGGCAACACTGCAATTCGACATTTTAAATTGGGGGGAAAAAAATAGCATGGAAGTCACTTCCTACTTACAGTTGATGGCATTTCATTTTGTAGCACAAGTTCAATGATATCACACACCTCATTACAACACCAAGCAATCAGTCAAGATCATCTACGTTTTTATAATACTGACACCTGCTTGATTGAGCTATTGCAGGCTATCTCCTGGGAACCATTTGTACGATTTTATTTCATGCATTCTTTAAAATGATGCAAAATAATTGTGAGGTTTTCTTAATTAAACCTAATTAGTTTATTAAAATACAGTACTCTCCGGCTAAGAGAACACCCCTCAGGAAGCAAGCAAAGTGTTCTTATAGCCGGAGTATTCTCTAAGACGGAGTTAGCCACCAGACACAATATGAATCAATCAATCAATACTGCTGCCTCGTCACTAGTCATGACGCACGTGCATCAACATATGAAATTAACTGAAGTAAAAGAAAAGCAATAGCCAAGTGTATGTTAATAAACTATAATAATAAAGTAACAGAGAAACTAATATTAATAAACTGTCAAACTAAATTAACATTAGTATACAAGACTTGCACATTATTTAACAGAATGGTGAGGCAACTCACCAAGAACGGGAAACACAAAATTGGTCAATGACTTGTGTCTGATTCAGGTTTTTTTCAAGAGCTCAAATAATTTCCAACTTTTAGTAGCAAGAGAAACAGTGGCACATTTTGCCATTTGTTTACATGCCATTTTTTAGCGATGAGGTGCACTTGTGGAAATCAGAATACAGTACAAATTAATTCAATGATATGATGGCAGCTCTGGAAAGATTTAATAAACCAATCAGTGTCCCTCAAAACACTCTCGTGATGACAAGTCACTTTTTTACAAAACAGTACTGCATACGCTGTGAACGAATCGCTATCGGTGCCAAGAATGTTCTTTTAAGTGAAGTTCCTGTTCCTTTAGCCGGAGCATTTACAAATGAAAAAATCAGTTTCACCACAAGGGTGTTCACTTAGCCGAAGTGTTCTCATAGGAGGTGTTCCTATACACAGAGATGACTGTATATATTTTTGACTGTATATATTATTATACTGATGATTTATTTCTACTATAACGGGCACCCAGGACCAATCTGATGTACGCTGATTACAGAGCTCTTACTGAATTGAGAATTTAGTAGGTAGCATGGATGCTGCTACCACCTTTGATTGACCAGAGGGTTTGGCAAATTATATCGTTTTTAGGTATGGAAGAGAAGAGCGGGATCAGACGATATCAGTAATATTCAAGGGTCTTTATTAAGAAAATAATAAATATAAAATCCACAAAATGCTAGGCAGCTACCCTGGGAATCAAACCTAAAACCAAATCTGGGACAACACAGAAAGTGATCCCTAGAGGCAGCTAGTTGTAACCTCTACAATGTCCAAAAGAACCAAAAACAATCAAAGCTAAATACCCAAAATGTGACACACAAACACAAACAAGTAGACTTATATTTCAATGCAAACCAATATACATAATAAATCAATATATGACAACACAACTATAAAGGAACAGTAATGTGAAAACAGAACCACCTAACCCTTGTGCTCTTTAAAGAAGCAGTTGCCTTCAGTGGGTTCCCAATATGTTGAAGTATCTGTCCAGGAGAGCCGTCTTTAGCCTTCGATGTAAAATGACAAAATAAAATAACCCCACCCAACTTTATTATAAATTAACCCGTTTAAAACTATTTATAACAATTATCTTAGACACTGAACTCATATATTCAAACTTCACATGTATAACAATTACTAAAAATAGCACTATCTATAAGAATATAAAATGAAAATGCAAACAGTTAAAAATGCTAGAAGTCAGGCTATAAAAGTAGAAAAGAGAAACACTGCACATGATATTAATACACAGAAGAGAGGTTTAAAATTGTCCCATTTCAGTCTTGGCTGAATGTGTCCAAATAAATAAATTACTGACCAGTCCAGGCACTTGTGGAATATCAAACAAGAGTCCAGTTCGTCCAGCAATCCACCTCTGCTTCACAGTGTCTCGGCAGCCTCGCTCCGTTGGTCACCATCTATGTCAATGATGACTACTGATTACCAATTACTGATTACTGATGACAGATTACTGATTACTGATTACTGATTACTGATTACTGATGACAGATTACTGATTACTGATTACTGATGACAGATTACTGATTACTGATTAGACTGGTTGTTGCAGTTCAGCTGCTTCGCTCCTGCTCCTGTCTTGTTCTGTGGGAGATATGTTAGGAGAATCACCCCCGTGGCAATTAAGGTTTGAATTCTACATGTAAATAAGCGTTCAGACTTTACAGGGTTCAATTAAACTTTTGGTCTCCACAGGGGGAGACCAGAAATGCGACAGTCATTACACTGATCCCAATTTTTCCATATTGTATCATGTCCAGAGCCTGTGTCTGTTATCCCAATCACATATAAATGCCACACACATGCATGGAGTAACTATTTGGCAGTTTTTAATTATGGGACTGATGCTTTACCATGCATTTTTGGTTCTTTGTTTAAGTTAATAAAATTTATGTAAAAATTTCAAATACAACACTACACATAAATGGCTGCCAGCCAGTACATTTGATGTAGGTAACATGGCCCCACTGTAGACCATTCAATTTGTGTTTGAACTAAAACACAGGAAGTGATGAAGGATGAGGAAGCAACAGCAATTATTGGCTTGCATTTAAAATATCTGCAAATCCCAAATTAAAGTATAAAAAACAAGCAAAGAACACATCTTCAACATAGGAATTACCCTTCCTTTTTTGTGTTTATTAAACCAGGACAATTAATCTCTTTGAGATGTAAAACAGTAGAATACTCAGTGGACAAGTACTGGCAGCATTAAACACGTTACCTACCAGCAATCAATAAAACATTGCAGATTAGCATAAAACCTAACCTATGATGTAGATGAGAGACATACTGTACTTTTTGTATGCTATTGATTAAGTGCATTTCAGGTGTTGATGGGTACAGCGGTGCCTAGAGACAGCCCATTTATAAAAACGTTGAGGGTGTACAACAAGTCTGCTGTAATATTTGATTTAGTGTCACTTTGCTGTGGGATGGTGAAATAGGTTTGGAGATAATATAAGCTGTTGTGTCTGGCCACTCTCCATCTATCAACCTGTAAAGCTTTTAAACTTTTTGCTGCTCATTTTAACCCCCTGAATGTGACCTTGGCAGTTTTTAGGATTTGTTGTGTGACACAAAACAAGGATCAGGTATTTGAAAGTCTGCATTGAGTGTGGTTATACTATATGCAGCACTCTGAGAAAACAGGCTCAGCATTCAGGAAATTTTTTTTTTGAGGTTTGAGACATCTGCAACAAATCAGAAATGATGCTTTACAAATAGGATCAAGAGAAAACGGAAACAAAAAACAAGACGTTATTTATTCCACCCCACACATTTTGTCCCAGCAATATTTGTACCAAATTTCAAGAGTTAAGGACTTGACAGTCATAAAAAGCTCTTGAATAAATGAGAAGGAATAATTTATACTAAAACTAACATGTTAAAAATGAACAAAGAAGGGTGTCCCCAGTGACTCGCCTTATAAAAATGGTCATGCAGCCATGGTTTAATCCAAGTCATGCCAAGTTACCTAAAGTATATTGGCCTTTGCAATCCCACATTGACTGTGGTTATTTTTCCTCATCACACTCCAGTGACCATTGCTAGTCAGAAGCTTGACAACTCCAAGAGGAGAACTCCCAGGCTGGGTCCTTGCCTTTAGGGCTCAGTAGCTTGGTGACATCTGTTGCTTAGTTTCAGCAGATGAGGAAACAATGGCTTGACAGCGGAAACAGAGGTCATCCATCGGTCTTCAGTCCTCCTGATCAGTAAGTGGGAGGCAAAGGACACAAATGTACGAAACAAAAAAAATAAACAAAGAATATGTAATATGTACATGTATGTATTCTGAAACTGCATTTTGTGATATACAGTACTAAAAAGAAACAAATCGAGCATTCTGGCTGTAACCTGTCGATCTGATATACCGTACAGTCTGATAGTAAATGAATAACAGACAAAAGAAAGGAAATGCCAGGAAAGTTAATAGACAGCTTCATTTTCTGCTGTGCAGCACAGTAATTGCTCACACGCTCAGTAGCTCAGAGGTTTTCTTACCTGATTACAATAAACAAGTACAATAAATACAAATTGTACATCAATAGTAACTGGACTTCATTCACTAGATTCTCGTGCCCTTCAATTTAGCAGCATTTAGAAGTCATCATTGCAAAAACACAAACCAAGGGTAGAAGAGTTCATCGGTAATAAATGCCTTAGTCACAGTATTTTATATCCAAATATTTTTGTATCCACTGTATCTCATTTGGGTTTATGCGTAATTACTTGATTATTTAGTTGGCAAGCTATTTGTCATTGACATATTTTGTTTTCAAGACAAGTTCTTAAACCTGCTTAAATAAAAAAGACACAAATAAGGTATTAGGAGTAATGGTGGAGCCACAGGTCCAGGACTGCTGAACACATTCCAAACATCTGCTTAATATGGCAGATCTTTGTGTGCCAAAACATGGCGTGCTTTTCCCATTAATTAATTATGTATTAGTAACTTAGGGCACAGCTGTGGTGGCCCAGTAGTGTTTTTTTTTAAAAAGGAGGCCAATCGCCTTTAATTGCCCAGTTCTGTATGCAGTCTAATCATGAGTGACTGAAATTTCACTCGAGAGACTGTGGTGGTGTTCCAGTTCCCCTGGGCTAGTTGCATGTGTAATATTTGAAAATATGTTTAATAGCTGTATATTAATAAAAGTAACTTAACAAGTATGTCAGTAACATGCATTCCCTGCCACAGCTATAGATTTAAAATGAGATCTATTGGTATGATAACAAAGCTCATAAACATAACATCTATCAACAGTATGTACAGAATAAGAATTAGCAATTAAATGTTTAATAGCAATTTGATAAGTGGTTCTCCAGACATATATGCAAAAATGTAAGTGTGACATATAGACACCTCCATATACCCCCAGAATCTGATACCATCAATACCTATTGCTAAATATGGTTAACATCAAGTTGCATGACAAGCGGTTCTCTAGATATATGGACAAATGTAAGTGTGACATACAGTTGTACAGATCTACGGATATGCAGACAACCCACGATATCTCTTCTCAATAACTTAATCACTTATTGTGGCTACTTTATTAGGTGCCAAATGTTTTGGTAGTTTTGTCACGTTCAACAAAACAATTACATGACCCACATAGTAACACTAAATGGAAATAACATTAAAGGCTGCAAAACATGAAGAAATCCTAAGCATTTACATTTTTGCTTTTTGCTGTTGTGCTCCTCGTTCGTGTAACTATTCTGGTTGACATTAGGCAGGTTGAAGCATTGGATTCTTTTAAGTCTAAATTGAAAACATACTTTTTTTGAATGTGCTTTTATATAATTAGTTGTAACTGGAGTGTATTGAACATATGAGCTTGTTTTGTTTTATTTGTAATTTTGTACAGCACTCTGGGATACCATGCAGTGAAGGGCACTATATAAAATAAATGTGTACTGTATTGTATTTTAGTTAATAATTCCCAATGTTCATTTTTACTTATCTCACAACTTACAGTTGGTTACACTGGCAAGAAACTATAATAGATAAAGCTATGCAACTATAATTTAAATGAATCTTTAGTTAAAAAAATAGAAAGAATCAAAACAAGGTAAGATATTTAATTTAAAAAATGTACATTAAGATAATTCTATGAAATAGGTGGCAGTGTTTGTGATTTTTTTCCCCCAGTGACAGAGCCATCCTAAATATTAGCAGTCAAATTACAACAAAAAGAATATGTTGAAGAAATTTATAAAACGTACACACAGTCATATTATTCCACAGGCCAATAAGCCACAATGTGTTATATAGAAAATAAATCCTCATTGGAATTGTTTTAGTTCCTTGTAGAGTGGTGCAGAACCTAATCAGGATACCTGTCAGATGCATAGCTGCGCTCAGCCCTTAATAAGTTTAAATTCCCCCATTGCCTTTCTAATGAGTTATCTAAACTCTTAAATATCACTGCTAGTATAACACTACACTACATCCCTCTTCTCCATGTTAGTCTGCAGATAGCTGGGATCTAAATGGAAAGGGTCACTACAGTTTAGAAAGCATGGAGGATTATAATTGCTACAGAGCAAGGTGAGGGTTGGGCCTGCTCTATAGTGTAGTAAGATGAACATTGAAAACGATACTGCAGCTAATAGGCTAGAACATGGGTTTTTAAAGCTTTTAAGCCTGAGCTTAACCAAAATGAAACAGCTGCATGATATAACAGTTGATAACTGTTGACAGTTGATGTAGCAACCACTTAAATGTATTTGAAAAAGAAAAAAAGGTGAATGATATATGTATAGGGTAGGTAATAAGACTGTAAGCAGCGAGGTGCCTCCATATTACATTTTAAAAATGTCTTGCTGGAGCAAATGTTGAGACTATGGACCCTATTAGTGTAGGCTCAAACCACTTAGTTTCCTGCCTTTGATGAAGCCCCTTGGTCTTGTTACAACACTATACTGTACCATTGCACCTGTAGGACGGGCCTTTAATTAAAATGTTGTGTATATATTTAAAGAGGAGACAATTATCAGAACAGATTTAGACAGCAGGATGCCTTAACCTCTACCCACAAACCTCCAGTTGTTATAATTTGGTTTAATGCCACAAAGAAATGAAAACCGTCTTGTAATGTTGTCAATAATTACCCTGGGTAATTATTTCACTTTGGAAACCAAGCTGTAATGGCCAAGATCAAACCAAGCATTCAAAGGTTTCGGCAGAAGATTGTCAATGAATGGATATCATGCAAGCAGTAATGTGGGAGCTCTTGTTGCCTCTCATTCTTGCAAGTGAAACCAGAAAGGTTAATTAAGAAAAAAGCAATGTATTTTCTTTATAGTATGTGTCATGAGCTGCCCAGCATTTGGTATAATTTGCTGTACTGTAGTTGTTTAATTAAATGGACACGTTTACCCTTACATGTCAGAGATAAATTAAAGTGTAGACATGTGGATCACACTTTACATTAGTGCATCAATCTACAAGGTGTAAATTAAATCACTGGCAAATACTTAATGCTCTTTGTGCTTCCATCAGTGAGTATCTGCTGTGCAATGCGGTGCAGGAATGGGTTGGAACATCACTGAGGGTCACCAATTTAAACATCTATTGCAAGGTATTATAGGATGCCTGCACATACGCGGTGATCTGATTCAAACATTCAAAATTCTAAAAGTTCTTATGTTCTTATATTCTTATATGTTCTAACAAATGTCTTATGTTCTTATGTTCTTGTGTATGCTCTTTGATTTGCATACTGTAAACTGTACATTTAATTAAGCCTTTGCATTTGCAGTTCCCTCTTTCCCTACCCTGCTGTGACTTGTGGTTCTGTAGTTACTATCTAAAATATTGCATTGACCACAGTGAGGTTAGTTTTCGAGCAATGACCATATATGACTATTTGATCTTATTTTCTACTGATTTTATTGTACTTTATAACTGCTCTTAACTGTAATGTGATATTCTGTAACATGAATTTCTGCACTATGCAGATATATTTTACTCCTACTACACATAAGATCATTCTACTATCATTTTTATTATGAGAAGGTTTAAAATATTCAAATATTCTTTAAACGCCATGTTTTCTAAGTGTACATTTCAAAATGGTGTTTAGTATTTAATTGTAATCTGTAATAATCTCACAGTGAAAAGTATATATTAAACTTGTAGTAAGAAGTTTCACCACAATTGAATTAGCAGTTATAGAAAATGAAAGTGTCATATATAGACAGCCAGACCCATGTACCCCAAGATTATGATATAACTGCTGCTGCAGTCACTTACAATAGGACCTCGGTTTTACATCTCATCTGAAGGACGAAGCACAAGGAAGTTAAGTGATTCGCTCAGAGTCACACACAATGAGTCGCGGCTGGGATTGAACCGGGAACCTCCTGGTAACAATCACTGGACCACCAAGGCAGGTTCCAGAGAAAGAGTGGGGGTTATGTATTCTCTATGCTACAATACATTAAATATGTTGTTTAATTTGAAGATTTCTCTCTGCTTTGTTAATAGGTTTAGCTGATGTGTTACAAGCACCCAAATAAATAAACCTTATACAAAACTATATGGGGCCAACACAGTCTATAGAGTTGGTTTGGTTATGTAGCAGGCTGTAAAAACAATGTACCACAAGGTGGCGGATGTAAAACATGAAGCCAACTGCTTGTGTCTTCCTGTTTTTAAGTGCAGTTAACATTGCTGAAACTGCTTGGGATTTTCCAGCCTTTTAACTAAGTATTTTACAATGTTCCTTTAATAGCTTCTGCTTAAATGCCCTTTCCTTCATCCTACACCAGGAATTTCCATTCTATATAGGTGCAATAAAGTACAGAACACAGAAGGCATTTGTTTGCAACTTTGTTTAATGCTCATTAATACTGCCTGAAATGTCCTAAACTTTTTTATTTTTATTTGTATGCATGCACCTATTTAGTGTCTTTATATCGACTGTGTTGCAGTTGAATATCAAGGACACTGTATTAAACTGTAGGTGAAGGACTTTTTTAAAAATTTAAAACAACTTCTGCCTGGAACCGCTTTCATACAGTATATCGTGTGGACAGAATCCTCTCACAACAGCTAACCTTGGCCAATCTGTGTGGTCATCAAACACCCTTGAGAGCCTTGTGACCTCCTTATGACATGGCTTGGTTATAACAATCTACACATTTTATATTTTATATTTATTGCAGAGGCCAAAATCAATGCTTTTTATTAGTAGTTACTCTAAAATTATTTTCCTTTTTCTTGCAAACAAAAAATTAAGTTGAACCCATTTGCTTCCTTGTTTCGCCTCCCTATAAAGAATGCCTGTAGGGTTTGTTTATATGAAAGGTCCGAAGGTTGTCCTTTGTGGCCCATGGGCCTCAGATTGGGCACCTCTGCTGTATAATATTTTTTAAAAGACCATTGACACCCTCACAAAAGTTTACCATAGTAAATTTGCACAGTAATTTTGCAGTTTGCCCATGCTTTTCCCCAAGGTTATTCTATGCATTAACCACAGTTTACTACAGTTTGCCTTTATTACTGTATGCTTTACCTTACTTATCTGGGCTTTACGATGCTTTACCACATTTTCACGCCACTTAATTACACTCTGCTATTGTTTTATTATGGTAAACTTTGATAAGAAAAGTAAAAAAGAAAAAAAGTTTCATACATTCACTAGACCTGGCCATGTTATTAAGCACACCCCACTGCCCTTTTATAGCAGCAGCTCTACACACAATGCAGCTGGTGTCCAGCAGGTTTTGTTGATATCAGGGTGATCAATCTCAGTGTGCATCTCCAGTGATTAACAACAAAATATTCTATAATACCCCTTTCTGTAGTTCCAAGTTAAATGTTTTTTTTCATATTGCATGTCTCTTAAAGAGTAAGTAGCGGAGTTCTGATAATATAGTGTTATACATCTCCACGCGTTTCTACAACTGTTTAAATAATATACCTGTAATTTCTCTTTTTGTTGTTAACATCCTTACAACTTTTTACACTTATAACTTTAAAGCCTGTTTCAAAGCTCTTTTCAAAATGGCCGCTCCACTGCACATCATGGATCGTTATTTCTGTGTTACCTGTTTGACAGTGTGGGCAATAATCCTTACACTAGTAGTATCACTGCACTAGAGTGGCCATTTTGAAATGAGCTTTGACTTTAAAGTTATGTGTAAAAAGCTGTCAGAATGTCAACAATGAAAAAAATTACAGGTATGTTATTTAAATGGTTGTAGCAACACCTGGGGACATTTAAACAATAGTTTTCGGAACCCTGCTACTTAATCTTTAAACTGGGGTATTTAACTTAATGAAGAGGCATCTTCAGCACAACTTAATAAGGGGGAGTTAAAAATCCAGTCAATGGATATTTACAAATATTTATTAATATTTAGATCATAGTTAAAAAAGAAAAACACACACACACACACATAATATAAATTGACAAAAATAGGTACCTTTCAGGGAAAAAAGATGATTGATATAACATGATATACATTGCACCATGAGTGACAATACAGTAAAGTATGGCAGTTATGGAGTGTAAAAAAAGAAATACACCCTATGTTGTATAACAGCAAAACATAAATTACGAAACCCAACTAAAACCTTTCCAGATACTTTTGTGGTCACAAAATTGTTTTACAAAATATAAGTCTGTGTTTCTGTAGACTACTGCGTTTAAAAAATAAAAAAAAAGTATGAAAAATATTAGAACCACGTTGTGTCCTACAACTGCCGTTAGGTGGAATTCATTGAAATATATGCTTACTGAAGAACACTTAAGACTACAAACTAGGAAATATAATAATTAAGACTGAAATTATAGCAAGTGAGAAATATTTGGTTGAGTAAATACAACCATAAATATAAAACTAGAATGTTATATGTTGTTGTTATTATTATTATTATTATTATTATTATTATTATTATTATTATTATTATTATTATTATTAATCGCAAAACGTAATGTATTAATTGGTGATGCTTCTTCAGGCCATGGCGCGGCCCTTTTTCCCGGAATAGGCGGTGTTTGTTCAAACCAGTCTGATGGAGCAACATTTACGTCAGACCCGGAAGCTGATTGTTGGGAAAAACCCTGCAGCCCTGCTGAAGTAATCTTCTACACTACAATATTTGTTTTAATTACAGTACTCTGTTGCATTATGTGATGAGAGTAATTAGGGTACAGGCGTGTTTTCAGCGAATACATTAAAGTTTAAGGAAAGCATGGTGAGCTTGTTGAGCTTGTGCGTTTTGCATTTGTGCAGTTCTTAGCAGCAGCTCTGTAAGCGGCTCATCTTTATTCACGTATATGTGCCTTTATTTTTTGCAGGTGATTATGACAGAAACTTGACTGGACTAGAGAAGGTTTGGATTCATAATGACGGCTGAAAATGGAATCCGACTCAGGATGTGATTATATTTTAATGACACTGGAAACGGGGTTGAGGTTTTTATTTTTACCTAACATCCGGTGGACCATATTTTTACGTTTTCACTGAAGTGAAACTACATCTGAAGCCTTACATATGATATAACAAGCTAACTTACTGTTTTAAACTCCTCTTTTGCGTATACGTTTCATTTCTTGGAGGGTCAAATGGAGCATTCTGGTTGTGTAAATTTATGCAGCCTTACCAGCACCCTCCCTGTTATCCCCTATCAGAAGCTCACTGACTTGCACTACTTGAGCAGGGGAGGGTTTGGCACAGTGTTCCGAGCTCAGCATTCTGACTGGAGGACTACAGTAGCGATCAAGTGCCTCAAGTTAGACTGTCCTGTTGGAGAAAGGTAGGTGCATTGATTGCACAATTATTTCCTTTCCATCTGCCATCTGTCAGCATTAGTTGGGAATTGGCTGCCCCATAGGCATCACTGCTGAATGCACATGTTTACATGGCCTTGTATTTATCTATTGTGACAATGTAGCGGCAAAATCAATGACAATAAATACATGATTACATGTTACTTAACAAACATGGTCTGCGCTCGAAAAAGGCCAAACGTATTGTTTTAAATTACTTTAATTGCATGTTTTTTTTCAAAACATGTTTCAATGCAATGTGTTTATTCTGTATTAAAATTTGAAAGAGAAGTTTAATGCTGTCTGTTAACACAAAATGAATGATATGTAGTGAACTGCAAACACAATACAAGGTCTCGATCAGCTGTTATCTGGGGTCAGATCAGGTCTGGCTCAGGATAACCTTACCTAAGTTAACATTGGGTAGTCCAAGACTAGTGCTAGTCAGGGGATGTGAAAACTGCCGTTTAAATGCCCCTGTATAGATGATTCAAATAAAATCAGTATCATCCTTGCCCTACGCTTAATTGACTAACATATTTTCTCAGTTTTTGAGCAGTCCTATTAATAAACGAAATAAATCATGTTCAGAGTTTGTTGGCTGGCCAAAAATCTCCTTTAATACACTCTCTGCTTTTAAGCACTTAGCAATAAAAATAAAACAATACACATGTATTAAGTACTGGTAGAGAACAAGCTCGTAAAACAAGTTCATGTAAATCCTGAACAAACCCAGCCCCACCCCCCGCCATACACACACTCACTCACTCTGTCATATGATGCAGGTTCCTGTGATTTCCCCTTTGACTTTTGTGACAGGCATTGCATAATCATGTAGTGCATACCTCGCTGGTTGGACTGCTATTGGAAGTAGGGAGCAGCAGTGTTAAATCAGACTGCAGTATATAAAGGAACTGACCCCAGTATACCCTAGTGTCAGCACACGATGTACTATGTACTGAACATCTTATCTTGATGATTTCAACTGAAGTAATGCCATTCACATTGTACTTAACCAATTAAAAAGAAAGAATGTGAGCTAGTGCTATACCCTTGTGCAACGCGTGTCATTTCTAGTCACTACTTGTATACTGTTAAAATTTCAATAAAACGCAGGCACAGTGTAAGTCATCTCACACCTTCTTTCAAGCATACCTCTAAAGCATTATCTTTCCAGAGAGAGTGACAACAGGTCAAATCTGTGATGCTGCTTCTAAAGCAAAGACCACAGGAATGCAATACATACAGTACTCTGTTTGGTGTTTTAATACTCCATTCATGGACTTCAATCAAAGTTTTGACCTGCAACAAAAGTTGTCCACATTATATTGCCAACCTACTAAGAAATTACAGTCATTGTGTTAAATGTTGTTTTTGAAGTACATACGTGGCATAGTACGTATTTGTTTGTGTAATGTAGATAAGGTAGTTCAAATGTGATCTTTTATCTTTGCACAGGGAAAGAAACAGTCTTTTAAAGGAAGCAGAGGTACTCCATAAAGCCAGGTTTAACTATATTATCCAGATTTTTGGTGTCTGCAATGAACTGAATTCTTCTGCATTGTGACAGAATACATGAGCAATGGATCGTTGGACCAGCTACTACATGAGGTATTTATTTTATTATGTATTTATTTAGTTTGATAATTTAATATTGGGGGGGGGGTCTGTCTCTCCGTCCACCTGTCACGTTACATTTTATAAATTGCAATGAAACATTGAATTGCTAATTCCTATTCCATATATTCTGTACACACTGGTGTCATATGTCGGGTTAAAGCTACTTTTGCATCTTACTGTTAGATGCAGTTATAAATTCACAGCTGTGTTGGGGGATGCTTGGTACTGGTGTTTTGTTATTTTTCTATTTCTGTGGTGTCATTTCAGTTTCTTTAGGATTTCTCTGACAAGCTCACTGTTTGAGTGCTAATGCGTCATAACAGAAATGTCATTAAGGCTTGCTCTGAGACATCTCATAGATCAACTGTGCTGGTGCCTTAGTAAATATGCCAAATATCCAGGAGTGCAGAAATAGTAAATAGGGATAATAGGAGGGAGTGTGGTCTGGTGGTTAAAGAAAAGGGCATGTAAGCAGGAGGTCCCCGGTTCGATCTGGCTCCCTCACTGATTCTTTGCAGCTGATGCATAGTTCACACACCCTAGTTTACTTGGATAAAGGAGTCCGCTAAAATAAGCAAATAAAAATAAGGAAAGTGTGAATAATCCCCTTAATATACCATGACATAATTTTTGGCATGTGTATGAGAGAGAGAGAGAGAGAGAGAGGAGAGAGAGAGAGAGAGAGAGAGGAGAGAGAGAGAGAGAGAGAGAGAGAGAGAGAGAGAGAGAGAGAGAGAGAAGAGAGAGAGAGGAGAGAGAGAGAGGAGAGAGAGAGAGAGAGAGAGAGAGAGAGAGAGAGAAGAGAGAGAGAGAGAGAGAGAGAGAGAGAGAGAGATTTAATTTGGTGTTTTTTCCACACAAAAAAAACATTAACTGTTTATAGTTAACGAACATGGAATTTTCATGTTTGGATATCCATTTAATATTCAGACATTTCCTTTACAAGTTGGACCAGTCCTGAAAACCTTGAGGCATTTTTGGAGTGACGTACCTGTATCATATGGCAGACAGAAACAGAATCAGATTGACTCGCTTCCAAAATCTGAAGCAGCACTGGCAACTTTATGTAGCGATCACTATTTGTCAGTTTGTGCTGGATTCTTTTTAAAATGCTAAAGTTTTCTGACAGCTACATTAAATGGGACCAAGAGCGACTGTGTTGATTGTCTGTTTTTTTAAAACAATTTTATACATAGAAATCCCAAACAGACTGACCTATTTTTCCACTTGTTAATTTAGAAACTGTCACACAGATTCTGACAAGGTGGTAAATCGGTGGAAGGCACAGCACAACGTGGTGCTTATTTCTCATTTTTGTCAATCCTTTGTACCCTGGTACAGTATTAGCCATTGGGTTCTTTTGCTGAATCAAGCTGCTTTCAAATTATCTTCTAAGAAACTTCTTTGTTAAAGTTTGAGTCATGCAAGGCGGTACACCAGCACTCACTTACTGGAAGGCACTTAAGGTCATGCCTTAACTTGTGATTGCAACAAAAACACAATACTCTTAATACTCGTAATACTCTTAGCATAACTGATCTTCTGTCTCTGCACTCAGCTATCTAGCAGTAGGTATGAAGCAGTGGTATTAAGCCCATGTCAAGTGTTTTTGATGGTAGAGTACACTTTGAATATGAAATGACTTGGATAAAACATTCTATGGCAGTGTGTCTCTGTCTTTTCTTTTTTTTTTTAAGTAATAATGAAAAACAAAATCAACATTCATGTCAAAGGCTGTCTGGATCCATTTACGTACAAATTCATACTGTCAACATCTGATACACTGCATATCATTAAAATATAACCCTTTTTTGCAATTTTACATATTGTTGCTGACAGAAATATGTTAACACTTTGAAGCACAATTATTTGATTTTTACAAGATCTGTGTTCAAAGAGCTCTACTTTGTTTTGTCAACTGTGGCAATATTTAGATCCACCATTGTTTTAAATAAATTTAACAACCCCCCCCCCCCCCCCCCCAAGCCTAGCTTGATAAGTTTCAGACAATTTCGCCATGCAGTTTCAGCATGGACTGTTGATGAGTATTTTGCATGTTTTCTGTCACAGAGAGAAATCTACCCAAGACTTGCCTGGTCATTGAGACTTCGTATCCTCTATGAAATTGCATTAGGAGTGAATTTTCTCCATAATATGACACCACCTTTGTTACATCACGACCTGAAGACTCAGAACATCCTTCTTGATGCTGAATTCCATGTGAAGGTATGCTAATGTTCAGAGATTCTGTGGAGTTTACATAGAGTACACACTGCAAAACAAAACAAAAAAACTAGATATCTGTGCAATCAACAATTAAAGTAAGTTTGAGATGCAGTACAGTATAACCTCCAGGTTAGAACCACCACACTTGCAAACTGACCAGTCAACCAAGTACACTTGAAGCTCGCAACAGAGGACTGGAATTTTACTGGTTAAACATGGCTCTCTGGGCTTTAAAATAAACAAATAAATGGGTTTCCTTATTATTATTTCTCAGATTAAAAGTGTTGACCTTTTAGGAAAACAGTAAATTAAATCATTGGAAAGTTTCATACATTTCAGACATATGGCCAAGTTTCATGCATGGTGAGGTTCTTGGTTATATCAATTGATCTAAATGCTGGCAGATCCTAAATCCCCTTATCCTTTACAGAAATGTACTTAAGAACATAAGAAAGTTTACAAACGAGAGGAGGCCATTCTGCCCATCTTGCTCATTAGGTTGTTAGTAGCTTATTGATCCCAGAATCTCAACAAGCAACTTCTTGAAGGATCCCAGGGTGTCAGCTTCAACAACACTTGAGAGACTTGCATACATTGTCAGATGTTTGATGTTTTTATAACCTTGAAATTATTTCCATGGCAGGATTTAGATCAATTGAATAAACCTTGCTGTCTTCAGTCCGGTGGGTACCTTTGTGCGTGTATCTGATACCTGAAGCTTCAATAAATATGATTTGAACTTTATATAATGTTTAGGTAGAATGAGACAATTAAAAAAAAAAAAAAAAAAATACATCTTTAATTTTGTCTTGTAAAATTGGTCTTCAAATTAAGACATTCAATTTTAAATGTAACTTTTTACTTTTCTGTAGTAGTTAAATAGCCTATAATTTATCTTTTACTGGTTCATCTTGCGCAATTATTTATTCAAAATGGTAGTGAAAAAAGCTCAGCCACAGCTACTCTTAAATTTAGAAATGGGAAGCAAGTCTTTTTAAACAGGAACTAATCTAATGTGTCCGTGAAAAACAGCCAGTGTTGTACTGTATTTTATGTACTGGGAGTCTACTGAAAATGAGAGAAAGGTATCATTCCCATGAAGAAAGTGAGATTATAGTTTGGAGTGTAGCTATTTCTGTGTTTAAGGAGGAATCTCTGCAATTGCAGTTTACACTTGGGGCATTACCATTTCCATTATTTATTGTTCCAAAATAAAGTAAAGAATATATTGTGTGGTGACTGGTGTAAAACATATTCTGTGTTTGTAGTGAGGCCTGGTTCAGCTCTGCTCGTATTCTTCACCAACTAAGCCCTTGGTTTCATCTGGAGTGCTACTGGAAATCCCCTTACAATTTCCACCGTTAACCATGCATGGCTGTTCTATTACGTGTGTATGTGTAACTGGTGGACAAAATCTGTTACCAGTTATTCCAGCCTGATGAATAATAGTAATAATAATAATAATAGTTGAGTGCTTTGTCACTTCTTCAGTAGAAAACTAGAATGATGTGGTTTTGACAGATTTTGTCATTTGTTTTATTTTTTATTTTTGTATTTTAAAGTTTTGGTCCCAGGCAAGTTCATTTAGGACGTACGTTGTCTTGCTGCCTGTCAATATGACATACATTCTGTGATATCATAAACATTTGACTTGGCTAAACCTTAATTATCACACTATACTCGGTATGGAACTTTCTCATATCCCAGCCTTGTTCTCCCGCCATGTTAAATGAACAACTAAAGTCTAGTTTTAGATCATATTATTACTTCCAAGTATAAATCTTTTGATTTCAGATAGCAGATTTTGGACTTTCGAAATGGCGTCAGCTGTCTATTAGTAAAGCATCTGGCTCCAAGCCACCTGAAATGGGAGGGACAGTTATCTACATGCCTCCAGAAGAGTATGAGCCTTCCAAAAACAGAAGGGCAGATGTGAAGCACGACATGTACAGGTACACACTGCCTTGAGCACACATTTATTTACAGGGGCTTTGTTTTTTTGGTTGTATGACTACACTTGAATAAACATGAATGTTTTGAAACAACTAACATAAAAACATCAAGAGAACCGTTATGAATATTTATGAAATAGTAACCGTTTTACATGTAGTAATTGACTACAGTTGGAACTGTGTGGTGTTGACTTGGCTGAGCCTGAGAAAGTGGCTCGCTCCTGCCCACCACCTGGATAAACTGATAATCTTTACAGTGTTGCTGGTCATGTAACGATTGAATCAAATACTTCCTTTACAACACTGCACTTGCCCATATGGATAGTGAAGAATAAAGATTAAATTGTATTAGAATACATTATTAAATATATCATTTCAGAGCTGTATATAGAAAAGCTATTGTAGCACCGTTAGCCTACTTACTCATTTTAATCTTGATGAAAATCAAATGATAAGGTCTGGCATAAAATGTGATCCAAGTGAATGTTCACTCTTGCTAGTTCATGATTAGCATACCCATTGTATAGCCTTTCCTACAAATTGGCTGCTTGTTTGTGGGTAACATAATATGTTACTTGGTTGGCATGTGCTTCCTAATCAAGACATTTATTGCTCATGATTTAAAATTGAAAACTCTATGGGCCATTTATGGAGAACAGACTTCAATGCTGTAGTCGTTACTTTTGGCTTCTGTTTTAATGGGACTACTTTGGTTGCTGGAATAGTTAGTAAGCATACACAACAATAGAGGATCTTACATAGAACACATAATATAATAAAACATAAAAAAATGGAGAGAAATTAAATAAAATTGCTGTGATTTGTGACTAAAATGTAAAATCTGATTTTTGTAATTGTTTTTTTTTTATTACAGCTATTCAATAATTATGTGGGAAGCCCTATCAAGAAAGATACCATTTGAAGGTAATATCATATAGCATTTTGTATTTCATGCCTTCAGTGCCACAACACGTAACAGGTACGTCATCTAAACGTACTTACCCAATTCCCAAATGTACCAGGTACATCAAACTGAAACAAAAAATAAATGACATACCGACTGACCGTAAACACTCGAAAGAGTTCACTGGGAAGTTCTTGAGATGAAAGGGCCTCTCTTGGTTTAGCTGGTTCAGTTAAGGGTATAAAGTAACTTACAAAGTAACAGCGTTGTTAGAATATAATGAAGGGCCTGCTTTTATGCTGTTGCGCGTCATTTGCGGTGGCTTTGAAACAATCGGCTTTAAGATCCAACCCTGTTCCAGCAGAGATTGCAAATTTGGAAGTTAATTTTCCGATCAGAGTTGAATTTATTAATCTGCATCACATTTATAGTATGAATATATAAGGTTGCATCTGTTTATTTGCTGCAGTTTGACATTGTGATTGAACTGCATAAGCAGCTTACTGATTCAAGCTCTAATAAATGCAATCACTTTCAGCAGTCAGCCACGTGATGACTTGATTACATTGACCTGCCTGATACAATGTGAATTGTGTCCAGCAGGAGTGGACTGCTCTCAATCTGAAACGAACAAACACAATCTTACATCTTTTCAATGTTTTGGATCCTTAAGTACTTTTGTGTGGTTTTAGCATATGTTACATATTGTTTTGCTCATTTATATTTCTTACACCTTTCTTTCCATATAACTGCTGTACTTGATATTATTTTATTTCTATTACCCCTGACCCCCTCCCTGTACTGATTTCTCATCTACAAACACATTTACTTTGTAATGATATATTGTATATGTCATCAGATTGTGTCCGTAGTACAGCAGGAGATACCTTAAACAGTCACTGTTTATGTAAAACCATCCTTCCCCATGACATTGTTAAATACTGCCAGTAATGCAACCCCCCCACCCCCCAAAACCATTCTCCTAGTTATTTTTAAAATTACATTTTCATGATATATGCACCGGCACAGGTTCAGTGAAAACTTTTTATCTCTTACAATGGTGTTTTAATTTTTTACAGAAGCTACAAACCCCATGCAGATCATGTTTAGTGTTTTGAGAGGAAGTCGTCCAGATACCAGCGAAGACAGTCTGCCGTTTGACATCCCCAGCAGAGACACCTTGATAGAGCTTATGACCAGTGGCTGGGCAACAAATCCAGATGTACGCCTCTCCTTCATAAGTACGTTTTTGATTTTGATATGTACGTATATATGCACCATTTGGCCACCATAGGGTCACCAGTCACCGGTCAGGTAAAAATGGCCTCATCTAAGAAGCTGATGTTATCTGCCACACTGACTGTCTGTTCTTTCATCCATTCAAATAATCACTTCAGGCATGCGGTATGTGCTACTGCTAATGTTTGTACAGTGGTAAATTCGTTATGAATGAAACGTACTACGATGAAGAATTGTCAATGCACTTGACCGGCTAATACCAGTCACCTGTGCTATTTTGTTTTTCTTATTGACCGTTACGGACTCGCATCGACAGATATGGGACATCTGATTCTCTTGAAATCTGCTACACTTCCGATCTGAAGGAATCGTTCCGCTAATCTGTTGATCATTCGTCTTGGAATTGTGCCTAGAAGGTGCTTGCTAGCAAGAGCATTAGGTGTTGTAGCACTGTTAAGTTTTCGCAAAATTAGCTCGGTGCGACCTGAAAGTGTAAGCTTTGACATTCTTCGCATGTCCTTCTGCTGTGAGTACAGAGGAACTAAGTATCCAGGCTCTTTATACCTGAACAACCCTCTGATGGCTCTGCTGTGGAATTCAAAATCTAGTTCTAGGTATAGCATTGATTTACAGTAGTATTCATTAATACACTTTATTTAAAAATGTTCTTGGTTACTATACTTACTGTAGGCTTGCACCTCACAAAATACTGTAATAAATCACTTACTTTTCAGTGTAACATTTATTTTTGGGCCAACGTCATGAAACTGTTAACTGTGTACCAAGTTACAGGGGCTTTGCTACTTAGTGCAATTATTTCAAAGCAGCTTAACCAATGTGGCTAGTGGAGATTTCCAAGCTAATGAAAATCACAGCAAATAAAACATGGGTGTCAATCTTTGTACTTGACAGTCTTTGTACAGATTTTAGAGCAGAAATAATAATAAAAAAAAAAACTTAGGTGTCATGTTTGACCCAGACCTCTCATTTGAGGCACACATTAAAAATGTTCCAAAAATGTATTTTTTTCATTTAAGAAACAATTCCAGATCGAGAGGTATTTTTCCAGACAGGATGCTGAGCAATTTGGTGCATGCTTTTGCATCATCAAGAACTGGTTATTGTAATGGTGTTTTAATTGGTATTGGTAGCAATGTGATGTCTTGTCTGCAACTTGTACAAAATGCTGTTGCAAGAGTTTTAACTGGGACGAGATCATATCACTCCTGTGCTGGCATCTCTGCACTGGCTTCCTGTCCGATTTAGGATAGATTTTAAGGTGTTGTTATTAACCTTCAAGGCTCTAAATGGTCTTGCTCCTTCTTACCTTAAAGATCTATTAACATCATACGTCCCCAATCGGTCACTCTGATCTGAGGATGCTAGGTTAGTTTCTATACCCATTATTCAGAAAAAAAATCAGGTGGTAGATGCTTCAGCTATATTGCATCGAAATTATGGAACAGTACTGTAAGGGAAGCTCCTTTGATTAATGTTTTTAAATCTCGATATAAAAACACATTTTTATAGTCTGGCATATCCAGTTATCTAAAATGATATTCTCTCGTCTCTATATGGCATATTTTACTATTTTACTTTTTAGCATTATTTGAATTTTATTTATTTTAAATACTTTTAACTATTCTTGTTATTACAATTACTGTTATTACTTTATTTATTTTTTCTTTAGTTTTTTTCTTCATGTAAAACGCTTTGTGCGGCCCTCATGAAAGGCACTATACCAAAATAAAGACTGATTGATTGAATCATACCAGATATATACCTATTTTTTACTGTGGATACTAGCATTTCCATAATCTCAGCTCACCTGGTCAGAAACAACTCATACTGAAAGTCGTGTAATTAACATGTTTCATTGTGTTCAAAAGAAGAACCCCTGTCAAATGGTGAGCGATTTATTACGGTATTATGTGAGGCCCTGAAAAGTAAACGCCAAAAAGGAGAAAGCTTAAATAGGAGGCTGTGTGGTCCAGTGGTTAAAGAAAAGGGCTTGTAACCAGGAGGTCCCCGGTTCAAATCCCACCTCAGCCACTGACTCACTGAGTCACTTCACCTCCTTGTGCTCAGTCTTTCGGGTGAGACGTAGTTGTAAGTGACTCTGCAGCTGATGCATAGTTCACACACCCTAGTCTCTGTAAGTCGCCTTGGATAAAGGCGTCTGCTAAATAAACAAATAATAATAATAATAATAATAATAATAATAATAATAATAATAATAATAATAATAATAATAAATATACTGTACTGGTACAATGCATTGTAATAACGGCTGAAATACTAGAATAACCGTTTCTTTTTTTGTTTTGTTTTTTGAAGAGTGTTTAATCGAACTGGAACCTATGGTACGAAGGTTTGATGAAATAGATGTGCTTGAAGCAGTGCTGGAAGTAAAGAAATCCAAAGTAAGAATCAGTGTTTGTATTGCAAATATATATATATATATATATATATGTATATATATATATATATATTCTTGTTTTTCTTAAGGTGTAGTGGAATATTTATTTATATTTGGTTAAACCCTTTCTATTCTCCTCTTTTCAACTTTAAAACATATCCCAGGGTACAACACTATAAGGCAGACTTCTCGTGTGTGCAGGACAGTGTCCCTTACAGATACTGTTGTCTTTCGTTTTAATTATCAGGAAGGCACAGCATATAGAGTTCTCTGTCCATTTAAAGTAAGAATGGGGAAGGTGTGGAGCAACACGAAGGTGACGTCTGCTCTACAGTGTGGCACCTTCACCCTCTACACTGGATCAAGACAGAAAATAGACACGCGCAAACTAAATAATGCCAAGCCATATACACCTGTGACTGTCTACATCGGGCAAAGAATAACTAAAACCTCTTTGTCTGTTTTCAGTTAGTCAGTGGATCACGTTATTCATCAAGTTCAACTTTTGAGAAGTGTCAAAAAGGACAGAAAACTCTGAATGTAATGAAAAACGTCCCTCCTTGGCAGGTAAGACAATATGTGTGTAATATATAAATGTTGCTACCAGGTTCCTGTTCTGTTCTTATCACGTTATTGTAGCAAGAACACAATGAGCTTGGTGAGCATACCACAGTAATCTAGTTAAGCTGTGGCTGAACCACAGTCCATTATATCATATAAAAACAGGCATACTTACATTCATTATGATGTACTTAAAGGAATAATAACCAAGCCTTTAAAAATAAGTTCACTTCCTGTGCAGCGGGTATTAAAACCCTGCACGGGATCCTGTGTGCGTTCGAGAGAGAGTAGAGAGAATAGCGTGTGAGCCTCTGGAGTCGTCCTAGTAAAGTATACAGCTGCTTTAAGACCATCTCAAATGTCTTGCTGAACTTTCTGAAGGGCATGTGTTATTGTGTCATACATGCTGTTACAAAGTTCCTCATGTTGTGTGTTTTAGGACAGCAGCTCTGCCTCCTGGTCCTGTTCAGAAGAAGCTGGCTTTTCACAGCCCCAGTTCCTGACAGTCAGCTGTGCTCCTCCTTCTAACATTGTTCCTTCCAGAGGCAAGTTTTTACTATATAAGCAAACCCCTCTGTGGCACACATCATTGAATGCTGTATCCTAAAATCAACTTTGATACACAGGCAACTTATGTTACCACAGTTGATCGCAAATGCCAGATTTAGATTTTTTTATGAGGATAGTTGAGCAATCCTATAGGTTTCAATATATTGTACATTACAAAGCCAGTTGTTATTTTTATTTAATTTTTTTTGCTTTCTGCGTTAGCTACATTGTGACTATGGCTGTCAGCCTCCAAATATCAATCGATTAATTGGGCACACAAAATCGAATCGTTTGAATAAATATCGATGATTGTATTGCTCACATACATTTTCGCGCCATTCCTCTCCCCACGACGTGATTTATTTTAATGTCATTGCTGTTATAAGTAAAAGCTTGTGCACAACAATTGAATGTGAGGGTTAATTACGCCTTGGTAGCAAGTTTAACATACTACAGGAGTGTTACTAAAATATTTATTCCAAACAGATTACAGTACTTTGGAATGTAATCTATATAAACTAGACACGAGTTTATGACATTTTTTATTCAGTGACAGCTGCAACATCACGCATTGCAACTTGTTAATATTGTACCACGTAACCTTCACTATCTGGGAAACACACAATGCGGAAATCCGAAGAAGAAGAAGAATATTGATTTACTTACCTCAACGTGCATATCCACTATAGGTCAAGTTGATCGTTACTCCAAAATTGCATTTAATGTCGCTGATCATTTAAAAAAAAAAAATGTTTTAACGTTATTGAATATTGTTAAATCTTCATTATATAGCAGTTCATTTTGAAACTCTAAAGAAGCACAAACTATGTAAGTCAGTTTTCTTCAATGTGCACAATTTGTTTACAGGCTGTTTGCCAGGAATACAAGCCTGTCATTCTGCTCTGGATTCAAGGCTGCACGCTTTTTTGTTTACATTGAATACACAGAGGGGCGTACTTACAAAGCATTGGTAGGATGGGACCAGCAAATCAGATGCTGGTTAACACGAGCAGGAAAAGAAGAGCACGCCCACTACTTGTCTGGCAGAAATACTGTAAATAGCAAGGGAGGGCGTTCAGTGCAGTTTCGTTGATAAACTTAAATAATGTTATTAACCATGCACGTTAAAAGATGTAATTATTTAATTGATTATCCAGTATTTATATCGATTTGTATATAATGAGGAATGGAATCGATCGAAAAATTGATTTTCGATTTAATCATAGCAGCCCTAATTGTGACTTACATTTTGTTAAAAACAATGAAGTTTACGCACATTTAGAGGACTAGCTGCAGTTGTTGTAAGCACCGTTTCACCACAAACGTCCTGGCATGGCTTATTCAGCAAGGTGTAACCTTAATTCAGGCATATAGAAATGCTGTGGTTAGTTTGAATGGTTACGGACAGTATACTTTAGCAGTTCAGCTATGTTAAGTATTTGTTCTGTTTTCTCACTACTTACAGTACAATTATATTATTGACACATATACAGAAGTGCTATTTAAATAGTTTCTCTCTTGCTTTTATATATATATATATATATATATATATATATATACACACATACACATATACACACACACACTTAGGTCACACACTGAACTTTTGATTTTGTTATGATATATACATTTTAAAAGTTGCTCGATAATTACCTTCTCACCCTCTTTTTTTTCTCATTAACAGATTTGCAAGAGTCTTCAAATGATTCGTATTCAAAAAAGATGGATTTTAAAGATAATTGTAATTATAACATACCAGTGCAATCAGGTAGTGAACTTTTACAATATTGTTTTATTGTTTTAGTAGGGACCACATTTTGTAAATTGTACAAGAGGTATTTTCAAGTAGTTTAATTAGTAACAATCAACCATAAACTCTGATGTTCTTTTCTAAGACAAACGTTGCATCTCATGTCATCGGTGTATCAAATATGAAGGACTTTGCTTTATGAGGTTCTTCAAAATCAGATACTTGGTGTGCCAGAGACAAAAACAATAACAGTTAACAGAATATATAAACTATTTTAATAAATAAATAAATAAATAAAAAACACACACCACAACACACTGAAGCCCTTAATTAACACCATGGGAGTTTACTGCAAGTTTGAACCATTATTTTTTAAATTTAGAAATAAGTGTTACTGTAACTTTGTTACTGTAAATTTAACAGAATAGCTTGTTTAGTGCCAAGTGTGTGTTATAGGTTTTAGTGTTTTAGTCTTCAGTTGGCGATCATTTTAGAATTTAAATTTATCTATTGGTTTAATACATTTTCTCTTTTATAGGACTCATCCATCTGAATCCTCTATCAAATATCCCGACTGCCCCGCCCATGACTTTGATTGCCCAGAGTTTTGAGGATAACATGCCTAATCAGCAGAGTTACCAAACTGCCAGAACACAGTCAGGCTTCAACATTCCTTGCAAACCATCTGTCCCTGAGTCTCAATGTGCAGCTCAGCTTAGTAAAATGACTTTGCAACCCAGTCCCACAGGTATATCAATCTAAATGATTTATACTGATAATACACTACGATATTCAACTCGAGGATGAATTTGAAGAGGCAAATGTTATGATGTGCACTATGTTCCGTCAAGGTTTAGCAGCAAAATAAAGCAAATACCAATTATCAAAATACATGAAACCACAATACTACTGGACCATCGGGTCTTTATAATGATCAAAATGTCAGCTGATCTAAATCATAATTTTCATAAGTTTAAAAGCAGGAAAAAAAATACCCATATTGTTTAAAAAATACTTTTGAACCGGTTTAACTGGAAATGAATCCTTCTATAAAATGCTATGTTTGCAGTCAAGAAAACCTTGCTCAACATTTGCAAACCTCAGTAATATGAAGCAGGGACAGAGGATCGTTTCCAAAAGTTGTCAGTTTAAGATAGCTTTTCAAGAGGTTTTTGCTTTTACTAGAATGTCTGTACTTTCAAATTCAGTAATCGATCCTGGAATGCTCTTATCCTAATGCTGTGTATGGCTTGTTCCTTAAAGTGCTTAGATCATGTTTGTGTGGGATTTTTCAATGCCACGTGAGTCGGTGGTCTTTGAAATTTTTGATTCACCAAATGCCATGTCCGATTTGCTTGACCAGTATGCAGATTTATATTAAAGACAGGTGTGTGGCAATGGAATTCTGTGAGTTGTGAGATGTAAAAGGGATTTAAAAACAGGTTTGCAGTTGTCATTAAAAAAAAAAAAATGCTTACTTCCCTTATATGAAAGAAAGTGAGAAGGTAATAAGGTATGTTCCCTTTTGTTTTAGTTTTTATTCCAGAGTATGCACAGCCAGGAGTAGCGCATCAGTGGATCCAAGCCAGAAGAGAGGATGTTGTTACACAGATGACTGAGGCTTGTATTAACCAGTCTCTGGATGCACTTCTCTCCAGAGAGCTCCTAATGAGAGAGGACTACGAACTCATTACCACCCAGTCAACAAGGACTGCTAAAGTCAGGAAGCTGCTAGATACTTGTGACAGTCAGGGAGAGGACTTTGCAAGAATCATTGTTCAGAAAATAAAGGATAACAAGCAAAAGGGACTACAGCCTTACCCAGACGTGTCACCTTCCGCTTTCGGTGCATCTTCATTGACCTTCGAGAACCGGAAAAACTTGTAACGTTTCAACCTGTTTTTCAATGCATATGACGTTGGATTGCCTTCTTCAAAAGAATGTGTTCTCAATAATTCTATGGAAGTGGAAGTGTATTTAAGTATTGAAACTCAGTGATCTTGAAGAGACTGAGAATTGGACCTTGTTATACAGGATTCTGTTATAATGAAAGTAAAGACCAAACTCTTATTCTGCCAAACTTTATTTGATGTAAGCCTGAAATGTCCGCAGCTCTGAAGATTAGTTTTCGATGGTTTTAATAAATGTGTACACCTTCTATCTACAGCCTTAATCTGGTAAATAATACAAGGATACAGCACAGTAATGCAATACTCCTATTGTTATGGTTTTAAAGTCTTTAAAATCGTACTACGTAGAAAAATGCAACATTTAGCTTGCTATTCAAAGTGTAACTGTAGCAAAAACACAGACTTAAAAAGGAACAGCTGGGTTAAGATAGTGTTTGTTTCAATTTTTTTTAAACACATTTGTGCAGCTTGCTCAGTCAATTAGAGTCCTTTGGCTTTAAAAAAATCTTTGCTTTTAAAATGTTGGTAAAATTGTTCGTACTTGCTTTGAAGTCTGCCTCACCTCTGTCTGGATGCATTTGTTGTCACAGTTGTTTTGCCTTCTCCATAACCAGCATAACGTTTATGGAGAGCTTTAACAAAACATCATCATTTTCAGATATGCGTATGATGCATCTCTGTTTTTACTGCTTTGCTAACTGTTGGATTTTTTTTTCTTGCCCATTTTTTTTTTTTTTTTTAACTTGGATGACAATTTCCCGATACGGTATTCCCATTGCCGAGTATGATGCCAATGTCAAGTTTTTAAAAAAATATTTGAAATGTTATCTTTCAATTGAAAGTGTAACACATTTGCGTTTCCCAGTCCTTACCATTTCAGTAGGTTAACGTTGCACTTTTCTAAACTGGTTTCTGGTTGCATTGTGGGCATGGTTGAGTGATTGCAAACTTCCAGCTCAAACTGGCCGTTCGGCTGAGTGGTCAGTTCATAAGTATGGTGTTTGTAACTATTTTTCTACTGTAGCTGAATCTGTTCCTAAACAGAGCTAGGCCTATCTGTAGCCAAAACTGAGAACAAAAGATTTCATAGAATAATAATAACCTAGGAAAAGTTAAGAGGTCCGTTTTAAAAATTAAATATTCCTACAGCATTTGTTTTTTTAAACCTTAATGAATATCTAGAAATGGATGTTTTAAAATGCAATATAAGTGTCACTGAAACTTGTTTCTTATTTTAACATGCAAATGCTCTGCTGCGATACCTGCTTAAAAGTAGGCTCCATTTTTTTTTTCTTTTATCTTGGTAAAAAAAAAAAAAAAAAACCCTATTGGAATGATGGCTCATTTTCAAAGGTATATTTATTTTTTTCTAATGCTTTTTAAAAACGTTTTTTTCACTTGTTTCATTAAATTACATCTTGCTGCTTTCTGGAAAAATGTTTGAAGAAAAAGAAACATTCAGAAATACATTTTTAATGTGGTTTTGTTGTTGTTGCTGGCAGCTGCAGTAGCTGGTTTCCCAGCTGATTACCATGGTTTTTATCAAGACTTTTTAATATCGAATATGGTGATCACTTTAAATTTAGTGTTTCCTTTCAGTATCAAGATTGTAGACCATTGATGGTTCATTCCTAATTGGTTAAGACTTTCACTGGGACTTTTTTATATTATGACTCTGTGGATAGTTCTAGACGTATGAAAACAATCCAACAAATCAAGTTATTAAAGTCTTGAATCGGAAAAATGAAATGCAGGTTTGTTTGTTTTTTATTTTAAGGAGTTTTCTTTTACCTTATGCAGCACTTTTGCTGCAAGCATTACTTCCACTTCTACCTTTAGAAACTGCTTCCACAATAAAGCACTTGTCAATATACATGTATCCTATAGTTCCAAAAATGCTTTTTCAAGGTTGTGAAAAAGTTGGACACGAGGAAGTTACATGAGGAGATTCAGTGCCGTGTGTATTTTGGCTGTGTTTTCGTATCTGAATATCCTGATATATTCTGTGCTGTGTCGTGCTAACCTGTGCTGCTGAATAATACAGTTTGTAGAAGTAATTTGTGTCATATCATGGTCGTTGTTATCAACGTGGCATATTCAAGACTGGATACACAGTGTGGCAAACTTCATTTTTTCAGGATTTTTCGAGCAGTCGGTGCAAAATAAAATTAAATACAAACTTTATGTACATATTGTGTACCTCTCAGTTGTGCTTTTACTGCACCTGCTGTACTCCCAGTACATTGGAGGGGGGAAATAAACAAACTATAAAAATACATCTTAAACGGTGCACTTCAAATGTAAGAGATTCTAGAAATGTTCTTGTGTGTGTCAAGTTAATTTAATACTAGGGTACACTGCTTTGCCCTGAATTGTAGTGTGTGTGATCAGTAAGCCTCTACAGCATGTAATATTGTATGTATAAGTACTAACAACGAAGCCTAGGGCATATCCTGGGGATTTAATAACTAAGAATGAGAGCTGGTGCACTGAAGGTGACGTGTAAGAATATATTTGTTTGTTTCAAGATGCAAATGAATGTTGAAATAAACACAAAGTTTTAACTTCAAACTAGTAAATGCTGCTAATTGTCAAGACATGTATTTATTTACTTATTTTATTTTATGTTTTAAATTTAAAATGCCAGCCCCCTAAGATTACGAGAAGGTCATAAACAGTATCAATCACACTGCATTTATACAACAAACAGCATACTGTACAACTTGGAAGAAAAGCACTGAGCTTGCTGTGAGGACTATATCAAGTCTTTTGAAGTAATTGTTTGTAACGTTATGCAGTACCATACTATAGGGTGGTAACTGTGAGGAAAAGGGTGTGGGATAAAAGATTGTTGTCATGCTAGTCTATCTGCTGTAAGTAAATCCAGTAGACGTCTTTGTGAGCAGCTCAGAGTAACATTGGGTCCTGTTTTATTTTACATGTAAGTGTAACTCGAATACAATCTCTGACTTTTTAAATTTGAGTGAAATATGGAAAAACTGTATGAAAATAACAGCTGGCTAGAGTTGAGTTGACAAGAAGGAATCATGATGATATGAACATTTAACACCTGTTTGCAAAACACCAAGAGTAACAAATGAATCTCAATGCAGGTTTAATTAGTAAAAAAAAAAAATGTTAATAATACAAAAGTTCAACTATCCCCCAAAAATGCATTAGTTGCACTACCCCGGCCTAAACATTGCCAACCACATATCAGACCTCTGCTCTACTTCCTTGTTCGCACAACAGTCTGCTCTTGTCAATTACATTCAGGTTAAAACCTCTGTATAGGCTAATTCCTGTTGATTCACTGCCATCTGCATATATGTCGATCCCTGGAAAGTGTCGGTAGCATTCAGCAGCTGAAATGACAACTTGATAAGTTTGTTTTGATAATAGTGTTTTGTATTTTTTAATATGCAAGTGGCAGCTGTCTTGACACATGCCTGTTTGTTTTATACGTCTCCAGTAATATTAAGAGGAAGAAAAACTTGTCATTTAACCATTTAAAAATTCTAAATCAACATCTGAATCTACAAATGGGATCCTCTGAATAAATATAGAAAGTCCAAGCCAGAGGAGTATTTGTTTACTGAGATTCGAAAACACTATGTGTGTTGCATCATAAACTGTTGTCAGTTTTGCCACTTCACACACGAGAAACCTCATGACAATTTGACTGTAATGAAGTGCTAGTTGTGTGTGTTGGTTTTGCCAAGCAATACAACTTTAGGTGATTATATTGATGTATGCAAAAAGGCTGAAGACTAACAAATACTGTATTGTTCTATTTAAATATTTTAATCTGTTCAAAAGGTGAATTACATCCCCTTGTGGTGAGAAGTTCTTCTTAAACCAATATCGGTGTACAGGATACCAATTTCCTTGTTTACAGCTACCAAAATAGAAGGCACACTAGACTCTATTTCTGTTAACAAACAAGTCTGTATCCATGTACCCCAGTGCTGTGGGACAGACTAACTGTAAGCAAGACACACATGGCCCATATATCTTAAGTCAGCTGTTGTGCAAGTTTTATGTTATGATTCTGGCTTTCGCAAAAAAACATGCACAGTGTTTGACTCTGGTTTCCAGGAGGAGATAGAACCTTAAGATTTCGCTTTATGTAGCCACATAAACCAGTTTTTTACAGGTAAGCTCTTTTTATATTTTACTAGAATTGTTTATTCCAGATATTTAAAATGAATAAATGATTTTAAAATATGTTCAATTTTCTACCCAAGATGTAAGCATACAATTTCAAACCAAGCTTTTAGTTAATTATTTTGTTATTTTTAAATGATGTGGTCTTCAATATTCTATGCATTTGTTTGCTTATTCTAAAGTTACTTATTTGAGCATGATAATGTGCTGCCACTAATACCAAGGATATAAGAAAATTGCATCTAATTCATTGACAAAAACAATGCCTATAAATAATGATGGATATTTTGGCTCTAGAAAGAGACACTTACTTAAGCCTGTTAATAAAATGTAAGCAAAAAATAGACTTTACATTTTCAGAAATACACCATTACTGAAATCTAACCAAGAAAGCATACTAAGAAATTATAAATCCTGAAGACACTCTCAGCCAATCAATAGGCAGATTTAGGAACATACAGTAAGTGGCAGCTTGTGCATGGTAGAATACCAACTGACAAAAATGTAGACATGGACAACAGAAGTAACTATTTTGTTATTTTTTTATAAGTAAAACATGAAGCTCAGATTATACCATAAGAGACTGGGTCGACTGTACATATTAACTTATATAGAACACAGATTTCAGAGCAATATTGTTTACATACTTGCATATCAAAATAGGCATCATTGATACCTCAAGTACGGTATTATTCGTTGTTAATTCAATGATGCTTTCTTTCCAAATATGTCTATAGGAATCAAGAAGCTGTTATAAAAATGGCTCCGGTAGACACTACCTATTGCTCCAAAGATGGCAACACGCCTAATGAGACGCTGAAAGGCTCTGAAGACAAAATGCAGATGAAAAGGGAAATTACTTTACTCAATGGCGTCTGTCTAATAGTGGGAAACATGATTGGCTCAGGGATATTTGTCTCTCCAAAGGGAGTTCTGATGTACAGCGGCTCTTATGGGCTGTCCCTAGTTATCTGGGCTTTTGGAGGCATCTTCTCAGTGTTTGGGGCCCTTTGTTATGCTGAGCTCGGGACGACCATCACCAAATCAGGGGCCAGTTATGCCTATATCTTGGAGGCCTTTGGTAGCTTTATAGCCTTCATCAGACTTTGGTCTTCCCTTCTCATTATTGAACCCTCAACACAGGCAGTCATAGCAATTACCTTTGGCAACTACGTCGTCCAGGCCATCTTCCCAAATTGTGAACCTCCTAATGAAGCTGTCCGCTTGATTGCTGCTGCATGTCTTTGTAAGTATCATGCATTTGTATTCTGTATCCTTCCCCCTTCTGAATTATTTTTGTCAGAATGGGTTGCATCTAAAACTACTTTTTCTTCTACTGTTTACCACAAACTATGATTTGGTACATAATAAAGACGTATCCTATTGTATGTTGATCCCACAGACTTATTGTAAGTAACTATGGTTTAGAATAGTCACGTAGGCCTGATCTTCAAGAAAGTGCACTCTGTCTCATCGTAAAAAAACACACAGAGACTTCAGGATGTGTAGGTTCAAGATAGCCGTCTCAATCACTGTTGTCACTTTAGCGCTCTCTTTCAGAATCGTCACACCTGAAAGCTTATTTATCTTTAGTTTGTTTTGCTGTCATACCTTCATCTCAGAACGTCTTAAAACGATAATTGATTTAAATGTGACGTGATGTATAGCACTGTTATGAAATCAACACTTTCAGAGCTATAGTTTTGTTATGTTAAATTCAAGGGAGAGTGCTATTTTATGTGGCTTTTAGAGTTTTCTCTAATTTACATAAAACAGCAACAAAACAGCAACAAAACACTGCTCTCCCATGACTTTGTTATTTCTCCATAAAGGAACACCAAATACAGCACTGCTGTGATGTTTTACTCATAATCCTATGTGACACAACCCTTCCAATATTAAATACAAATAGTTTATTTACTGTTATGGGCTTCCTTAATGCAGTTTCTTGGTCTGCAGATATAACTAGCTGACTGAATAGCTAGCTTTTCTTGCCTGTTTTAGTCCCTTATGTTTTTCTTAACATGTTTTCATCTGTGGGGTCTATTTTAAAGACTTAAACACCTGTTCTTTATATCTATATGAATCCAGTTGCGGTTTGGCTGTACCGGTACATTTCAATATTAACACATTTTCTGTATTGTTCATGTCAGGCTTGTTTGAACAGAATCTTTTTCTACCATCACAAATGTCAAATGTACCAGCAATACAGACCATAACCTAGATAAGTATTTAAAAATGCTGTTCATTTCTGCTTTAAAATATACAGCTGACAATTAGTTGTCATGTCACATACTGCAAATTTGGTAATGATGTTGTAAGTTATCTTATGGTATTTGTTAATCCTAGTAGAGTGCATTTAAAATTAAACAGAAACCAATGTGTGGAGAGCTGTTTGTTTTTATAAAAAGCTTCTCTCGTTTCAGTTTTGTAATGATATTCTATTTTTTATTAAGAGAACAAGCTGAGTATTTTTCTTAGCCCTGGCATTGGCATCTGAACCCCTGCCAGGATTTACAGTCTGTGAGGACACACTGTACAGCCAGAAACGCATGAGTATCTGCCAACTAGAACGCCTGCTAGAATCGTATAAATGGTAATAAACTCTTATGTTATCGCGTACCAATAATTTCAACACAAAAAAGATTAATAGTAAAGATTGATAATGCTGCCCATGTTTGTCCGGTAATGGATGCAGAGTAGTGGTTGGCAATGCTGAGCAAGGCATCCAAGCAGGTGTTGGCACGAAAACGGTATGCCTAGAATCTTGAAGCCCATTTTTTTAGGGTCTCTACGTGCCATACAGTAGCAGGTTTCTACAGCACTAATCGTAAACGGTCAGTTTTCTAAACAGCCTTTCTGTACAGTACCAGTACAGTATTTTGCTTTTCCATAGTCTTGCTATAATCTATTTTATTATGTGTGGTAATCTAAGCTGCCTGTCAGAAATTCCAGCCCTCCACCAGAGAATGTGTTTGTGTCAAATTTAGAACACACCCTGCAGACTGGAGCATGGAATACCTTACCTCCACGAGTACTGGGGAAGATACACAACTGTGGAACTTAATGCCCTTTTATCAAACTTAGACCACTTGCTTACTATAAATCTTAATATTCACTAATAGATTGGCCCTTTTTGATATATCTAACCCAGTCATTCTGCATTGGTAGTAATTGGATAGCATCTGGGGTTGTCACTGCATTTATGGGACATCTTGCTAATTTAAAATATGCTGTCAATTTTGGATGTATGCTATCATCTGTTCAGGGTTACTAAGATATTTTAAAAAGCAAGCAGTCTGTGTGGCAGGAAATGCCTCTCCCCCAGCTATTTGTCATTACTAGTAAATAGATTACACTTTGGCTTACCACTGCTCTTGTGAGAAAGCTTACTTATTTAGGAATATATTTTATAAGCAGGGGATTCTATTCAGGGATACCAGTATATTTAGTACGCATGTCGTCTAATGAGTCTAAATGAGCTATAAATGTCCAGCTCACAGTTCTGCATTTATTAATCTCTCCCAATAATATTGTCAAAGGTAGTGTATATACTAAAAAGTATTACGTTGCACTTAATATATTCATCTAGTGACCATCTGCTGCCTTGGCATTCATGGCACAGTGCTCTGTCTATCCACCCACGTGGCTTAGTTTATCTGTCACGTACAACTATTGCATTCACGTGGGTGAAGCTAACAAAATACTTCCTTAAATCTTTCCTGTCATGCACTTTCATTTACCGTACTCTATACTAGGTCTCAAATCTGCAGTTTTGAAAGAAAGGATGACAACGCAGGCGTTATGTTAAATTTAAATCTGGTATTAAACAAGGTAAAAGAAAGTTTGCAGTGTGTTTGCTTTGTCTTCAAGGAAATATGTGTATGTTAATCTTCCTTCCTAGGTCTTTTCACCTCGGCAGTGTATTTAGGCATTTTGCTGGCTGCAAGCATGTCTGTCATTAGGGGAAGCAGCTAATTGGTTACTGTGACAGGGTCTTACGTCACATGCGTGGACCACCGCTGTTCAAGCAACACAGAGAGACTTTGGGTGGGTGGATTTGAAATGCCGGCACAGGCGCGCAGGATTTATTAATACAAACAGAAATGAAAGTAAAGGTGGTCATGTGACGTTACCAGCCATGGTAACGCACAGAGGACACATACAGCAAGATGTACAAAAGGCAAAATAAAACACAGTACAAAAACTACAAATAAAAGGTGCACCAGAGGGCGAGCGCTCCAGGAACTGGCTACACTACGTAACCCTCGCTATACATCACATGGGATCACAATCCCCTAACTAACCTACTCATGAGCTGGGATTCATACAACGACTCGTGCTGCTTCATACGGCCTTGGCTGGGCATTGCCTTCACAAGCACCGCTTACAGTCTCAGGGTTGCGTAGCTGTCGTTCCTGCAGCGCGGACCCTCTCCTCCCGAGTATACGCCGCTCCCCTCTGCAATGGCGTTGCAGTCGCCTCGAACTCCCGCGAATGCTTTTGAACTGACGGACACTCGGTCAAGACCCGCCCACCTGCTGATTGAGGTCCAGCACAGCCAATCACCTGCTGCCCTTCCCCTCAACCAAGCCTAGCAGGCAGCAAGTCTCAATCGAGCGCCCGTCTGTAAAACAATAATTCAATTAAACAAATCAACTCCAAAACGACACACAAACCCATTTCCCCATACAAATTATATCCACACTAAATACACACGTGCAGGGCAATCGCCCTGCTACAGTTACCAACAGGAAAGAAGGCACTAAAGGGGTGGGGACAATTTCCCAGGTGAAATGACAGCTGATCTGGAGGAGTTGTTTTCCTTGAGGGAAGTTAGCAGTAGATAGCTACAGAAACGTCTTCTCTCCAAATGAGCTCATTCCTCTTGTGATGGCTCCTTGTAAAACGTCAGTATTTTGTGCTTCCAATTGGGGAAATTGAGTTATCTTGTTTTTTGAATTCCAGAATATTCAAGGCAGGTACTCAATCCCTTTACCCAAGTCAGCAGCCCTGGTCCTATACAGAAGTATGCATTATAATTCTCGTCATTAATACTCCTGACATGTCTTTGGGCTATTGCTGACATGAAGTAAACCTTTCACAGGCATCACACACTGTGTGATTCAGTTGTGTTTAGCTCTATATGGAGACTGCAGTGCCCTCTTCTCACAGCATGGGTTTTGTCCAGATGAAGATTGGAAAATATACAGGCTGATGTGAAAGAGACCACTGTAGGCATTTAAGATGTTTATTTTTTTGTATTTATGTTTTGGGTTTTTGGGTAATTAAGGGTGGGCTTCAATAGTGAATTTCTGAGAAAAAAAAAAAGCATAATTTGGAAAATAAAATGCCATTACAGGAGTGGAAATAGCTGAGCTCATAAAACTCAGACGGCGTAACAAGTTTTGTTTTTTATTTTATTTTTTATTGTAGCAACTGTTTCACTTACAGGTTGTCTCTGTTTTTGTTTTTCTCAATCAGGTACTCTCACCTTTATAAACTGTGCCTATGTGAAGTGGGGCACCCTAGTACAGGATCTCTTCACATATACCAAACTCTTAGCCCTAATCATGATTATATCTGTGGGGCTTGTGAAAATAAGCCAAGGTAAGACAATAAAATTATAATCAACCATAATGGTCAACACTAAGAGAATAGTAAACCATGCCTGGTTAAACATTTCTCTTTAATATGTTTTTTTTTTTTATCTCTCTCTTGGCAGGACACACACAAAACTTTGAGTCTCCCTTCGAAGGTTCATCCATGCAGGCTGGTAACATAGCGCTCGCTCTTTACTCCGCCCTCTTCTCCTATTCTGGGTGGGATACCCTCAATTTTGTGACTGAGGAAATCCAGAAACCAGAGAGGTATTTAATAACACTCAAGGGGTGGGATTATAAAGTGGAGGGGAGAAAAAAACTAACCGGGAATTTAACTTGAAGGACTTTGGTGTATTTTCTAAGCTATTTATATATGGGTGCCCTTTTCTTATTATATATGTGGTGGAAATTTAAACTTTGAGAATCACCCCTATTCTGCAATAATTGTTTTACCTTCAGGGGAAAGCCTAAAATATGTCACCTTCTCTTTCCTCAGGAACCTTCCCCTTGCCATTGCAATATCCATGCCCATTGTAACTATCATCTACCTACTTACCAATGTGGCTTACTATGCTGTGCTGAACATGCCCTCTGTTTTGGCCAGTGATGCGGTTGCCGTGGTAAGCCTCTGAAATCACTTTATTTTAATCATGAAAGCTACAGCAACAGATTTATGACATTTACCAGAATACATGAAAACGATATAAAATAAACTGCAAATGTATTTAATCACTGAACAAAACAAAACTCTTTGAAACCCATTTTGCATATTTTATTGACTAGACAAATGTAAAAGACGCAAAAATGAATCCTGTAGACTACATGATTATGGGCAATTTTTTATCAAGGGATTTCGAAGGAATAATATTATTTTAAAAGTATAAAACTCACAAGAACCTGCTTCATATACACCAAACTCATAGCTCTAATCACGACCAAGTTGGTACTTGCTAGTAGTAACAGTGCCTGTTTCATTCCTCTCTGGAAATTCACTACCTTTCATTTCCTATAAAATATCCCAGTTCCTTTTTTAAACAGTGTATTATTGAAAACGCGATTGCTTAAGGTTTACGCTAACAACACTGTTCCTTTGACTGCAGACATTTGGTAATGAGGTCCTTGGGTATGCAAAATGGATCATCCCTATTTCTGTGGCCATGTCTTGCTATGGTGGATTAAATGCATCAATTATCGCAGCCTCCAGGTATTTAAAAAGCACATACTGTAATAAAACAATATTTTTAATTCAGTTATTTAGTTACAATATGGGGCCTGTTTACCTTAGAGAGTACTGATAATACAACACTAATAAGGCATTAACGTAAGTTCTTAAGAGTTTATCTTCTGTTTTGTAGACTGTTCTATGTTGGGGCACGAGAAGGACATCTTCCTGATAGTTTAAGCCTGATTCATGTTGAACGCTTCACACCTGTTCCTGCACTTCTTTTTAATGTAAGTGCACATTCAGTCCAGATTGTTTGTGCTTTGAAACTTCAGTTTTTGCCGACCCATATGAACTGTCCCTGCAAAGCTCAACATGGATATTTTGTGTGTTTCCAGGGGTTTATGGCTTTGGTGTACCTCTGTGTGGAAGATGTGTTTCTTCTGATTAACTACTACAGCTTCAGCTATTGGCTATTTATGGGCTTGTCCATCGCAGGGTTAATATATTTGCGGTTTACTCAGCCTGACAGACCAAGACCCATCAAGGTAAGAAACATGAATTTAGTACCTCTTGTTATAATACTTATCCTTATATATTTAAGTAATAATTGCAGGGTATACTAATCTTCTAGTGGATAAAATCCAAGGTTTTTATACCATCAAGAGAGACGGTTGTCCACAAGCACACTTGATGCGTTCTCTAGTTTAAAGCTATTGTGTATTTTGGTCTTTCCAAATAAAAGTGACTAGCAGAGAGAATCCACTTGTCATATACTGTACAAAAAGAGCTTTGAGGTGTGTTAATTGTGAGTACAGTATGCATGTTAGGCTTTGTACAGTAGTCTAGGTAACTTCTGGCACCCCAGAAAGAGGTTCCAGTCTCTTGTGAACTGAGGAATCATCTTTAATCTGTGTTTCTTCTCCCCCATCTGCAGCTGAACCTTATATTTCCTGTGATTTATTGCATATGCTCCCTGTTCCTGGTGGTTGTTCCCCTGTACGGTGACACCATCAACTCTCTGATTGGAGTGGGAATAGCTCTCTCTGGAGTCCCTGTTTATTTCTTAGGAGTCTATTTACCTGCAGAAAAGAGGCCGAGAACTATTCGGTGTATAGGCGGTAAGTGGGTGCTGTCTGAATACCTGCTCAATGTAGTATTTCCACTGACTGGAGAAGGGGATCATTTGGTGTTGTAGATGTTGTACATCTTAACGACCCAGCATTTCTGAAAGTACACCCCAATATATTTTGAATAGGGTCATTCAGAATTGCCTGACTTACAGTTACTGGGGGCTTTAATTAAAGTTGTATTTTTTTCACGGTTATCACGATTTCCTTGAAATATACCTATTGCCGTGCAATATGTAGTTCCCCGTGAAGATTGCCATTTCTGTCAGAATAGTCTAAATATACATATTTTTTATCACTTAAAAATAAATACAGCAAACATTTGCATGAGGAACCTGGCAGCCGGTTTAGTTTGCTGCTGGTAAATTATTGAACACACTGCATAGATTTCTTTAAAATGTTTTCAACGAAAAAGATCAGCTGCATCAAAGATCAGAAATATTTCTGCTAAAGATCGCTCTGTCCACTACAAGAAAGGGGCATTACACGCGTGTGTTATTATTTTTAGATTTTATTATTTTGAAATATCTTGAAATAACTATTTTTAAACCTTGAAATGCTGTAAATAAGCAGTTTTTTTTAACCATTGAAAAAATACAGCCCGAGCTTTAATGCTTGCATTCCCTTGTTCTTACTGTTTGATGTTTTATTTTTTAGAAACTGTTACAAGATACACACAGATCCTGTGCAAATGCTGTCTGACTGAGTTGGATATTGACCCTGAGAAACTGAGTGAGAATAAAGCCAAGTAAAAAGGTCACTCACAGCACGACCTGCAGGGGCCTCTGTGTAATATGTTTATTTATTGGTGGATGCTAACCTTATTGATTGCTCTGCTTTGCATCAAAAACAAAGTAGCATCTAACAGCATCTGTTTGACCACATCCATAATATTTCAGACTGATCTCTTTTCTAGGAACATATCAGTCAAACTTAAATTTGTTTTTAATTGTTGTGCATTGTAGTGCTGTGGTAACAGATGAAATACTGTTTGTGTGCCATTTTCATTGTGTATAAATAGTGTGTCAGTAAAAGGAAATTGTTGCAGTAACTGGTTATTTTTGTGATAGATAGATATAGAATGTACAGTATAAACCATCCTGGTTTCTCAGACACATCCCTGTAAACAAGGTATTTAATGTGATGCCATCATGTTGCTCTATTATTTATTAATCTACAGTATATCTTAATATAAGTTTACATTTTTGGAAACTATGTTACTCTACTAATGTGCCATGCTGCACACCTACTGTAAACAGATGCCTGTGTGTTTGTGTGCATTCGAAGCTTGGTCATGTGTAAAAGAGGCCTTGCAGGTGAAAGGTCATGTGAGGTAAAAAAAAAAAAAAAAAAAAAATGAAGGCCAAACATGGAAATGACTTCCTGAGGGCAAACTAAAGGACCTAACAGAAGCCTAATTACTGGGCATTGCTGTCTGGAGGTTGACAGTGTTGGGAAGCTAAACAGACAAGGTCAGTTTCCATGGGAAAGCCCAATAAACACTGTTTTTTATTTTCTTTTTTTTTTTGCAATAATCTTTCAAATCTATATTTTCCCCTTTTTAAAAACGTGGCAGCCTAATTACTGTTCTGGAGTAGAGAAATGGCACCGAAAAAAAAAGTTTAAACTGTCACCACAAGGGGGAGCTGAAAGCTTAATTACATGTTTTTTTTTTTTCGCTAACTCATTATGAAGGGTAATTTAAAGTTCCTTAAGAATAGTTTCTCTGTTATTATATAAACATATCATTTTCATATTTAAACAGCATCGTGGTAGGTGGAAATACACCCGCCTACAATATTACATTTTAATTACTGAAAACTATCTGGTTTTCATGATGTTTCCAAACTTTTCTTAATAGGCCTACTTAATATAATTGTTTTCTTATTTTTTGTTGCTGTTTGGTTCACTTGCCTTTCCTATATGTTCTTCCTCTGCACGAGTCTGCTTTCCCCTAAAATGAGACACACCCTAGAATTATTATTGCACTCTCTCAGTTCTGGAGTAATTTGGAAGAACTTCTGTATCTTTGAAAACTTATTTTCATGTATCAGCAGCAAGCCACTCAATCACACACAATACAGCTTTGATATATATATATATATATATATATATATATATATATATATATATATATATATATATATATATATATACTGAGCATCAAAATAAACTTTATCACTATAAGTTTCTTTAGTGAACACTAATATTTTCGGGAAAAAAAATAAGGTATATAAATGATGGACATTGACGAAATGTTTTTGGTTTCTTTTTAATCACTCGATCATTCATCCTTGACCATGACACGTTTGAGTGACTGACTGAAGCGTATGCACTTAATCACCTAATTAGTGAGACAGTTGATTGGACACTGGATATTAAGTGATTTCAGCTGCTGAACTGCAAGCTTGAATAAAAGCAAAAAAAAAAACAATATGCCACGTCTGTCAAGATAGCAGCGCCTTCGTGCTATCGGCATGTTGGCGGCTGGACTAGGGCAGCGTACTGTGGCTCGCCGTCATGGATGCTCACAGCCAGCAATTTCAAACCTGGCGAGACAGTATAACCAGACCTACTCTCTGTCAATGACAGGCCACGAACTGGGAGACAGAGTCACAACACCTGCCCAAGATCAACAGATCATTTTGCAGAATCTTGGTGATGTCAATTGTTAATTGGCACAATGAAAAGTCACTGCACCTGCTCTAAAACAGAGTTTGTCATTTTTCGATCACATCTAGTGAATTTTATCCAAATATAAGTGGTAAGTTTCTTTTGATGCTCGGTGTGTGTGCGTGTATATATATATATATATATATATATATATATATATATATATATATATATATATGGGTGTGTATATGTGTGTGTATATATATATTTCTCCAATGTATTTCTTCAGGGACTCTGATAGATGTAGAACATTTGAACATGATTCTGGCTTGCAATTAATTTTTTTGTTTGTTTTTCACAACCACAACATTCCACTAGTGTTGAGCTAAAACTCTTGAGGGTACATCTAAAACAGCCCACATAACACAAAATAAATTAATAGCCGATTTAATATCTGTGAACTAACTGATGCACAGGCCCTACCTGGGCATAACACCAATCAGGTCTTGCCTCCTCACCCACTGAAGGTACCAAAAATGAAATCATTTGAAGTTTTCTGACTTTCTAAAAACTTCAAATGACTACCTTTTATGTGTGAGCAAGACTGCATTATGTAAAGATCAGTGCTGCTTTAGAACTTGCCTTTAAATTCTGATCATGTTTATTGATGATTTGAAACGACGCATTCTTGACCACGAAGCTGGCCTCCTCCATCTTCTGCACGCTGAAGGCTGCTCTCAGAATAGTATCAGTTGGGGATCAGCTGGCCACTTCAGGCTGACGAGTCAAGCTTCCAGTGATGATACTTTTTCCTGTCAACACTCTCACAGCATGTTATTCGCAGTGTCTCATATGGTTGTTTTTTTTTACCTTGTTTTCAGTTATCTGAGTTTAAAGATGATTTGGCTTGTGGAGTGAGACAGTAGAAAAGTGTTTTACTGTATGTGTGTGTGTGTGGTGTTTCCTGCTCATACTGAGACCTCAAAGACCTCGCTCACAAACAATCAGAGTCTGGATCCTACTTTTCCTGATGTTAACAAATCGCGAGCAGGATATTCTCAAATTGATAAATATACATGCAGGTGCACATCAGTGTGGTTAATTTAATAAATCATGTGCAATTAACCTGTATTCTTATTATGGTTGTGCTGTGTGTAATGTTTCTTAAGAAAATTAGGCTACCTCACTTTGAGACAGGTGATAACCTAATTATCTGTCTAGATACAGCAGCAGTAGCTATCGGATGCAATGCTGGAGCTGAAGCAGAAAATGATACCATTATTGTAATTAACGAGGTACTTATATATGGTACAAGAATCTTTTATTTTGACACAGGACAGGAATGCACGTATAGTTCTATATGGCAACATGATTTTTGGCACAGTACAACCAACACAGTCATACACAGAATTTACAGAAGTAAAAACAACATCCAAAAAAATTACCACAGACTACTGAACAAATACCATTTACTGTGTATGACTCTTGGAAATCATATAATTGCTGATGCAAAATGTGTGTTTTATGCTACTGCAAAATTGTAATTAATTTAAGCATGTAGAAGGGAATGCTGGGCTAAAACTAGAACAGGTAACAGTACTGTACATGTAATAGGGGGTCCCAGGTTCCTATGTTTAAATATATATATATATATATATATATATATATATATATATATATATATATATATATATATATATATATATATATATATATATATTATATAAGCAAATGACCATATCATTGATATGGAAAATAATAAAACAGTTATTCTGCTACTGGGTTGTTTCTGATTACACAATATAATAAGTGAAACTGGGTTTCAGCACAAATCTTTTAAGAAATAAAGTTTTAACTGTTCTAGACTGAGTTTGGTTTCTTCAACAATAGTGTAGAACACTTTTATGAATATCTAACTTTTCATGAAAACAGACTTTGAACAAAGCAAAACCCCAACTCAGTTAATTAGACTCTGGATTTCAGACTTTACAAATCACTCAGTACAATTTCTCAGCTAAATACGAGTTAAAAGCGGGTTGGTCAGGAAGCACAGTTTAATGTTTGTCAAATAGCTTCCGAGTATACTGATATATTTACACAGAACAGTCCACTTCAGTGTTCCACAGAGAACCCGTCCTCGCATTACACTGAGAAATGGAACCTCTGTGGAAATAGTCAGCATTTCATTTCAGCAGCCTTGCTGCTGTTTAACACGTAGGCTATGGCAAGGGCAATCTTCAACATTTACAAACAAGAGTTACTGTGTACTACTGAGGGCAAGATTTGACCAAAAAGAAATATGAAATATTAGAACTATACTCAAATGTAAAAACGGTGTTACATTTTTTAAGGAACTACGTTAAAATGAAGATTAGTAATACCCTGACATTGTTCATTTGTCTTTGAGTGTGGCATACAGGATTTCTGTCAGGTTTATTTCAACTCATCATGTTCAGTTACTTTATGGAGCACTGTAATTCAGACTCTACTGTTCTTACATGATAGTAATGCGCTCTGGTGAGACCTGGGAGGCTGCTCCTGTAACCTCACTTCTATACTGGATGTTCTCCCAGCCTCTTTGGATTCGTCTGAGTCGACCGCTCATACAGGGAAGCAGCAGGACAATCTTACCCACTATAACTGTTACAGGCAACACCAGAGCTATGACAAAGTTTGGTGGCATATAGAACTTGTAGTATTCTTGGTCAAAGGCTCGCTTCCAGCCATAGATTAACACATGGAATGTAGTTATGAGAAGAGCTACGTACCCCAGTGTAGACTGTGAAGAAATACAAGAAACAAATGTAAAAATGTTTACATATAATTAATAACACAGCAGAAGATTGCTAGGATGTGACATTTCACCTCATTGGTGTTGTCTGGGTCAAAGCATGTTACTGGCTGAAAGCATGTCAAGTCAATAAGGGAAGCATCTGACAGGGAAGAAGCTGTTGAAGAGGCTGGGACAATTTCACCCTCTAGGTGAAATGACCAAGGTAGTGCAACACTATCTTCAAGCAGGGATTCAAAAGAAATGTAAATGAATGTTTACTGGAACATGTATTGATTTCAACACTTTAGACCTTTATACCAAATGGAAGTGCACAGCAGGTATGATTTATGGAATTATTTTGTCAGCAACAATCACTTGAATCTTAATATTGTCTGTAAATGCTTATGGCACATTGAACACTTAAAAGACCACATCATCTTGTATGGGAAGTCAGTAAATGTAAATTGTTCCTGGGTTCCCAATGATTATTGATCTGTCCAGCCTTTTAAATCATGTACATCAGGGGTGGCAAGGATGCATAGCATAAAACACAGACAAGCAAGATGGGCCGAATGGCCTCCTCTCATTTGCAAACTTTCTTATGTTCTTATGACAGCCAACATAAATTATAATAGGTATAGATAATGATATATTTAAAAAAAAAACTTCTGAACTGGAGTTTTCAGTTTTTATGAAGTAAAATCGATGTGAAAAAGAGGCTGTCCAGAGGTTAAACCAATGTAGCAGTAAAGACACCCTCTTAAAGTGTGTGGTCTGTATCATTGATATAAGTTCAAACAATGTTAAACGGTTCATTTTTAAGAGATAACACTGCTAATGAAATTTGTACCGCTGTGTACCAACTGTAAAGACAGTGCTGTATGTCAAAGCATGTGGTCTGTATCATTGACACGGCCAAAGGTTTCAATTGTATGTTAATTTTGAATGGACAACAAATTGAAATTGCTTGTAGAATACAGGTGTGCACCACATATTAACACAATAACTTCATTTGATGTTCTTTAATACAAGTTGTTGGTCATATCATAATCTGGGGCTAAATAGAAGCTGTGTGTGCCTGTCAAACTGAATGTGACATTGTTTTACCTATGTCTGCAGAACAGCTTGTCCCACTGTGACGAAACTTGCTAATAAACTTCTCCATCTTCAGTTATTTGGAGGAGTCTGTGTCTGTCTAACTGACTGTATACCTCACTTATGTATTTCTAATTTATCTAGAGAACACCTTGTCAAATTCTTCTGAAATCTATTTATTTACATGCTTACAGTGGCTCTCAAAAGAATTCACCCCCCTTGGACTTTTCCACATTTTATTGTGTTACAACATGGAATCAAATTTGATTTAATTAGGAGTTTTTGCCACTGATCAACACAAAAAAAGTCCATAATGTCAAAGTGAAAAATAAAATCTACAACTTGTTCTAAATTAATTACAAATATAAAACAGAAAATAATTGATTGCATAAGTATTCACCCCCTTTGCTATGACACACCTAAATAAGCTCTGGTGCAACCAATTGTCTTTAGAAGTCACACCTGTGTGCAATTAAGGTGTTTCACATGATTTCAGGTTAAATACACCTGTCTCTGGGAGGTCCCACTGTTGGTTAGTACATTTCCTAACAAAAACTACATCATGAAGATGAATGAACATTCAAAGCAAATCCGGAATAAGGTTCTTCAAAAGCACCAATCAGGGGTAGGATATAAGAACATTTCCAAGGCATTGAATATCCCCCGGAGCACAGTAAAGTCCATTATTAAGAAATGGAGAGAATATGGCACAACTGTGAATCTGTCTAGAACAGGCCGTCCTCAAAAACTGAGTATCCGGGCGAGAAGGGCACTAGTCAGGGAGGCCACCAAGAGGCCCATGGCAACTCTAAAGGAGTTACAGTCTTCCATGGATGAGCTGGGAGACACTGTGCATATGGCAACAATAGCCCGGGTGCTTCACAAAACTGGCCTTTATGGGAGAGTGGCAAAAAGAAAGCCATTGTTGAAAAAAACACATCAAATCTCGGATAGAGTTTGCCAGAAGGCATGTGGGAGACTCTGAGACCAAGTGGAAGAAGATTTTATGGTCTGATGAGACCAAAATAGAGCTTTTTGGCCTCAACGCTAAGCGCTATGTTTGGCGCAAACATATAGCCAATGCCACACTGGTGTGGCTTAAAAACAAAAAGGTCAATGTCCAGGAGTGGCCCAGTCAAAGCCCGGACCTCAATCCAATTGAGAATATGTGGAAAGAGTTGAAAATTTCTGTTCACCAAAGGTCCCCATCCAACTTGATGGAGCTTGAGCAATTTTGCAAAGAAGAATGGGCAAAAATTGCAGTGTCCAGATGTGCAAAGCTGGTAGAGACTTATCCAAATAGATTCATGGCTGTAATTGCTGCAAAGGTGCCTCTACTAAATATTGACTCAAGGGGGTGAATACTTATGCAATCAATTATTTTCTGTTTTGTATTTGTAATTAATTTAGAACAATTTGTAGATTTTATTTTTCACTTTGACATTATGGACTTTTTTTGTGTTGATCAGTGGCAAAAACTCCTAATTAAATCCATTTTGATTCCATGTTGTAACACAATAAAATGTGGAAAAGTCCAAGAGGGGTGAATACTTTTGAGAGCCACTGTATATATATTTGGTTTATATGCAAATGTGAAGGTCATTGTCTGGTATTTAACTATAGGAAGGCCTCAGAAACGACCTAGAAAACTGACTATTGTATATTCCTTGGTCACTGGACCGTGAAAAGGTATTTATAGCCTGTCAGCTTCAATCTATCACCCAAGGACAATAGATTCATATTTTAACTATAAACACTGGGATGCCTAACGTGTTTCACATACAGATGGATATTTTATCTAAACTCCATATGAAAGCACATGCTGATAAACTGGCTGTTATAAATATAATGCAAACCAATGAATAATGAACTTCAAGAAGACAACAAAAGAGCTCAGCCAATGTTTGGTAAGATCTTCTGGGTCCTCTGTGCTACACTATTCAAATGTAAGCATTGGAATAACTATAGCACAATTACACAGATGCATTATTGTACAGTAAGTCTCTAATGAGAAACCATGTTGTTAACTAAAAGGTTCATCAGGCCCAACCAATTTCAAAAGAAGTCTAACAAGGGTCCATTGTACATTTTGTTGGGTTAATTGACAATAAAGGTCTGGCCAGGTACCAAGTACTTTTCCCCTGTAAGGCCATACAATGTACAAAAAAATGTTTTCAAAAAAGGATGAAGGGAGGCAGTAGAAAGTAGGTTGTTATACAGACGTGCTCAAATTTGTTGGTACCCCTCCACAAAAAACAAAGAATGCACAATTTTCTCTGAAATAACTTGAAACTGACAAAAGTAATTGGCATCCACCATTGTTTATTCCATATTTAATAGAAATCAGACTTTGCTTTTGATTTTTTATTCAACATAATATTGTAAATAATAAAACAAATGAAAATGGCATGGACAAAAATGATGGGACCGCTAACCTAATATTTTGTTGCACAACCTTTAGAGGCAATCACTGCAATCAAACGTTTTCTGTAGCTCTCAATGAGACTTCTGCACCTGTTAACAGGTAGTTTGGCCCACTCTTCCTGAGCAAACTGCTCCAGCTGTCTCAGGTTTGATAGGTGCCTTCTCCAGACTGCAAGTTTCAGCTCTTTCCATAGATGTTCGATAGGATTCAGATCAGGACTCATAGAAGGCCACTTCAGAATAGTCCAATGTTTTGTTCTTATCCATTCTTGGGTGCTTATAGCTGTGTGTTTTGGGTCATTATCCTGTTGGAGGACCCATGACCTGCGACTGAGACAGAGCTTTCTGACACTGGGCAGTACGTTTCGCTCCAGAATGCCTTGATAGTCTTGAGATTTCATTGTGCCCTGCACAGATTCAAGGCACCATGTGCCAGGCGCAGCAAAGCAGCCCCAAAACATAACCGAGCCTCCTCCATGTTTCACTGTAGGTATGGTGTTCTTTTCTTTGAAAGCTTCATTTTTTCGTCTGTGAACATAGAGCTGATGTGACTTGCCAAAAAGCTCCAGTTTTGACTCATCTGTCCAAAGAACATTCTCCCAGAAGGATTGTGGCTTGTCAATATGCATTTTAGCAAATTCCAGTCTGGCTTTTTTATGTTTTTCTTTCAAAAGTGGAGTCCTCCTGGGTCTTCTTCCATGGAGCCCACTTTTGCTCAAAAAGCGACGGATGGTGCGATCAGAAACTGACGTACCTTCACCTTGGAGTTCAGCTTGTATCTCTTTGGCAGTTATCCTTGGTTCTTTTTCTACCATTCGCACTATCCTTCTTTTCATTCTGGGGTCGATTTTCCTCTTGTGGCCGCGCCCAGGGAGGTTGGCTACAGTTCCATGGACTTTAAACTTCTTAATAATATTTGCGACTGTTGTCACAGGAACATCAAGCTGCTTGGAGATTGTCTTGTAGCCTTTACCTTTACCATGCTTGTCTATTATTTTCTTTCTGATCTCCTCAGACAACTCTCTCCTTTGCTTTCTCTGGTCCACACAATGATACCAAACAGCACAGTGACTAATTTTCTCCATTTAAATAGGCTGAATGACTGATTACAAGATTGGAGACATGTGTGATACTAATTAAAGAAACTATTTAGTTTGAAATATCACTATAATCCAATTATTTATTATCTTTTCTAAGGGGTACCAACAAATGTGTCCAGGCCATTTTAGAATATCTTTGTAGAATAAGCAATAATTTATCTCTTTTCACAGCTTCTTTGCTTTATTCTATGACATACCAAAGCCATGCAAGTATACATGATAAAATAGCTTTTAATTTCATCACTTTGCAGGAAGAATGAAGCATTATTTCAATGAGCTGTAAGGGTACCAACAAATTTGAGCACGTCTGTATGTTACTGTTAATTGTAGAGTTAAGAATATCAAATCTTAATAAAATTGCTTGAAGTGTGTATTACATGTAAGCACTCCAATGTAGAAAAGTATTTATCTGACTGCACCATGAGAGGGGGTCAGACTTATTCAAATTTTTTTTTTTTTTTTTTTTTTTTTTTTTTAAGTTGTACGGTACCTCAGAATGTATGATTAGCACCAGTCTTGGACTACTTTACCTAAAATAGCATTAGTTAGTCCAAGATGAGTGATAATTGGGGTCTGTGAAACCAGCCGAGTGTTTAAAGTTATAGATGAAAGATTATTGACTGCCACTTACCTGAATGAAGCTGAATTCTCTCCAGTTAAGAGCGCTGTTAACTGAAGGAATAGATGTAACAGCCAACAGCGAGAGCAGTCCAAGACTCATGATTCCAAAGGATATGTACATTTCTACTCTCCATACCTCTTCCTCGTTCCAAGAGTTATCAACGTTGGCATGAACCTACAATGAAAGCTTGTTAATACATTAACAGTAATGTTTGAATGACATGGTTCTTTGGCCCATCCAGCCCTTTTAAAGAACCATTTTCTTCCATTGAATTATATAATAACAGTTTTTTTGTTTGTTTATCTAGGATTACTTATGCATTCAGTTTTTTCTGTTTTTAATAAACAGTCATCAGTATTGCTGTCCTATGTACATTATGTAGAAAGATGTACACAGGGAGAGGTCCAGATATAGACCAATGCTGTAATTAGAGATAACAGTTGATAAATGTTACAATTAAATAACAGCATACAACAAGGTCTGAAGTTATGCAAAGATATACAATTGCTATATCACTTTAAAAATATGTTACACCAAGTTCTCAGTCTACATTACAATGCAGGAGGGTTTGCTCCAAACTGCAACACACATAAGGTGGGATGGGGCTTGAGCTTACCAGGCACCTGGCATGTAGAGGTTGCTGCAGCACAGTCCTTGCCAATTCAGCCTCACTGACATGTTACTATACTGGCTAAATGACACATACAAACTGTCTGAGTGTACTCATATACACATTGGAATGCTTGATATCCAATCAGATTGTAAGATTAGGCCAATGTTGACTTATTTAAATTAAGGCTGTTACTATTCAAATCTAAACTAACATTAAAATGAAGAGGTTGTCTGTAAAACGTTTTTATGGGATACCTGTTGAAATGCCATGTTGAGGAAGAGATAGCGCTCAGATCTCCTCATTGGTAAACAGATACTGTAGAGAACATGAACCGAAGCAAAGAAGACACTGAGCAGCCCCAGCTGCTTCCTGCACTGCAGCCACCCATCCAGCCAGTGAGGAAAGTGTCTGTATTTAGTTCCGTAATAAATCTGGTGAGCTGCAGCTAGCAGACCTGCCAGATATACCAGCGACAGAAGTGTTATTGCGACGATGGGCAGGGTCTTATTGACAATCTCTATGGGGATCTTATAGAAGTTGCTCTGCTGATTCTTAACGTAGGGGTGTATAATATCTCTGATGAACGAATAGATGAAAAACAAGATTGAAAGGCTGACAGATACAAGCACGGGTCCCTTCCAAAGGGTGAACAGCTGAAGAGGTATGTTTTCTATTTCTCTGGCAGAAGACAAGGTCCCCAGGTCAACAGGGATGAAGTTTAGCTGACGGGCCACTTCTAGGACTTGATGGCGGGCTTCCACCAAATTGCTGCAGATGTACACCTGTCAATGAAATGCAGTTATAAATGACATTGTTATTATTTAATGAAGGGCCACAGAGGTGGTGAAGAACTATTTGTTATTGTGTTGTTATTCGTTCCTATTACATTATAAGATATAATGCAACAGAAACCAAATGTATAAATAACATTTGAAATAACACTATGCTGTACAGTGTTTCTGGCTTTCTTTCAGATCATTTGATGGGGTACTTGGTTTAAGTTACTTCAGAGACATTCTTTTTAAAAGTAATAGCATTTAAACTGAAAGAATATTTTAATATTAGTTTCAATTTTGAAAGAATGTGAAAAATGATAAAAAAAAAACAAGTTTGGCCCAGCATTAACATTTGTATTATTATTACAGCATTGTTCATTTAACAAAAAATCTATCAAACACTAATAATTATAATGATATCAAAACATTCTGGGCCATTCTCTTGTATGTATAATATCTTTCCTTGCACAGACATCAACAGAATCAATATAAGCTTTGCATTAAACATCAGTACTGGTATTTATGGATTATCCATCAGTGCTGGCGTTAGCCTATAATTATAATGACGGTATATAGTGGATCGTAATCTGATATTACAATGTTAATTATATAATTGAGAAATTCATAAATTCCATCACTTAATGTTGTGGCATGTACAATGTGTTAATGGGAAATATCTGGTAGTGTGGAGTAGTGGTTAGAGCTCAGGACTCTTGACCGGAGGGTCGTTGGTTCAATCCCAGGTGGGGGACACTGCTGCTGCACCCTTGAGCAAGGTACTTTACCTAGATTGCTCTAGTAAAAACCCAACTGTATAAATGCGTAATTGTATGTAAAAAAATAATAATGTGATATCTGTATAATGTGAAATAATGTGATATCTTGTAACAATTGTAAGTTGCCCTGGATAAGGGCGTCTGCTATGAAATAAATAATAATAAAATATAAGTTGCTCATGTTTTCTCAATTTGAAAGCAATGCTCATGAGCCTAGCGTGACATTATGCTTGCAGACAAGGATGTCTCTCTGACTCAGTGTACTGTATGTTGACCTATGTTGTTACATCACTGTAACTAACTGAACTTAAAGTTTAACTGTTGCTAATGGCTACTTGCAAGACAATATTCATTCGCATTGCTTGCTGTGCCAAAACAGCCTTTTCTCGTTACCAACCTTTGTTTTGTTTTTACTGTATTCAAATCACAAAATAAATTTCTTCTGCAAACACAATCCTTTATGATGCTGTTTCCATCTGAAACCTGTACAGCTCAATCTCACCTTGTTCTAATAAGGCATATAACAAAAGATGATATCACATTACCTTAAAAATAGATTTAACACATTATTACTTATTCTCATTTTGACAGCATACTGCAAGCCACCAGTGCTAAGAATGGCAAAGCTCAAAGGCTCATATTTGTGAAACTTGCACTTTAAAATAATTAACTGCTTTGGGGCCTGGTTGGATAAGAACTTGGTTGAAATAAATAACTGAACTGGAAAGGTCAGAGTATATTTTTTATGTGTGCTGAGGCAGTGTTTTGAAACAAACAAGAAAGCTTTTGTGACTACAGGCTACACTGGTCAAATTTGGACAGTATTCTGCTAGAGAAACCCACAGTTTTAGTTCAGCATCCAGCAGGGGACAAAAGGTTGCACATGTAACATTCAGGGAGAGCCATACAAACTAAACAGTCAGTTCTTTTTAGTTTTGCAAGACCGCTAACACCTAGAAACAACTGCAGCATGTTATTGCTGTTCTCAGTGACCAGTTTCTGCTTTTCCTTTGACCCTAGTGTTTTCAACGTTGTACTTACTATGTTCCCTCACATGACTACTGAAAGTGCAGCACTGAGACTTATAAAAGGACGTTCACTTTTTTGTTCACCAATTGCTGTGAAAATAATGCATATATAGAGTAACAAAGGGATTAAAAAAACCACTGGGATACCATAATAACATCAGCGTATCACCCTGAAGAAACCCACTGTTGCATTTCCACATTACAATGGGATTAGATCAAATACATCACAGTGCCCCTCCAGTCTTTACCTGTCTGCTGGCATCCTTTGGCCCGGATTGCATTGCCCAGGCTGAGATAACGTTGAATCCTTTAACCACAAACGAATCAGGAAAAAGGGAAGCCAGGTATTCTGCATTGGATTCTGGATACTGGTTCATCCGAGTATTGTTACTCACATCCACAAGGATTTTGCCCACTAATAGGTGCTTGAGGTCCCATAATGAAGCATAATGTTCTCGGTGTATGGCGACAAAAAGAATATTAGCTTTGGCCACTGCATCTTCGTGGTGGGTAACATCAACTACATGCGGAAAGAATTCAGCAGCCCTCTTGGGGCTCCGGCTCCCAACCACAACATGGTACCCACACCTCAGGAGCCTGAGAGACAAGCATTTGGCAAAGTCCCCGCTTCCTATAATCCCTATGGTAGATTTGTTTCCTTCTTTGACACCATTCATGCCGTTTGGTAAGAACATCTCCTTGCTGTTCCTTGGACTTCCCATCATGGTAATGGTTTCCATTGCTGCTCCTGTTTCCATTTATTCCTAAGAGACCAAAACCAAACTACTGTTTTTAAATGGTTAATATATTACACATTACAACACCGGCATTCAGACTGAAATAAATGACAGGAAAATGCCCCCTTCAAAAAGAATATACAGTATCCCTTTAGAGCTAATAAAGACCATTATTATTAATGAGTCATTTAGCAGACACTTTTATCCAAAGCGACTTACAGAGGGGGCGAACTATGCATCAAAAACTGCTGCTGCAGAGTCACTTACAATAGGACCTCGGTTTTACATCTCATCCGAAGGACGGAGCACAAGGAGGTTAAGTGACTTGCTCAGGGTCACACATGGCGAGTCGGTGGCAGAGCCCTTTTCTTTAACCACTGGACCACCAAGCCTACCCATAACAAAATGTGTTACCAGTAGACATCTTATTTGCACTACCCATGCATCCTTTTTAAAGGGTGTCCCTGACCCACATTCAAACAATTCTACAAAATTATTAAAACTGTAAGCTGTCATATATATTCTTATTTTAATGCAGTGCATTGGTCTACAGTGACTGTCACTCTAATTATGACATACAGTGCCTTGCGAAAGTATTCGGCCCCCTTGAACTTTGCGACCTTTTGCCACATTTCAGGCTTCAAACATAAAGACATGAAACTGTAATTTTTTGTGAAGAATCAACAACAAGTGGGACACAATCATGAAGTGGAACGAAATTTATTGGATATTTCAAACTTTTTTAACAAATAAAAAACTGAAAAATTGGGCGTGCAAAATTATTCAGCCCCCTTAAATTAATACTTTGTAGCGCCACCTTTTGCTGCGATTACAGCTGTAAGTCGCTTGGGGTATGTCTCTATCAGTTTTGCACATCGAGAGACTGAAATTTTTGCCCATTCCTCCTTGCAAAACAGCTCGAGCTCAGTGAGGTTGGATGGAGAGCATTTGTGAACAGCAGTTTTCAGTTCTTTCCACAGATTCTCGATTGGATTCAGGTCTGGACTTTGACTTGGCCATTCTAACACCTGGATATGTTTATTTGTGAACCATTCCATTGTAGATTTTGCTTTATGTTTTGGATCATTGTCTTGTTGGAAGACAAATCTCCGTCCCAGTCTCAGGTCTTTTGCAGACTCCATCAGGTTTTCTTCCAGAATGGTCCTGTATTTGGCTCCATCCATCTTCCCATCAATTTTAACCATCTTCCCTGTCCCTGCTGAAGAAAAGCAGGCCCAAACCATGATGCTGCCACCACCATGTTTGACAGTGGGGATGGTGTGTTCAGGGTGATGAGCTGTGTTGCTTTTACGCCAAACATAACGTTTTGCATTGTTGCCCAAAAGTTCGATTTTGGTTTCATCTGACCAGAGCACCTTCTTCCACATGTTTGGTGTGTCTCCCAGGTGGCTTGTGGCAAACTGTAAACGACACTTTTTATGGATATCTTTAAGAAATGGCTTTCTTCTTGCCACTCTTCCATAAAGGCCAGATTTGTGCAGTATACGACTGATTGTTGTCCTATGGACAGAGTCTCCCACCTCAGCTGTAGATCTCTGCAGTTCATCCAGAGTGATCATGGGCCTCTTGGCTGCATCTCTGATCAGTCTTCTCCTTGTATGAGCTGAAAGTTTAGAGGGACGGCCAGGTCTTGGTAGATTTGCAGTGGTCTGATACTCCTTCCATTTCAATATTATCGCTTGCACAGTGCTCCTTGGGATGTTTAAAGCTTGGGAAATCTTTTTGTATCCAAATCCAGCTTTAAACTTCTCCACAACAGTATCTCGGACCTGCCTGGTCTGTTCCTTGTTCTTCATGATGCTCTCTGCGCTTTAAACGGACCTCTGAGACTATCACAGTGCAGGTGCATTTATACGGAGACTTGATCACACACAGGTGGATTCTATTTATCATCATTAGTCATTTAGGTCAACATTGGATCATTCAGAGATCCTCACTGAACTTCTGGAGAGAGTTTGCTGCACTGAAAGTAAAGGGGCTGAATAATTTTGCACGCCCAATTTTTCAGTTTTTTATTTGTTAAAAAAGTTTGAAATATCCAATAAATTTCGTTCCACTTCATGATTGTGTCCCACTTGTTGTTGATTCTTCACAAAAAATTACAGTTTCATATCTTTATGTTTGAAGCCTGAAATGTGGCAAAAGGTCGCAAAGTTCAAGGGGGCCGAATACTTTCGCAAGGCACTGTATGTGTTCCTGTCATTACGGGATAACTTTATATTAAGTGGCATCAGCAACAGCATATTATATGCCTGAAAGGGACTGAACACATTCAGAGTATGAGACAGACTGATACTGGGTTGAATTTTGAATACTACTCATGAAACCTGACTCAAAATGTTACTTACAAGGAGAACTGCATATTGTTTATTTTCATAGGGTACAGCAGCAGTGTGGAGTAGTGGTTAGGGGCTCTGGACTCTTGACTGGAGGGTCCTGGGTTCAATCCCACTTGGGGGACACTGCTGCTGTACCCTTGAGCAAGGTACTTTACCTAGATTGCTCCAGTAAAAACCCAACTGTATAAATGGGTAATTGTATGTAAAGAAATATATATATATATATATATATATATATATATATATATATATATATATATATATATATATATATATATATATAATGTGATATCTTGTAAAAAATTTATGTCACCCTGGATAAGGGCGTCTGCTAAGAAATAAATAATAATAATAGTGATTTCATTAAAGAAATTGAAGGTCAAATGAACACAACAGTCCTCCATACCACAGATATACATACACATGTTAGTTTGCCTGGCAAGACTTGATACATTTTTGTCCAGGAAATTAGTGAAGGGCATCTGCTTAGATCTCTTACAAATGACATTGTTTTGATCACAACAGAACACCACGTCTCTTATTGTCATCTCTTTCTCTACTTCACTGCCAGATGACGTCTGAAGCTGTTTCTAAATCTGTTTGTTTGTTTGTTTGTTTGTTTGTTTGTTTGTTTGTTTGTTTTACTTGATAACTGCCGAAATAAAAACATCAATACAAATTGGAAAGGGAGGTTTACGAGACAGGTTAAAATGAATCTTAAAATATTAATAAATATCACAACAAAAACAAAAACAAAAACAAATACATCATCAGAAATACAACGCGCAATGTTGCCCGCAGTGAAAGCGATGGAGAAAAACTAACCGCTTAAGGTTGCTGAATAATATAAATCTGATTAGTATCCATAGTAGGATATCGGTAATACCTGACTACATAGCATGTTAATGTATCATCAAGTCGCAAAAACCGTTTTAGGAAGTCATTCTAGGAATAAATATCTATATTTTAAATTGAAATCAATTTTGTTTTTTACGTACAAGGGTTAAACCTTACCTTGTTTACATGAAGGTTTCTACCATTCAGCTTGCATCTGCCGCTGCTTTCTTCACGATGTTTCTGTGTGTTTGTCTCCGCCTCCATTGATTGATTTTCTCGTCACGCAAACCCTGTAAGCTCAGGCAGGCAGACCACGTTCAAATAGCTCAGGGATCGGGGAACTGCACAACACAGGTATCGTGAGCCTGTTCCACAGACTCTCAACAGAATGCCAGAAAAACTGTTGTCCTTCTAAGTTCTATTTAGCCTTTGATTACTCTTAGACAGGGCAGTGGCCACAATGTCACACTGAAATTATGTTCGTTTTTTAAAAGCATATTTGTGATATACTATAACTTTAATATTTAACAGTTGACTGTTTTCTTGAAAAGCTGAATTTAATAAAATTGACTTGTTCTACATTTTCAACAAATTGCTTAACAGGTCTAGGTTGCGTTTATTACACACACACACACACACACACACACACACACACACACACACACACACACACACACACACACACACACACACACGCACAAGTTTGCATTCCTCTATTTGTGGGGACTTCTCAATTGACTCTCTTCTCAATTGACTCTCACTATATTTTTATTTACTATTTCTGACTCGTCAGACAAAACTCCACACAGGGTGAAAGTCGACAACAAACAAAATATTTTGGCACTTGTATTATTTTTATTTATATTTAGTTCTTAAAAACAAAGTGGGACATTTTCTCAAATTTTGTCCGCACAATGGTAGTAATACTTCTGTGACAGGGCGAGGTGCCCCTTGTTGCACTATGACTGAGTTACTGCTTTATTTTGTTGCATGGACACTCTTCCCTATCCCTGAATGTAAATTGGTCTGGCTCCCTTCATTCCAAACATGTGAGAAAGTGACTGGCATGGAGGAAACTGGCCCTGTGATTGGTTGGCCAGTTAATTAATTAATGATTCAATTTGGTAAATGTATAAAAGGCCACTGAAAGTCCAGTCAAGTAAGCGTGAGGAAGTTTGAATTGGTGCTGGTGCTGGTGCTGGTGCTGGTGCTGGTGCTGGTATAAGTGTTTGCTGAATGTATATAATGGTACCCAGGAAAGTTGTGTCATCCAGTAAAAGCTCTGTGGCAAGATAATTCATGAGGCAGGCCTGCGTAAGGGACTACTAGAATAAAGACAAAGTGCTTGTGACTTGATGTAGTTCGACCTCTAAGGTCGGGGAGCTTTATTATTATAAAATGCACTTAATATGTTTAGTTATGATTTAAAAGATAACATTATTTTCAACCAAAGGTTCACTGTGTTGGAAAAGATGTGGTTTGTAAGGCTGGGTCTAAAGTGGGGGGGGGGAGGGTGGGTAGAAGGAAACTTCATGTTGATGAATGAAGCATTATCTTGGCAACAGGCAATGTAAAAAGTTTGTGGACAATTAGAAAATGCATGCTTTACAAAATATATTTTAATATTTAAAAAAAAAATGAAATCCATTAATAGTTGTTATTTTTACATGTACTTTACTTGAAGTCATCTTTAAGGGAACAGATTTTTGCAAATAAAGACCCAGGTGGACTTTCTTAAACACATGACAAGCAAAAACCCAAGAATAAAAGTCTGAAACTTTACATACACAGTGATTATTGTTATTGTATTTTATTTTTTACTTACTGATTTCTACACATGTAACAAGCAATCACATATTCCATTAAAGCTTATTGTAAAGATCATGTAATTCAAAAACCGTAAATAATTATTCACACATACCATGAAAATACAAGATAGTTCCATAAAAATCACATAAGACAGTAACAGTATGGAATGTATTATTACATAAAAAAGCCAAATACATTTGCTATTTCAAAATAGTATATGTATCAAACAATAATTGATCTTGCATAGCTGCTGCTTGCAAAAAGTTCATAGAAAGACATTCTCTGCAGGTTCTGTTTTGGATGATGACGTTTCTTCCCTGCCATGTCTAATCTTCCGTAACTTCTTGTCAAGACATGGAAGAACCAGTACAGTTTTACACAACAGAACAACGATAGGTAGAACTACTGCAATCATGAACGATGGAGGGGTGTACCACACAAAGTACTTCAGGTCTGCCCACTTTCTCCATGCATACACCAGGGCATGAGCTGTGCCAAGCAGGAGCGCACAATACCCCATCTTGCTCTGTAGCAATATGAAAACAATATTCATGTGTTAAGATGTATTGTTATTTTTTTATTAGGTGGTTACTGCATGTACTAAGTTGTGTGTAGAAGTGCTGGAAAACTGGCTGACAGAATGTAACACACACACACACACAATTTTTGTTTCACAGAACTGCGCAGTAACCCACACCCAACTATAAACACCACTGGTTACATATACAATGCAAGTCTTGCAAGCTAAGATGGTTAAGCCTGTAATAAATTACAATTATATTTTTAATAAAACATTGTGTTAAGTAATAAATGTAAGCTGGAGACACAGCTCACCCCCGTAAGAAATCTCTCCAAACTCTCCCTTATAAATGTTTATCATAATAAAAGCATAGGACAGGGTAATAAATCATAGTGAAAGCATGGCAACAGAAAGGTGCATTTGTAACGGGTTGAAAGTGGATTGACGTCCCATACAAGCACCGCACGTTCCTTTATTTATGCATCACACCTGAAGCTGCATCTTTGATTAAATGAATGTATTACCTGAACACACTGAAATTCTCTCCAGTTCAAGGAGTTGCTGACAGAAGGAATTGAGGTTGTGGCCAATAGGGCTAAAATTGCAAGGCTTAGAATACCAAGAGACACGTATATTTCCATTCTCCACACATCATCTTCAATCCATGCATTTTCTATGTTCTGCATTACCTGGATATACAAAAAAACATTCTGTGAATCTAAGAATAGACATGGAAAAACATTCCAAAAATAGACTTTTTAAAAACGCCTTTCATGCCTTTCTGGAATGTAGGTTCAGAATGTCTTTCCCGGCAAACCTATTTTTACAACACATAACCTTGGAAATAGCATAGCCAACATAACTGGCAGTACTATAGTGTATTTACTAGGATTACTTTACAACACAATTTTAAACATACACTTTTTAATGAATGTAAGTTTTTTCTTTTCGAATTGAGTCCGAAATGTGTTTTCTCTTGCAATTGGATATAGGTACTTACTGTACCTACAGTACATCTACCTTATGCACATGTAAAAAGGTAGTATGCCATACAGACAGATGCTCTCGAAAACCAAATTGCATTAGTATTGAAAAGTTGGTTCTCTCCATAAAGGCAAAACTGCTTCAGAAAATAGACTATAACAAGTAAATTTGTTATGAAAACCTCCTACCTGTTGATAAGCCCAATTTAGTAGTTTGTAACGATATGACCTTCTCATTGGATAACACAGACTGTAGACTGCATGAAGCAAAGCAAAAAAGAAACTGAGGAGACCGAGCTGTTTGCGCATCAACATCCATCTCTGTAACCAGTTTGGAAATCTGCTATATTTGGTACCTCGGTGTAACTGCAGAACCGCTGCCAAAATACCTGGCAGATAAACCAGAGCCAATAGGGTGATGGCAACCACTGGCAGGACCTTGTTCATTACCAAAATTGGTATTTTATAGAATTCATTCTTGCTCAGAGATATGAATGGGTGAAGAATGTCTCTTAGAAAGGTATATATAAACACAATTACTGAAAGTATAATTGACAATTTCAGCGGTAAATGCCACTGTGGAAAAAGACCCAGGTTTTCTTTGTTGACATTGGATGGACATTCAAAGTCTTCAAAAGCAAATGTGTGTGGATCAAGAAACTGCGAGGCTGTGTTTGTCAATGTAGAATCTTGTATTCCAGTCCCCTACAAGAAAACAAATGGCAAAAACAGACTTATGGCAAATTAAAAAAAGGTAAATGCAGAAGGGCAAATATAATTTTTTGTAAAAAAAAGAAAAAACAGAAACGAATAATAACATTTAAACCTAATCTATTAAAACATATCAAAACATTACATAGAATAACATGTCACTGATATAAATGAATCTCCATCTTTTTAATCTCTCTCTCAACTAGTTTTCTGTTTCCTACTCTTGAGAAATGTACTCATTCCTGGCAGTCACAGTCCTAATGAATGTACTGCACTGTAGACATGAGGTTTGTAACAGTCTGTGGTGAAAGAATCCAGTAATTAAAAGATCCCGGATATGTCTCACCAGTCTAGTCTGAAAAATAATATTTGTTTACAGGCAGGCTTATTTATTGGCTGAAACTGGACAGCAAACATCATGTGGTTTAAATTAGTCCCTGAAAACATGACATATCCAGAAACTATGCCCCTTGTGAAACAAACTCAGGGAAAACATTTTACAGCATACAAACAAAATGATCTAACACTCTTAACCCATTATGTACCAAATACATTTTTCTTTGAGAACAATCAGAACACAAGCTGTATTTATGTAATTTGATACATTTCATTTAGACTTTTGCGGTTACCATAACAATATAGTTAAAGAGAACATTTAAATAACAGATAGATGCCAGTTAAAAAATGCTCAAAAAAATTACAAAGTAGCCTGTCCTCAAATGTGTTAAGATACTGACAAGATGAGTAAAGGCTGTAAAGCATGCTCATCATTAGGGGAAGTTGCTGGTTTGGAAAATGACAGGAAAGTAAGCATTTAAGGGGTGGACAGAATTTTTCGTTTCTGAGATGAATTAACCTAGGAAGTACTACAGACTAGCTGAAAGTAGCATGGATTTCTATCAGAACTCCACACATGAGACTTAAAATACAATACAGATGTGTGGAATTATTGTATCATCTATTAAATAGAAGCAGGTGCAATCTTTTGGCAGGGTTCAATTTAAGTATTATTTTTGTGAGCAATCTAATGTAGGCTTTTATTCACTGACAGTAAAATGTTTCTCATTTCTATGCCTAAGTCATATTGACAGCCTTGACATGTGAAATGAACTGAACTGAAGTACAGATATTAAACATTTTATCTAGTACCAGTGTGTCATCTCCATCAAGGGGGCCCCATGTCTTTCTAGCCAGCCTTCTCCTTTTTATGGCATGACAGCTCACACATAAATTAAGAGAAATGAACACCCTTTTGCAAGTGAGGTTTGTGCTCTATACAAAACTTCCAAATCTGCTTTGTAAAGTTAGTGTAGTAAACAAAAACAAAGGAGCAATGTTGTGAGATCCGCTTTAAGACATTGCTTCTACCACCAGCTTTAAAGGCTGTTCAGTTTATTGTTTCTCTTTACCAAATGAATATGGTCTCTGGAGCTTTTTTTGGACTTCATTCTCAAAATGTCATCACATTCCTCAATGCAAAGGTCATCTGTATGTGCATTCATTGCTTGGTACTGGCACTTTGATCACCTAGATAAAGACAAAACAATGAGACATTTACTAAAAAGCATTGACTATCCAAAATAAAATCAAATAAAAAAAAACACTCTATCATATAACAGACGCATCTCCCCTCAACTCAACACCATATGACCAGCATGACAGTAAACATAGACACAATGAAGCGTTCTTACCTTTGTATACCGGTAAGTTAGTGATCAGCAGATGTGCCAGCTGCACGAGGAGCACAGCGTGTGGTTTTCATTAACTCAACTGTGCAGAATAAATTATTTTTTCTCAAAGCGTAAACATCGGGACTTTCGTTTTATGCATCGGGACGCGGGACATTTGCTAGGAAATCGGGACTCACCCGACCATATAGGGACTGTTGGCATGTATGCAGATGAGCATTGAAAAAAACAAAGTCAACCAATGTGGAGCACAGTAAATCAGCGATTGTAGGATAAAAATGTAGGGTTCGAGTCCTGATATGTGTGTGTATATATATATATATATATATATATATATATATATATATATATATATATATATATATATATATAGTGTCCTCTTTTCATTTTGATAAAGTTTAGAGTATTCTTATTTGGAAAACACATACCAATGCCTAATTCTTGTGTAAAAAAAAAAAAAAAAAGAAAGAAACCGGTAAATCCTACATTATTATTGAGGAACTGCAAAGTACCTACATTAGAGAAACCTGAACTGCAGGATTGCCGTGGCATTACAATGACAACTTTAATAAACACAGCTATAAACTGCAGATGTTTCTTGTTTAAAAGAAGAAGAAAAAGCGTTCTACTTTACTCCACGTGTTTTCAGTACTCGTTTTAAAGCATTTGCAGTGACTTTATAGCAGCCCACTCTGGTCACCTCAGCAAATGTTTGAGCACTTCTCGAACCAAACGTTTTGTGTTGAAAAACTACAAAAAGAAAGTTGAATAAACAAAGAGAAACATACAAATAAGTAACAATACTTACAGGCACAGAACGTCCTCGTCTTAACGAAGCTATACATATAATATGTATGACAAGCAGCAAACACCCAGCATCTCCAAATGCAGCCTTCATACACTTGATGTTCCCTTCCCTTCAAAAACTTTACCTTTTGTCCCACCCTTATTCTGTGACCGAGCCGTAGAACAGTCGGGGCGTTCACAAAGATCACTCTGCGCAGATTCTGTGCAGAATCTGACCAGTTTAGCCAATGATCGTCTAAGAATGATCTCCGTGAACGCACCCATTGTCTACATTGGTCAGATTGTGCACAGAATCTGCGCAGAATGACCTCGGTGAACGCACCCATTGTCACCGCGTCGTGCCACTAACTACCTGGCAAGGGTACGCCCCCTGCCAACTTGCATTCCGGGATAATCCTGATGACCTGGATAAACCACACGTGGTACGGTAGGTGTAGCGGCTACAAAATAGTATGTGCAAACACGTCTAATGCTTACGTAAGTAAGCCATCCCTTAAGTCAAGTATTTTTGTTTATTATTACTGTTCCTCCAGTTCATGTTTCTTCCTGAAATGCATAATTGAAAACACTCATGTTGCTGTTCTGTAGAGTGTCCTGTAGAGGGCGCAGCAGTTAGTCTTCATAGAGTAAAGCGCTTTCTGGCTCAGAATAAACCAGATGCCAGAAGAGTAACCGGTCGTACCGGTGTATGCTCTCCTTTATTTTATTAGAGTTACGGGACCATTCAGACGCACATCTGAAACCTGTAACATAGGCCTATATTGTAATTCATTTAAATAGAAGAAATTAAAGGGGTTCCAACCATTGATTTCAAACCCATTTTTTTACTTATTATAAAAACCGTGGGAGCATAATACTGACCTTCCTTTGTTTCGTTGAGAATATTTTGCTTCTTGTTTTGTAGTTGTTTAAGTTAATTGCATACATATTCTCAATATAAAGATAAACAGTTGCTCACCTTTGCTGTAAGTCACGTGATCTGAATGCATACTATTGGAGTATATTTAGGAGGAGTGGCAAACACTGTTGCAGCAGCAAGGGTCATTCAAAATGATCTAGACAGCATTCAGAACTGGGCAGACAAATGGCAAATGACATAGAGAGAAGTGTAAAGTACTGCATGCAGGCAATAAAAATGTGCATTATAAATATCATATGGGAGATACTGAAATTCAAGAAGGAATCTATGAAAAAGACCTAGGAGTTTATGTTGGCTCAGAAATGTCTTCATCTAGACAATGTGGGGAATTTATAAAAAAGGCCAACAAGATGCTCGGATATATTGTGAGACGTGTTGAATTTAAATCAAGGGAAGTAATGTTAAAACTTTACAATGCATTAGTAAGACCTCACCTAGAATATTGTGTTCAGTTCTGGTCACCTCGTTACAAAAAGGATATTGCTGCTCTAGAAAGAGTGCAAAGAAGAGCAACCAGAATTATCCCGGGTTTAAAAGGCATGTCGTATGCAGACAGGCTAAAAGGTTTGAATCTATTCAGTCTTGAACAAAGAAGACTACGCGGTGATCTGATTCAAACATTCAAAATCCTAAAAGGTATAGACAACGTCGACCCAGGGGACTTTCTTGACCTGAAAAAAGAAACAAGGACCAGGGGTCACAAATGGAGATTAGATAAGGGGCATTCAGAACAGAAAATAGGAGGCACTTTTTTACACAGAGAATTGTGAGGGTCTGGAACCAACTTCCCAGTAATGTTGTTGAAGCTGACACCCTGGGATCCTTCAAGAAGCTGCTTGCTGAGATTCTGGGATCAATAAGCTACTAACAACCAAACAAGCAAGATGGGCTGAATGGCCTCCACTCATTTATAAACTTTCTTATGTTCTTATGTTCTTATTTATGGAGGTAGCTGCGAGTCAAAACCAGGCTAATTGTAGTTGCCTACTACACGTTTGAAATATATTTTTGATTCATAAATTATAAAATATGTGGCCCTCAAATGCCCCCAGCACAGTGCTATTATAAAATGCGTAGTCAGTTGTAACTCTTAGCAGTCAGTTATTGTTCAATCTTACACTTATCCAAAAACAAAACTTAATTAGGAAATGGGGGTGCAGGTTTATTTATGTGAGGAAACAAAATTGATCAAAAATCTAAAACTTTATTTGCAGCGCCTTTATGCTTTCCAATGTGTTATGTTACCACGCCCTCCCCTCTCCTTTTTATTTTAAACATGGTTTCCATGGTTATTTTGCAGTTTTACTAAAAGATTACACTGAATATAGCCGAGTCAAAATGCTTGTTTACCTATACTTTTTTTGTATTAGCCCACTAAAGAGTAAGCATGCTGGACAAGAGATAATAGATGTAAAAGCAGACTAAAAAATACATGAATTGAAAGCTACAGGGAATAATGTGATGTGCTTTTCGTATTGGCATTTCATTAAACTATAGCATATTAATTATAGTTAGACTGTTCCATGAGGTCATTTATTATGACATGATATGGGGCCCAAGACTTTTTGACCAGTCTGGATGGTGGATGAACTGAACCTAAAATAATCAGTAAATTGTAACCTTCACTCACTGGGCCCGGCAAACATCTTCTTAAACATTTCACAGCCCTCTGGAGGTACACCTGCCTCATGTAGCCAGTGCTGCACATACTGTATCACTGCTGATGCAGAAGTTTGACAACCAGGTGTTTGTTCTGATTTGGATCATCCACTGATTCTTTCTCTTATTGTCCAATAGGGTACTTGCATCATTTCCAAATAGTTTGTAGGACAGCTGTAGGGAAAAGCACAGAACATAAAAAAGATTAATGATGTTTGATTGCATGATCCCCATTATAACATACTGTAATGTGGTTGGAAAGAAAACAGATAACAGACAAACCCAACATTTATTTTGCAATAAAACTGGAAATTAAACAGTAACCATGATGGCTGTACTTCTAAGTCTCGTATCAATTTCATTGGCAATGTCCTTGGATCTATACAGACCCTAAAATGTCAACTTAACACTATCAATAACGTTTGCTTAAGAATGTCCTTAGAAAGTTTAGTCACAATTGGGTAAGTGGTTCACTAGAAATGTGTAAAACATTCAAGTTTGTTGGTGTGCACAATAAAATAAAGTACAAGGTATTGGAATTATAAACAGTTTAGTTTCTGTCCCACTGATAACAAGAATATCTGTTTAAGGTTAAAAATAAAATTATTTGCATATGCTGGCAAACAGGACAGCCTACTGGTGAATAAAGTCTTGGCTTTATAAAAAGCATTCCTTGGTGGTTTTAAGTTCTCTTTTGTGTTAATAAAGATCATTGGAAATGCAGAACAAGCATTAGATGTCATGAAGTTGCAATTTGTATTGTGGCAGATCTTATCCCATCCCCATGTCCAGCAGATCCTCAGCTGCCAAGTATTGTGGAATGTTCTTCTGTGACAACAGCTTTTTTTGTTATCTTACTATAATAGGTGAGACTTATTCTCACCCTAATTAGTTTAATTAATGCTTGTCACTCGCAGCCCATATAAACTGACGTCCTGGCTAGGTCGAGAACAGCATTCATTTTGCCGGAAGCTGGGGTTGCTAGCTGACTGTAAAGTGAGTTTTACTTGTGTGGAAGGTATGTTCCGATGTCAACTTACATTTTATATAGGTGTTTGTAGGGTAAGCGTTGTGCTGCCCGAGGTAACATTGTTAAGAATTCTATTATGTATAGTGGTGAAGTTGTAGGATGAGTGAAACTCTTTGGGGTAATCTGTTTAACTATTGTGTTGCTGGCATTACGAGTAATTGTTGTTCTTTGTAAATGCAGACGGAGTAATTGTCAGCTACTGTTTCTTTTGATTTTATTTCTATACGGTTCTTTTTATCTTTTTGTATTGGTATATGCGAGGAGGGGGTATTTTGTATTACTACTGTGTATCTATTGGTCTGGGCCTCTTGCTGCAACACGGCGAACCGGTGGTTGTGTTTTCTTTTATTTATCCATGGTTGTTTTATTTTGATAATCTGTTTTTTTTTATTGTTTCACTTTTCCATTATCACGGTTTGTTTGCACATTTTGTATTTCTTATTTTGGAGTGGTTTAATTTTGTTTTAGTTTATTTGCACTGTTAACCCCTGTCTGCCTTGTGGCACTTGATACCCAACCATTAATGACCAAGTTCTTGTGGCACCTGAGATTTAAACTATTATAATTTTATCTCCTTGAATCTAGGCTGTTCGGGTGACCTCCTGGTGGCGTATTGTTGTATTACACTGTAAAATTCCTGTATACCTTACAGTATTTGTCTGCAATCTTTATTTTTTAAATAATTTGTCCCTACAATAAATTATTACTTTTTAAATTATTAGTTTTGCTGATGTCTCTGCTTATTTTCATTTAATTAAAAGGGGTATGCATTTGGGGAACCTGGCCTTGCTCACTATAAGTGTTCATAAAACTATTTTTTTGGGCGAAATTCCTAAGGTGGCGTAGTCAAATAAAACAGTTAATTATATAGTGTAGAAGTCGCATTGTCACATTACACTATAGTAATACACCCACACATTTGAATCGGTAAACGTTGCCTTTTATCTACCTGATTTATACATTCAGTCTGTAGCACAAGATGATTACATGCTTCTCTTGATTAATTTTATCACACACACACACACATACTATATATATATATATATATATATATATATATATATATATATATATATATAGTCCTTGATTCCTGGTGTTTATTGTTGACAGGCAAATTTGGAAATATTACAAAACATTAAGCTCTGCCTTGTGCTTTGCCAAAGCACTGAGGACTTTTCCTGTATACACGAAGGGGGCCAAGTAAATAAGTTTACACAAAGTTAGCCCTCATTTTCTGTGTTTACTTTCCTTTTGGGGGGGTGAGGGAGGGGTGAAGTAGTGGGTTGCTTTATACATGCTCTGATATGCATTGGATAAAATAAGTTAATTTTTGCTTAAACACAAATCCTCAACTTTAAACAAAAAATCATCTAAAACTAAACAATTTAAAAATGAAATTAGACAACCACCAAACAAGTTTCTATTTCAACAAGATATTTTTAGTATTGCTTAAACAATTAAGGAAACAGAGACAAAATGCAGAGTCACTGCACTAAGTAGATTTCCACTCATTTCCTTTCTGACCTCAAAGCTTGTTTTTTTATTTATACACATGAATGACCATGCTTTGTCTATTTACTTATATTCTTCATGGTTCAGCATGTTATTGCTTTTACAGATAATTAACTTAGATATACACTGACTATGAAGTTTAAAGAAGCCTAGCTTTACTTCAGTAAAAAAAAACATAGATTTTTAAAAGTACATTTCATCTGATTTAAATCCACTGATAATCATTTTAACAAGTAAGAAAGGATATTTGACAGTGTTGACCTTCGGTGTCATCTGGACAGTATTCAGGGATTTTGTATTGATTCCAGGATTATCAGAGTTTGTTAGGTTTATTGGGAAGCATTAATGCACCATTAACATACATGGCACTTTATTGTCCTCAATACCACAGTAAAAGGATAGGAAAATGTATATTGAAAGCACAGGCAAGTAAGCCAGATAAATCCCAGATACCCCGGTACAGTATTACTGTGCAACTTTACAGAGTGCAAGAACATTTATAGAAAACCAACAGATGCTTCATCAGGATTACTGTCATCTCATCTTTCAGTGAGATTAGACTGGTTATATGAAAAAGAGTCCTTAGAAATGGTTTACCAGCATACATTTCCACATCACATTTACAGTTCCCCATCCCTCTGCTATACTACATACAGTAGTATCTACTGCTATATCACAACATACACTGTTTTAGCCATGATGTACTTCTGTAAAAAAATGTTTTACAATGATTTATTACACATTGGTTGTGCTTTCACCATGACCATGGTATGCAACAGGAAACCTTTGAACCATATTTTTGATGTAAACCGGGTAATGATGAGGGAAAGTCTGAAGTGATGCAATTTCTGTGAACACCACTTTAGCATGCATACTAGAGAGTGGATGGTCTGTGCTTTGGCATGCATTCACTATGCTCTACTGCTCTTTGCTATGCCTTTACTGTGGCATACTCACTCTACAGTAAGATTTTACAAGGGAAATTAACAGTAGCTGTAGGTGTGACTCAATCATGTATTTTTTGTGTGTGTGTTGTATTTAGGGTTGCCACCTTTGAGATACGAAAATACCGGACGCCCCATCCCCTCCTATTATCTACTTCTTCATTTGTCTCTGCCATTGTGACTAACGTTACAGTATGCTACTTAATAGTTTCGCGCTTCTTCATTCAAAGGGCTGTCAAACTTAACAGCAGCGCGCATGCTCATACCAGATAACACACAGCGGTGAGCACACAAGAAAAACATAACGGTACAGCTTTTTTGGTGGCTTACGTTGTTACCTCAATTCTTTCTGGTGCATTTACACACCGCTGTGTTATAGTATTTGAATTTCACTCATACAAGCACAACATGTTATATTAAATTGTTTATTGTAACACATTTTTTTAAGAACATATCCAATAGATTAGAATGCTTAGAATTACCGGACATCTTCCAAAAAAACGGACAGGGGGTCAAAGTACATAAAAATACCGGACAGTCCGGTAAAATACCGGCGGGGTGGCAACCCTAGTTGTATTTGTATTGTAAATATTTCATTTGACAAAATAAAATATACTTAAGTGCTGTATTTACACAGTGTATTTATGTGACTTGATACCAGAGCCAATTGTTTAATCAGTGTTAAATAAATACAGAGCTTGCCACAAAACTGTTTTGAATTAATTATTTTGAAAATAGATTCTCTTAATTTCTCGTTAATTTCTCTGTGCAAGATCGTCATTATGTGATAGATTGAAACTCAAAATACAAAACTGTATTAGATCGAACCAGAACATTACAGCATCATCTAATCAAGTAACGACAACGTTTTCACAGTGAAATAAACGTTGAAAAGGTGATTGATGTTTTAATATAATGTATTTAGTTATTATCAGTAGTGACAGAGCACTGCAATTCTCTATTTTTCCACAAGGGGTCTCTCCTCTGTTTTAAAAACACTTCCAAGTTCCAGAAGGTACCGTCAGATAATTGTTTTGATGCTACTTCCTCACTGTGACGCATGTGAAAGTCCTGTGATCGTTTTGCTTATCTGTGCTTCAAGGACGTGTTTAAACTTTCACGGGAAAACAAAACTGACAACTTTGACAACATTCATACTATTATATATTTTTTCAAACAACCGGGAGAAAGAATTATTACAGAAAGCAAAATGCATTTCAGGCTGTGTTTGCTGACCACCATAATATTTGGGACTTTTGCTTTCACGACAGCGGGACCGCTTCATGCACAGTGTAAAGTTGAATGGTAGTATTAATAATAATAATAATAATAATAATAATAATAATAATATATTTTAGCTCTTTGAGCTAATATATATATATATATATATATATATATATATATATATATATATATATATATATATATATATATATACTGTACATTATATTAGTTGTGTTAGTTGGGTTTTCTATCTATATATTATACTTTGCTATTGTGGTATTGTACTTGATGGAAGTTACGTTATTGGTGCATTGGACTGCGGTCATGTTACTACTAGGACCCAATTGGAAAATATTTACAGTATGCATTTGGATCGCTTCGTCATACTTTATTTAACATACGTTTCTAAACATTTCAGTGCCTTAACTATGATATTCTAAATAGCAGCAGCCTTAAAGCTAATGTGTTATATATTGAGTGTTTGACAGGTTGTGCAAGGTAACTGCTGGTCAGGTGACGTAAAGACTAGCGTTAAACAAGCATTTGGCTTCATGTCACTACCACATTTTGAAGTTTAGCTGTAGTGTGTGTGTATGGAAAATTATATATTTTAAGAGTGTATATTCCACAGTGTTATCTGATTATATGCTTCATACATGTATGCAAATGTATGCAACACAATTCAAACTTTTGTGGTAATAATAATAATAGAGTCCAGTCCAGTTACATGTAAGTTTTCCTGACACGATTTAGACTTCTTCCTGAAACTAGGTGTGACTACAGTATAATGTTCTCAAAGTTTGAATCTGGTAGTCTGAGAGTAGTTGATGTGGCTTTGCTCCCTGAAAAGCAATTTAGATTTTTTTAGTTAAACTCTACCATGTCCATTGTGGAGTTCCTTTACTGACAGTTGGGCCCTGGGTCATATTTACTCATTTGTTACTAAGTTTTTTATCTCATACTTTCAAAGCCTTTATTTAAGTTTTCAGAAAGGACAAATTATCATCTGTTAAATCTTTTTTTGTAAAACTAGATGTGCTTTAAAGAAATACCAAGTTACAAACACTGTGATGAAGATAATTGCAAATATTACACTAACACTTCCACAAAAGGTCATATTGTTTACACAGTGGTTGTTTGTTTTGTGCTTCTTAAAAAACAGCTACTGTGTAAGGTTAGCGCCACCATAATTTAAAATGTCATCACACAGTATACTTTTACAGTGATTTGATCATCGTCCTTGTGGGTGGTATTAGTGGACTCACAGTAATATTGAGACACCCTGTATAACTCTCCTTGCTGGTGAAACACTTCATTCCGTTGCATGATGAATGGCAATTATCCTTGCTGTCGGCCCCATGATGCTGGTCAGTCAAAGGCTGTGCTACTGTGTAATGCTGACGCTTACAAAGACTTCCACTAGATGGTGCTGAGTTACAAGGAAAGGATCCTAAATAATGCTCTGCAAAAAAAAAAAAAAGCCTCAGTCCTGTTCCATGAGATCAAACTTACAAGATATCTTTCCTGTTCTAGGTTCTTTGGAATCCCTTGTCATGATGTTTTTATCGCATTGGTAACCCAGATAAAACAGTGGACCACGGCAGACAACTGCGCTCATGGAGGAGAGAAATGTCTGTACAAAGTAAGTGCAGTATGTTGAACGGATAGAAATGTTTCAATGCCTGCTGTATTTGGGTTGGAAGGGTAATTTTAAAGAAAGCACATGTCTAGGTCAGGGCGAATGTAAAAATAAAATCCTGCTATAGTCACTGTAGCAAGGTTGACAAATACTGATCAGAAAAAGTTTGAAAATGACATGGCTTTGTAATATGACACAGAAGTGCAAAGGGGCTCTGACATGTAGAATATTGTGGTGCAGATAACTTTGTTTCATTTGCTTTAGTTGGAGTCTTCTGGTGTACATTTCATAAAGGCAAAGCACACCACTCCAGTGAAGAAATATGTTGATGACCTCACCTTCAGACTGCTTCCCTACCCGGCCAATACCAATTGCCATGTCGTCGTAAGTGTTTATTTAGCAATCTGTTATGTAGTTGTGGTTTGCTTGGGCTATAGCAAATATTAAAACAACAAACCAATACGTCCAAACAAACTATATGATCTGTGTTGCAGAACCATTTAATAAAAATAGACCACACATAACACCAGACTGGAATTACAGAACAGGAAAGATTAAATCTCTCAATCACTGCCAATTGTTGCGTTTGTTTTTTGTTTTATTTGAATTAATTCATATCTGATGCCATGTTTTACTGTAACTGTTGTTTTTATTTCTTACCACAACCTATAGTTTTATCTACAGACAACTTTAAATTACATTTCAAAGTAGCTTAATGAACCCTTAAGACAACCCTTCACCCGAGGAGCCACTCTTATATATATATGTGTGTGTGTTTGTTTGGTTTCATAGACAATACTTTTTCCCCCCTGTGTCTGTCTCTTGGAATCTAGGCTTTGTCAGTTTCTGAAGCCTGGTATGCAATCTTGGATTATGGTACGAACTACTGCAACCTCTTCAACCTTGTGGAAGGTACGAAAAATCAACCTCTATCTGTAACATTGATCGCACAAACATTTGTTTCACTTTTGTTTGTTCTGTTTTCTTGACAGGAAGTGGCTTAAACCAATCCCCAGGATACAAAGAAGTGACCAGCGATTTTATATGCACTCAGCACTCTACAGCGAATTGCACCATTTACTGAGTTTCACTTGTGAGTGATAATTAAACATGTGACACATTGTATGAAGAGCTTTTTAAATAACTCAGACCTATTCACAGCCCAGTTCTTTGCCTTACAATATATCTGCATCGCACACTGCTGCCATTACAGAAATGAGTTATGAGTAAAAGAAAGAGGCGGTCAGTAATATTTCAGAAGTAATGATATTCTTCCATGTGATCGTGATATGCTTGTTTTCTTTTAGACCCATTTTTTAAAACTTAATTTTTTAGAGCAGTGATTCCAAAATCAGGATGTTTTTAAGGTAGCTGCAGCACAAACAAATATATTATTTCCCAAACTGCTGACAAAGCAATGTTCCCCTAGCCTTGTGATCAGTTTATTGTTGCTGTGAGGTGTTTGGGGTTACTGTGTTTTAAATGTAACAATTATTACCTTGATGTCAGTTCTATAATCTTCTAATACCTGTGCTAACAGTATGTATCATTATACAATAAAAATAGGTGATTGTACATTACCTTTGTAGTATTTGTTAATCCAAGTATAAGACATCTAAAAAATATGTATATGCTGTGGTGTCTTGTGTTAATGGTGAAACTGGATTTAAAAAAATGTGTCAGGTTACAGATTGTGTTTCTTGACTTGAGCTCAGCTCTACCAAGACCTGCTGTATCATATCATGCTGTGATGATTCTGTGTTTGTTTACTAAAGCAAGAAAGGGCTTGGCAAATATAAAACATGTTTAAATAACACCTGTGTTTGCTTTTTATTTACTTTTTTTTTTTTTTTTTAATTTAGAAGTGACCAATTACTTTATTATTTTCTCCCAATTTAGAAAGTCCAATTATTTTTACACTCTGTCCTCCGAAGTGTGTGCCGTCAGCCGCCTGCTTCTTTACACACTGCAGGCTCACCGTGCAGCCACCTCAGAGCTACAGCGTCAGAGGACAATGCACCTCTGGGCAGCTTCCAGGCAAGCCTGCAGGTGCCTGGCCAGACTACAGGGGTCGCTGGTACGCGGTGAGCCGAGGACACCCTGACCGACCTGACCCCTGCAGATATGTTACTTAAGTTCTAGTTATAAAAATGGTTCAAATGTGTCGTGAGGGTTTATAGTAACTTCTAGAATGCAGAAGAGATGAGAAACACGAATGAGACTACCTGGGGTCTTAAGACAAAAATATATGCTTCAGGCAAGCCTCATCCATCAAGGTGTAGCACACTGATTATATTCTTCAATGATTCAGTTTGGTGTTAGTGTGGAGCAATGTTTATATCTAAAGATTGTTCCGCAAGAGGAGGTGTACAATCCAGCCTTAGACAAAAGGGAAAACAATCCCGATTCAGAGATATAAGTCTCTATTTCCCTATAGAACGAACCAGGAAGACAACACATCTATAAACATTACTTTTAGGATTGAGACTTCACCCAGGAGCTGTCTGTGTCACCGTGCTGATACAACTTTCATTCGTAAGTCAATGTGAAACTGTAAAAATAGAAGAACACCACCGATCTACCTAAGTAAAGTGAGCAGCATTTAATCCATGATAGCTGAAGAATGCAGAATTCGAAACACTCACTAATTAATAAAAATAGCAGAACATTTTGGGGTACTATTACACTCATTAAAATACTTGTGCATATCTTTCAAAGAGGAGATGATGGTTTATTCTGAGATACCAAGATATTTAGTGAAGGGTGTGAGTGAAGAAATGTGCGCAATAAAATCCCTACCACTAGTCTTGTTTCCATAATTTCTGTCAGTACTATATATACAGTATATATATATATATATATATATATATATATATATATATATATATATATATATATATATATATATATATATATAGGTATATACAGTATGCCACATTGTGTAGCTTTACATATATAGAGATAACCATTTATTAAATTGTGATGTAACTTGGCAAGAACGTTCTTTATCACAGTACTATCTATTTAGAGTATAGTATCTGGGTGTGTTTGAACCTGCCTGTCTGTCAGTTGATCTTCATGTAGGTATATGGAGGAACCTGTATTTTTCATGCAGGAAATAGTGAAAACTAAATCTTATATGATAGGTTAAAGTCTGCAAAAATATACAGAAGGTATGCCAGTCCCACACACTTTGAGACGTTTCCTACACAGCATCCCTAAGATGCGTCTCAGTTAAAAGCAGGTTTCAATCTCCATTAAAAAAGACACATGTGCTGGCATTTCTGTAACTTTAAACAACTTTTTAGGACCACCAACGGATCATTATTATAGGATCTCAAAGGCGGTTGGGAATGCAAAGCACCCAGCAGAAAAGGTGCCAACACTGTTGACATCTCAGCATTGTTTATTATTATTATTATTATTATTATTATTTATTTCTTAGCAGACGCCCTTATCCAGGGCGACTTACAATTGTTACAAGATATCACATTATACATTATTTCACATTATACAGATATCACATTATTTTACATACAATTACCCATTTATACAGTTGGGTTTTTGCTGGAGCAATCTAGGTAAAGTACCTTGCTCAAGGGTACAACAGCAGTGTCCTCCACTGGGGATTGAACCCACAACCCTCCGGTCAAGAGTCCAGAGCCCTAACCACTACTCCACACTGCTGCCCAGTACATTGTTTATGCAATGTTCCTCAGATGATACCTTATTTAATTTCATTTTATCTGAGAAGTCGTCTTCTAGTTTATTATAGTTTTAACCTTGTTTGAAGGTATTTTATAGATATGTAAATGAAAGGCAAGATTGTGAACACAATTTAAAATAACACACAGTAGGACTTTTCAGAATCCTGCATCTCACCACCTCGCTGTACCTCAGTGTGGGTTCCTGTAAGAGGATTCCATGCTTCCATTATGTCATGTGTTTCAGAAGCCAGAACCGGAAACACAGCAAAAAAGAATTCATATAAAGGAACTTGGTGGAGAGTTCAAACAATGTTATAATTAACTTATTAAATAGGACCTTACAGATTGCTGCCATTTTTTTTCATTTTTACAGTTGTATGTGAAATAAGATATGAAGTTATCGAGTATTAATGCTTTGGGACGGAATTTACAAGTTTAATAAAATAAAATGAGTTATCAATGTTTTCAAATCTGCAAAAGGCATAAAATCATATTACATATATTTTGTGTGCTGATATTTTTGCAAGTTGGAAAATGTCAAAATTAAATGGACTTTGTTTTCTACTGCAATACTTCATTGTTTAGTATAGCTATAAAGCATTATGGAGAAATTAAAATATGACAATCCATTTCAAGGATGTACAGTATATAGATATGTTATCTCTGACAGAATGAGCAATAAAGTAAAACGTACTGAAAACATTGAAAAACCTGTTACAGAGTGCACAAGACATAACAATTCCTTATTATATCTGAGCAGCAAGAACTTGCTGAATACTTAGAGCAGGGCTGTGGAGGGTTTTTTAGTCCTATCATAGTTGAGATGCACAATGTACTTCTGTGGAAAAACACTGGGGATTACCTTTAGCTCTGGGGTTATTTTTAATTTGATAAAATTTGCCGTAGATAAAAGGGTGCAAACACCTCTCTAAACCAATTAAACTGTTTTAGCCTCAGGAGCTGGCAAATAAAAGCGCATGATAGAAGTAAAGCAGAGTGGAGAGTGGTAATCAGCAGGTCGGTATTGAACAATATTGAAAACTGCAACAATAACATCTAATAAATCATTCTGAAAGGTACATTGGATATAGGCTTTCAAGGACAAACAGGGCTGCCTCTCATGAACCACGAGAGAACCTGTTGCTTTTTACAATCCAATTTTTATAACACTGGCATTGAAAGACATCCCAATAACCTTTTAACTGGTATATTGTGATTATTTGAAACTGTCTCTTTTATTTTGTTAGTGCTTTATTGGTTATGTTCACAGAACTTAGATGGCTGGCTTCACTGATGCCAATTATCCAGAATCTTGGGTACCTTACAAGTCTTTGAAACCAGCCGAGACAGCTTGGAAGATAACGCCTTGGAAGTGAATTTTGCCAATCAGTAGGAGAGATGTGTGTTTCATGGGCAGACAGGTGTAGGTTTTCCAGGCTTGCTTTGCCAATGTGCTTTCACCATGACCTTTACCACAGGGCATTGTTTGAGTTAATCTTCCCCCTCCTCCTGATCTCTCTATCTCTATTTCTCTGGAATCTACCATGCTCTCTCCTCCTCAGCCAAGAACCTCAGAGTAACCCTGGACCCCTGCCTCTCCTACTCCCAGCACATCTCCATGCACCTACCAATTCTTCCTGAGCAACATACAAAGAATCCGACCCTTCCTCACCAACTACTCCACACAACTCCTCGTCCAGGCCCTGTTACTCTCCCGCCTAGACTACTGCTACTCCTTCCTGGCCGGCCTCCCTGCGTCCGCCACCCGTCCGCTCCAGCTCATCCAGAACTCCGCTGCTCACCTGGTGTTCTCTCTGCCTCGCTTCTTCCCCGCTCACTCCACTGTCTCCAGATCACCGCTCACATCCAGTTCAAAACTCTTGTACTCGCCAACCGATGTCTTGACCAGACTGCACCCAGCTACCTCTAGCACTAGAACTCTGGCTGTACCTCCTCTATGCTCTCCTGCCTCCAGAGCCCATTCCTTCTCCACCCTTGCCCTACAGTTGTGGAACGACCTTCCTATGGATATCAGGACTGCCCAGTCCCTGACCACCTTCCAGCGCCTCCTCTAGACACACCTGTAAAACTCAACTCTTCCCTTCTGGACAATCTAGCACTCTGCTTTTAATGCACTTTAACTTGCACTTATCTGCTCCATATTTTACTGTATTTAATCTTGCACTTAACCCTATCTGTAGTATTTTGTATTTCACCTGCACTCGTATCTAACCCTGATGTACAGTAACTATCAACACTGTTATCTGCTCTTGAACTGCCCCGATATCAAATCATACTGTGTTTTGTATTTGCTTTTATTAGGACTGAAGTCCTTGTATTTTGTATCTTGCTCTTAATTGTACTGTAATTCTTGATATGTATTTTTTGTATACAACTGTAAGTCGCCCTGGGTAAGGGCGTCTGCTAAATAAAAAAAAAAAAATAATAATAATAATAACTAGATGGTAACTTTACAAGTAAAGTTGTGGGGCTTGCTTTACTGGGAAAGTGGTCAAAGTAGCTGATTTGTGTCAAAAGTCACATTGTTTACTAATTGTCTCATGCTTAGAATGTGCTAGAATTTGAAATGTCTCAAAGTTCTGACAGTTAATTCAACAGTGGGAAGTAGCCTACTGAAAGAAGTTGATGCGGTTACTAAAACAGCTGTACCTCTTGATTGGTAGACGCCATTCCTGTTTTGATTTCATATTTGAATAGCTGAGAAGTACAGGAAGATTTCATTTGCTCTAAGTAGTTGACTAACTTGTTAGGAAAGTGGTCAAAATGGCAGTTGTTTATAAAAAGTTAGAGAAAATTGAGTTGGTGCGGTTACTAAAACAGCTGTACCTCTTGATTGGTAAAAGTTATTTCTGTTTTGATTTCAGATTTGAATAGCAGAGAAGTAGAGGAAGATTCCATATTCTTTAACTTATTGTCTTACTTGTTGGGAAAGTGGTCAAAGTAGCTGAATTGTGTCAAAAGTTACATCATTTACAGTAAATAGAATGTTGGAAGTCTGGGAGTTTTTAAACAATGGGGAGCTTTAGAATGTTGAAAAAAGTCCAATTAAAGTGAAAGATGATGGACAAAAAAGGACAAAAAGCTTAATAGTTTAAAAAGTATAAAATATATCAAAAAGTTGTATACAAGCACACTATTCCAGACCGGTCTACACGTTTTAAAGTTTGAACGGTGTTTGTAGCTTAAACGGTGTAAGAGGAGTAACGTGCCAAAGAAGAAGAAGAAGAAGAAGAAGAAGAAGAAGAAGAAGAAGAAGTATGTTGAAGATTTAAAGTGGGGACTCTTGCTTTGCAATCCCCACTAATAATAATAATTTTGGCCAAAAGGGGCTTTTGTAAGAGAATAACTCAAAAGCCAAAAAAAGCTCTAAAGTTTAATGTACCTTAAGAAAATCCTGTCTTTACCTGAACTCTGTGGATGTTTATTACCTAATGAACTAGAGATCTCTAAGGACTAAAAGATACATTTCTCTAATAAATTCTTACCATATGTGTGCCTGCAGGGCTACAGGCTCAAAATAAAACGCAGGGGAAGATGCATGCATTCTCTCAATCTTTTCAGATGTTACAAATGTTGTTTTTGCTCCCTGATAAAAAAAAATATATATATGCCAATGGGTCTGAAGTCGGAACTTCTTTTTTTATCAAGCCTCATTCACTTGATATGCAAATCATGACAAGCATTTTGGCTAATGTGTTTATGAGTGTTGGTCAAATTCAGTATAACAAGACGCGAAGCATAGAGATTATATGGTAAAGCAAACAAAATAACTTGGCATGTGTAATTGACATGTGTTTTGACTGGAAGTTATTCCCAATGTCTTCTTTCTTGAGGAAGAAAGGGTCTTCTGTTTCTCATGCTGAACTGTGCCCTACTATGAGTGTAACTTAACAGCAGAAAAACCATTTTGAAGGCTCTATTTTCTGAACTTGGTTTGACAAATGTGGATACAAATGAAAAAAAAAAATCAGTATTCAGTCTCATGACATGTCCAAAAAGTAATTACGTATATGGTCTTTTTTTGCAATGATCAGTTTCTGAAAGACATTCTTTCGGACAGATTCATAATCAATGGCGTCTATTATTAACATACTGTGTACTCTCTGTATCTTGGTCTATGACCTCTAGTCTGTACCCTTTAATTACCAATTATCTATCATAGTTTGGTCTCTATTAGAGTCATGAGTTTGTTTTCCCCAACTATGCAATACATTTGACTTACGCATTTATAGATGCAGCTGCCTTGATTGGATAACAGTGAGTACTAGCACATGACTAATTTAAATATTGTGCATGGCAAGAAAAGCACTTCTGTGGGACAACCCCATTTATTTCTCTCAGTCGTTTAAAAGTCAGGACTTACCTCCATCACTAAAGTACTGTGTTAAATAGCACTTGGTAAAATATATACTTGTTTAGCCATAATAACATTCAATTAAAATGATATTGTATGATTAAATAAATATAATAACATCAAAGATATTTGTGTACTGTTGGTGTTTCCATTTCTGAGAACGCTGTAAAGAAGCTGGAAGCATACTGTACACAGAATATGTTCTAAAACTCATTTCAACATTGAAGACTCTAAGAAAGATGAATTAAACGTTGATGTATTCAACACCAACTGGTGGTCTATCTTGTCCTCTGCCCTTAAAGTGATACAACTGAAGCTCATTTATAACTCAAAAAATACTCCAGAAATGATAAGGTAAAGCTAACTGAAGTAGACAAAGATTTCAGCTAATGCCTTCATCAGTGTGTGATGAAGGTAAGCGCCAAATGTTTGAGCACAGAAACTATGCATGATCATCATTTTAGCATTTTACAAATGTTGCCCTTTATCATTGATGTATTTGTCATCTAAAACAGGGAAAGGTAATGTCATAATTTTCTTCTAGTGTTCTGCAACAATCATATCAACACACATTATAATGAATAGTAAGGGCCCGAGCAGGAAGGAGCCATGTAATCAAATTTTAATTTGAAGCATTTAACTGGAATATCTTCCCAAAGTCTCACTTAGCAAACACATACATCATAGGGGGAGTAATAATGATATGAAAATATTAATGCAAGCAAAAAAAGAAGATATTGATGAATAATGGTCATACATTATTTTTTAATCTGTCTGACCGGTCATATTAAAATAACAAATAATTGGAATTTCTTCACAGAGGAACGGAGCAAGCCTTCCAGTCGAAAACGCATTAGGGGCCAACTGCGTCCATTTGTTATCCTTTGTCAGGAAAACACAGGGCTTAATGAAAGTGAATGAAAGGACACTGATTGTGGACAGTGACACTAAACCTCCATCTAAAGCAAACCCCTGATATGGGTATCAATAAGCAGATTGGGAGAGTTAGCCTCTGTTCCTTTGGTCGTTGAGATCAGGATGATTTAGACGTGAGCACCTTATAATGTAATGAAACACCATTGCCAGGAGAATTGCTGAAGTGAACTATTTGCCATGCAGGGTTACAGTGCAAACAGTCCCTTGTCACGGTGAATAAATACTCTTCGATTTCTGAAAGCAAACACTATTTCAATGAAAAGATATAGAGCACTCTTTCATTCGCTTGTTTATCTGATAAAATTGCTTTCTTACTGCCAATAGTATCCATGGCACTTGGATTGTAAGTGAGTCAAACCATTTGGCATTGCCTTTGTTATATGCATACCCTCAACCCCTACAGAAAATGTGGTGTAAATCATGCGACCAAAATGGTAGTTAGGACAAAGGGCAAAAACTGTGTGACAACATAGTTGTCTCCTGTTGCCTGTTAATGAAGTTGTAATTCAAATGTTTTAATGTCTGCTACATTAACTAGGCTATTTAGTAGATCAAATCATGGGAATACTTAACAGTAACAGGATGTACGAATTATCTAATGAAATAAATCTTTAAATGCTGCCAATAAATTGGCAGCATAAGAGGCTTTCCATGAAAAACATGCATGTGCTGGCTCAACAACTGTCCTTTCTAAAACCACACAGATAAAAGAAACCATAAACTTCCATATCCAAAGTGTTGCATTAATAAATCAAGCAGCAGCGTTAATCCAGTTAACCCACTGTTTGCATGGCTGTTTAATGGTTTTTTTTTTTATTTTTATGGAAACTATGTTGTGTTTCTGAAAGGAGGATCCGCCTCTAATCACATACGCAATCACAATGTTCCTATAAACAGCCCCTTGCCCATGCCTCCTTATCGTTTCTTTGTTTGGTCCCCCCCCCCACTCCGCCTCCACCTTGCAGCGTGCTTTGTTCAGGGTGCCTCTTGCTGCCTATTTACTATAGCTGTCATAAATGATCACATCACAGTTCAGCCAGTTCATGAGAAGGGTAACATCCCCAAGAGTGCCACTTGCCCTGCTGCTGGCAAATAGCTGTCATACTCATACATCACAGTTCATCAGCCAGCTCACGAGGGTGGTAACATCGCCCAAAGTGCCACTTGCCCTGCTGCTGGCAAATAGCTGTCAGACTCATACATCACAGTTCATCAGCCAGCTCACGAGGGGTGTGTGTGTGGGGGGGGGGGGGGGTAACGTCACCCAGAGTGCCACTTGCCCAGACGCTGGTAATAACTGTTAATAATCATTACATAAAATGTCAGCTCCACATGGGGAAGGTGGCCCAGAGTGCCATTGGTCCTGCCGCTGGCTTGACTGTCATTAATCAATAGCCATTACACTACAATCAGCCAGTACACGGGGCGGGGGAATGTGGCCCATAGCGCCACTTGTCCTGCTCGCTGGCAATTGCCGTCATCAAGCAATATTTATTCATCTCAGTCAGCCAGCACACGGGCAGCTCTAGAGCTCAATGGACAAGGCCACGGGCCAAAAAAAGTATATTACGTCTTTGGTCCTTCTGTCAAACGCAATAAAGATTTGGTCAAATCAATTTTTGCTGGATATCTCCTTTCTGAATTAAG